>NC_056727.1:526003178-526318178 GCF_019279795.1 Protopterus annectens | reverse complement strand
ATGCCCCACAGCAGGGGCCAGTTTGGATGTACAAGGGCGGGGGCTAGCAATGTGGCAGTGTGCACACATGGGACTGCCCCCCCCGCCCACCAAAGCCAGTGGAGTACACATCAAGTACGTGGAAACATCCCATGGCGGGTAATTAACCCTTTTTGGGGCATATGAAAGTGTTTTCTGACGTCATTTGCTATGTTGTTTTGGGGGGTAAAGAAGATGACATACTAAATGAAAGTTTATCCTTTGTGTAAGGTCCCAAAATTTTTAGAACAGCCTGGTGTACATTTGTAGGAAAACAAGGGCCCCAAGGTTCCTGCAAGGCCAGTGGTACCTCCAGGTCCCAGGGGTGAAAGGCAACCACACCCCATGGGGGCCAGTGGAATCAACCCATGAAGGGTGAACCCGATGGGGACATATATGTGTCACAGCAACTGTCATTGCAAATGATGTTAGAATGTGGTGAACTATCAATGATATTCATGATATATTCCAACTGACAGTATGGGGTTAGAAACATAGAGGATGGCTAGAATCTCCAGGTATGTAGAATGGAATGTAGGCAGAAGTACTGGGACAGCAAGTGAATGCAAAACGGCATGGGGGGCCCAATGTTGAAATGTCCACGCCGTTTTTGTATTGCATGAAGCCTGCACCCTGGTAATGTCAGAAGGCAATGGGTAACATCAACATGCGTGTGTGCTGGTGGTACACGAAAGCATAAAGTGGAAGGTGCTGGGGAAAAGGCGGACATGTCGATGTGTCCCTCTGTACCCCCCCAACCCCCTGAAAATTGCAGGTGGCCACATGGGATGTTTCTGTGGCCAGAAGCCCAACAAGGGTGGGGAAAGGCATGCAGGTATAATGGTTGTGAAGCAGTAGCAAGATGGGGCCCAGTGCCATATGAATCCCCAGCTGGGTGAGAGAGCACCCCCCATACTGAAGCAGTACCATCCATGTGTAGGTAAATGGGGTATGTGGTGGTCAGGGTGCACAGGACAAAGGGCACAGTCACTGCTGGTCCAGAAATGTAACGCCAGGTTGGCGGGATACAACAACACCTTGGGGGCTTTGGGTGTGTTCCCAGACATAAATGTGATGGCAGTTTTTAATGTGTCCACAGGGAATACTGCCCACCCAAGGTTTGGGAACCCTGTGTGAGTATGTGTATTTTGGGTATACCCCAGGGCAGGAGGTGCCAGCAACATCGGGGTAATCCCTGCATGAGTGGTATGTGCTTTGAAGTATGTGAAAACAGCAGAGAATACCAAACTGGTGAGGGCCCACACTGAATGTCGGGCAGTCTGTAGGGTTTAGTTGGGGTATGCTGCACCACGGAAACCCCTGACGAAGGCACACAACACACAGGTGCATAACTAGTGAACACCTGAAATTTCCCCATAAGAGTGTGAGGAAAGGAATCCACTGTGGCTCTGTAAACCAACCACCATGTTCAGGTGGAATGATGGTCCCCCCAGGGAAAGTGCAGAAGGCATGGATCATGTTGGAAGGGAAATGATGCCCAGGAGGGGGCCATGCCTCAATCCCGTCATGGTGTAGAATACCCTTGTGTGAGTACCATCATGTGTATGGTTGTGTGTTTGGGTGGGCAGGGGGGATGGTAAGCATGGTGTTCGCAAACGGGGAGGTTGGGTACAACAACACTGGGGGGTGCATTGGGGTGTGTGGGTATGGATGGTTGAAATGTGTCCCCAGGGTATCAGGGCCAAAGCAGGATGGGGACCTATAGGGAAGGTTTTTGGAATACATGCAGGCAATGCCCAGGTGCAATGCGCATGAACCCGATGGCATTAATGTGGTGAAATTTTAAACGCGGGTTCACAATGGTGGGGCCACAAAGGGGTTCTGAACATGGATACCTATGTGAATTGTCATGGGAAAATACGTAGGGGAAACACGGTGTTGGGGGAACCCACCCCCCTGGGGGTTTCAGCATTTGTCCCGGGGAGGATACTGTGCTCTGGAGGCGGGTGTCCGTGTGGGATGGGGGCAGGTCCCACATGAAAGTAAAGAAGTGTGTGTACTGTTGGTGCTATGTCCAAAAATGGAGGGTGCTTTGTCAACACCTGCATGTGTCCTTTGTGAAGCCCTGAGCGCATGTGAAGTGCACAGGAGTAGCATGTGAAGAGAATGTGGGCTGAAACCCCAGCCAGATGTCCAGTAGTGTGCAGGTAGTGTGGTTAACACGACTATCAGACTGGACAAACAGAACCCTGCTCAACATAGCCATAGCAACGTCCCAGTGCAAGTACCCAATGAACCCCTGCAGAACCTGGTACTGGCCCCTGGCTGCACAATGGAGGAACACCTTTGGATCACATGTCCAGTCCATGTGGGGTACAATGTATCACGGGTGGTAAAACAGGTGGGGCAGCCGGTGTCCAGGTGATGTGTCATTGTGAAATTTTTGGTAGCAAGCCGTTCCAGCTGCAAATACTGGTGCAGTGTATCTTTTACAGATGAAGGAAGCATGTCACCCACTCAGGGCCACGGGACGGGTGGGGGACGGGTGAACCCTTTTTTGCACAGGCACATGCTGTTGTAGGCGCCATGCGGGGGCCCCCAGGATTTGCAGTGGTTTTCAAACATACCGTACACAGTGTTCACAGGAATGAAAAAGGGGGGCGAGTGGCATGTGAATGTGGGTGGTTGGAATGTCACACACCGAAGACACCATTGGTGCAGTCATGGGTCAACACCGGTCACAATACAGCAGCAGAACCCAGTGAAAATGTGTGTAGTCATTCTGTGACATATGTGCAATGGCGGAAACCTCCCACTGTCACTAAGCTGGCACATGTGGGGGAAATGTGCTGTGAAAGTACAATGCTGGTAGCCCAAAGGGCCTGGTGCACAGTAATATGCAGTGTCCATCAAAAAATCCCCCAAACAGCACAAACAATGCATTGCCAGGGAAAATGTGAATGACAACCCCACTGGGTATGTTGCACGGTACAAGCATCAGGCCTGCATGGTGAAACACACATCCCACATGTCCATTAGTGGTAGGGGGATTGTTTGTAATGTACATGTGTACCAGAAGTCCTGCTGGTAAAGGGGGGTACTGGGGTATGCACATGGCATGCCCATAAATTACCATGCCCCCGGGGAATGTGTTATTTCCCAATTGCATCTGACAACAACTATGGTATCTGGGTGTACCTGTGTGAAAATGCTGTGGGGGGTGAAAAGGGCACATGTATGTTTGATGCACACGACATGTGCATACCAAACATACAGTACAAGGGTGTGTGGGTGTACAACCCACATGGGATGGGTATGGGGGGGCCCCAAAACCCACATGTGTGGGGGTGTTCTCCCACAAAACATCTGAGACTACCACAGTGTCGGGTCGCATGAATATTTTCCCCAACACCCCATGTCCCACCACTGGCCTGTGGACCGATGGACAACAACCAAATGTGCAGTATGAGATGTGCACAGCACATCACAGATGCCTCCCGTGAACAGGCCTACCATGTAGACATGTGCACAGTAGGTCGCCACCTGCAGTCAAACACGTTAGGTGCCAAACCACACCAATAGTCCGCAATGACACAGAGGGGCGTGCATGCCTCCGTGTAGGTATGTCTGTGAATGGCCCCGGCATGGCAATATAGCTGTGTCACCGCTGTGAACAACAATATGAATGGGTTGTATGTGTGGGGGGTGCATCATATGTGTATGGTCAGATCGGCGATACCATCAGTGGGCCTGCTATGTGAACATCCTGTCCCCATACATGGATACCTCTGCTGAGGCCAACACCACATTCACAAGGGAGGGATGGCGGTGTGTAGTGCAGCAGAACAGGGGTGGCAGCGGGCAATGTACACATATGTTTACCCACATCAGTTCAGGAAATTCCATGTGCATGGGATAGCGGTGTGTGTAAAATACAGCACTGTGTCGATAAACATCCCAGCACATAGCACCTGCCAGGGCTACAGTGTATGCATGGTTGTGTCATACCTCCATGCACCACACACTCCCTCAACAGCAGCGATCAGCATACCTCGCTGGAGGACAGTGTCCACACAATGGTGATAAACATGTTGAATGTCCATTTCACACAGCTATGACATATGCAATGGACAGCCACCCTGCCAATACCGTCACCCCCGGGGGGTCACACCCATTGCCATGTATGTGGCATCCCCCCATATCATGCAGAGATGACCAGCAAGGCTGCATGAGCTATCACAGTCCCACATGGTGCAATGGACAAAAGGCACTCTCACTATCAACCATACACAGTAGTAATGTGGTGGCGATGCACCCTGTCATGTTACAGGTGCTGTGTGATGCTCTGCACAATGTTTTTACATGCTATGCATGGCCTTTCCTGCTAATGTGTCATGGTTACACATTGCTCCATTTTTTGCACAGGTGAGCTGGGCAAGTTGTCCAGCACCGGTACAGTGCTGTGTGGAAGTACATGGCACAACACATGCATGTGCAGGTGTCCCTGTGTATGTGTACAGTCCCCCTGCTGACGTTGACAATGGACACAGACGTCATGTGTACTGACATATACACAGCGTCAGGTGAACGGGCCCGGGTCACATGGGGACATATGCCAACTGATATGGACATAGGTGCAGCCAGGTACACATGTCCATGGCAGGCTAACATCTACAGGGTGCGTGCACAGTGTGATGGGGTGGCACACAGATATGATGTGACACCCAGTGCTCAATGGTGTGAAGCCACAACATCGGCTGTGTCACCCCCACGATCCCCTTCACAGATCACTGTGCAGATGTCGTACATGTCATAGCAATGTATTTCCAACAGTATGCCAGCACAGCAGTGTGAATGTGACCTGCCACCATCATTATGTCTTCCAGATAATGCCCGTTCCGGCTTCCACCATTTAGCCGACAGGAGGAGGAGGTCATCATACCATACCTCCAGAGTAACTACGCCCTGTTTAGCCATGTGCCACAGCAGGCACAAAACGGCAGGAGATGTGGGAGGAGTTGTGCAGGAGGGTGAACAGCGGGGGGAACCCCCGCCCCCAAAAAACCCCAGGCACTGCACAGACCTGATCCGGCATGCAAGACAGCGTGCGCTGCAATCGCCAGGCAAAAACGTGGGACAGGTGGTGGGCCACCAAAAAGCCCCACTCACAGCACGGAGGAGCTCCTGGCCAGTCTGGGGACCCCCCGGAACAACACGCAGAAACACCTATCGTGGAGGTGGGTGTCTCCCGAGCTATGACCCTGGAGGTGCATGGTAAGTCAGTGTTGCATGTTTGTATGATAGGCGAGGTGGGTGTGGGTGTCATAGTACAACACATGATATAGCAATACATGGCAGGTAGATGGCCACACAAGATGCAAACCATTGTATGCTATGTTGTGTTAGCAGACAGGGCATAGCACATGCAACCAAAAATGCATGATTTTCATGCACAGTGCTGACCGTGGAGATAGTAATGGCTAATGTGTATACCTTTGTGTAATGCCTTTACAGGTGCGTCTGGCGTGTCAGGACAAGGGTCTGTTGCAGGTAAGTCTGTTGCAGTCAAAGGCATGTTCTGCTGTATTGATATTCCCCATGTGTCTAGGCATGACATGCTCACCTGTGTGTGCCCCGTCACGGTATACAGCTCGCACCCCCCACATACACACCACCCATGTACAGTAGATACCCCGTTACGTGGTGGTATGACACCACAAACCAATTGGTGTGTTACGTGCATTCAGCTATGCATACAATGGTGTAGGTGTTACAAATGGCTGCATGTGTAGTATGCATTGGTATGCCAGTGCAGTATGGACACAGTACCACAAGTGAGCTGTGATCTGGCCAGAGCACATTTTTGGACCCATCCCCCTGCATGGTGCCCCGCGTTGTGACAGGGCCCATGCCATGTCCCATCCCGTGGATGTCTGGCTGCAGCATTGTCACACCATGAATGACCTATGCACAAAAAGCAGACATCCACACTGTCAGCATATCCGTGAGAATGTGACCTCACACTAGTAGGGGTGTATGTCACTTGGGCCAGCACAGGGCCGTGTCCCAAATGTCTACCACACACAATTGTCAATGAGTCAGAAAAAAGGCCATGGTTGATACCTACAGGCATGTTGCCACACGGCACATCCACAGCGAGTACTCACCATTACACCCGGTACACACATAGTAGGTTCGTCAATGTAGTGGACCCCTGGACATCTGATGTAGTACACCAGTGACAGGGAATTTCCTCTCCACAGCTACTACAGGTGCCTCCAATGTCCACCATATAGGGCTGCTGAGCAGCTGAACTGACTTACAGACATGGCAATGTAATGCGTCCAGGTCACGCCGCGACACATAGCTGTGTCCTGCTACTGTGCAGTGGCACAGAGCCCGCACCACCCCGTACAGCTATGCACACAGCTCACAGCAAGCGTCCTGCACAGACATCACTGTTACCATACATTGTATCTGTCCCTGTACACATAACACTGCACCATGACAGCCATTGTGATGTGGTGCATGCGGTGGCACCCCCTCTTCACATGCCCACATGATACCGAAATGTTTGCGGTGTACA
This sequence comes from Protopterus annectens, assembly GCF_019279795.1. Taxonomy (NCBI): domain Eukaryota; kingdom Metazoa; phylum Chordata; order Ceratodontiformes; family Protopteridae; genus Protopterus; species Protopterus annectens. The sequence continues at coordinate 526,311,613 of NC_056727.1, read as the reverse complement.
TTACATATTTTGCCAGCCATGTGTACTCCCAACTTGCCCTGGCCCCGGGATTAATGCAAACAACAATGCATGTGTGTACTGCATGCCTACTACATGAAACTCGACTTTTGTACTGTCCCCACCAGGGCAGTGTACATACTGCCACTATGAATGTCTGGTCTGCATTCACTGGTCTGTGTTGTGTGAATGCTGCATGCCACCTGCATTATCACATGCATGCTGTGTGTGTGTGTGTGTGTGTGTGTGTGTGTGTGTGTGTGTGTGTGTGTGTGTGTGTGTGTGTGTGTGTGTGTGTGTGTGTGAGTCTCTGTGTATGTCTGTATTGTAACCGATGGTATGTCTTTGTATTGACAGGTGCTGTAGGTGGTTCCCCTCCTGCGGTCAATCTGATGCTAGTGTCCCCACAGATACTAGTGGTGATGAGCATGTGCATGAGGCACAGGCAGGGTCGTCACAGGCAGAGCCTGTGCCACTGGAGCAGATCACACATACGTCACATTCATCCCTGCACAGGTTCAGATGCCGACACATACCCCAACACCGTTGCCCATAGATGGGCAGTCAGCGTCTGTTGTCCCCGAGCAGGAATGTGTGGTGGCTGCAGAAGGTGTGGGACCCCGATGTTGCCAGTGTAAGGACTGGTGCAGTGCCACGCAGGCATGTGGCAGGTGCTGCCGTGGGGAGCACCGCTAGACATACACCTGCCGTCAGGGTGCAGCAGCTGGTATAACCGGGCGCATGTTCCAGACTGTAATGGCGGCGGGGCCGTCCCGAGCGGCAGAACCAGGAAGGGCAGAGGCTGCAGAGGTCTGCAATCCGTCCCCTAAATGACACATCCAGGCATTGGCAACAAACAGCATCTTGCCGATGTTCTGGATAGGAGATTGGGATATGGCTGGTTCTCGACCGAGGCTTGGCCATCCTTGGCGTCGCGTCCGTGCAGGAACACCAGGTAGGGGTGAGGCATGGGGCCGTGGGCGTGTGCCAGCAACACCACCTGCTGCAGGTCAGCGGGGCGTGCCACCTCCCATGCCCACACAGACAGTGTGGTAGCAGAGCACTGCAGCTGCTACCACCATCCACACCAGGACAGAGCGGGCCCCGTGGGCGGGGCCCCTGGGCCCCGTCGTGGCAGGGTTTCCAGCGGACATGTGCCCGGGGTGGACAGTCTGTACCTCCCCCCGGTCGTGCCCGTGCGACCCCAGGCAGGCGGGTCCCGCCGGCAGACACAGTGAGCCGTAACACCTGCACTGTACAGTCAGGGGCTGCCAAGCATACCCGTGTAGGCATCACAGATGACTGAACTGTGTACACACACCCCCACCCACAGCAGACACAACTGTAGGGCTCCACCACACCCACATGCAGTCTAGATAGTCATCCTCACTCTATGCACTGGCCCCTACACACACATGATGTCATCCATTGGTACAGCCCATGCCTGTGGCACATATCACCCTGTGCATATGATAAGTCTCTGCCGCATAACTGTGACCGACTCTATCAATGCAGGGTTAACCTAACTTATTCTGATGCACAGGGTGGACACGATAGTGAGAGGTGTATGTGATACCTGTGCCCGCATATGCGTGTGTGTATGTTGTGGTGTGAGTGTATGGGTGGAGACAGGTGTGTATGTGATGGGGGTTGTCCCAACATCATGCAGCAGACATACCATGCAGGACAGGTGCAGCATTCATTGATATGTGTACACAGTATGTGTGGTGGTTACATGTGTAGCACCATTCGGTGCAGTTAACCCGTATGATACTGATGGTGTACTTGCGTGCCTACTGGGAGCACTGTAATTAGTTCCCCGTGTAGGGGGGTACCCACAGGCATGTCTGGCAAAATCAGCATAGCACAGTTACCCACATCGGCATGGACCCTACATAGGTACATAGGCACATGAGCGTAACAGGATATGTGCCCTACGACACGTGTGGACCTAGCATGACTGTGTGTGGCATCTAACACCCCTCAGGATGGGGATGCCATATCCATCAGTCCCCAGTCCCTGGTCTAGCAGTGACACACAGAGGTTGCTGGCGCATAACTATAGTCACACATCCACCGTCATTAGCAGTCCTGGACAAAGGCAGTCAGGGCCTTTCCTTCACATGGCCTGGCACTCCTCCCGTGTTGTGGGGGTGTCTGGCGTTACCCTGTTCCCCAGCACGTCCCACTCATCTTTGGGTTGAGGTGTCTGACAGTCGCTTCTGTGCCCGTGTTTGCATGGGGCCTGGGAGGTGGAATGTGCCCATGTCACCCAGGTCAGACATGGCCGTGTATGTCAGGCACAGACCACCACGGGCAGTGTGCTGTGAAGACCCCGCCAGTGTCCCTTGGCCGTGCACTTGTGACACATGTCCTAGCACCGTCATCCCGTCTTGTGGAGCGTTTGCGGTCCTTCCGAGTGCTGCAGGCGTCAGGTTAGCTACAGGCCACATGTGCCATTATCCCAGTCATTGCCTGGTGTGTGATGTGTACGGGGGTACAATGAACACCCTGATGTGGTTGCCATTCCATCCAGACCAGGAGGCCACAATGGAATGTCTTCACACCCACATTGCCATTGTGTGTGTTGACAGAGGTTGCCGACAGGTGTCGTAGCCATTTCCTTGAACACGTCCACCGACTTTAATGCCGGACCACCTACATGTGACATTGGGACGAACATGTCCTTCACACTGGGTAGGGCTGCACCTTCTCTGGCATTTAGTAGCAGGCCATGGCTCTGGCACCAGTCATCCATGTCTATGGGTAGGTGGATTTTTAACAGGGGGTGGGGTTTTTGGGGGTTAGTCATCTGCATACCTTGTCTGCTACAATCCCCTATGATTGCATGCACATTGGAAGGTCGGATGCCATATGGCAGGGGCACAGGAGTGAGCCCTGTGGGCCTCCACTGGGTCCAGATATGAGTGTGACAAGGCACCTTAGCACCAACCCTGTGTGGTGTGACCTCCAACCTGTCTGAGAAGCATCGGGTGACATATGTCCCCACATGTATGCTGGCGAGCCTTTCCATGGGTCCCATGTGTAGTGTGCTCTGACGCTCCCACCAGGTCATGGTACTGTGTGCAAACCCTTTCCCCATCAATGGCCTTGGTGACCACTCCAGACTGGCGAGCAGGTTGGGAGGCAGGATCCGCCCTTGACTATGTAGTTGTGGGTATTTTCCCGGTATTGGCTGTACACGCTATCTGTAACCAGGGCCACCTGTATGGACCTCCACACAGCTTTGCAGACAACACTTGTCAAGCGTATAGGGTGTGGCTGTTGACAGTCCATAGGAGCACTACCCTGGCATAGTGGGACCACAGATGCCATATGGCATCCATTGGGGACATAGCCCATAGTAAGGCTAACATGACACAGTGGCCGCATGTGTGGGCCGAGGGCCTCATTGAGGATGGTTAGCACACAGCCACGGACACCATCGGTGCCCATTGCTGTCGTGTCAACCGCCATAGAGATATGGGACCACCCCAGGCCATATGACATGTTTTGGAGGATACACTCTGGTGGGATGGATATGTTCCCTGTTGGGGGGGGGGGGGTGTATGCATGGAACATGTCCTGTGGTTTGCAGACAATGTCTGTGGGTGCAGTGGCTGGTGTACCATTCTGGGCCATTTCCCAGGCAAGTCTGTGTGCCCCAAACCATGTCCTTACCACAGTTAGGGAAGGCCCTGTGGTTGTCTCATGTGCCCTCTGCAGTACCACTCCCACAAGCGGACCTGGATGATGGTATGTGGGGCCGTATGGTGACGCCGGTATGAATGGGTGATGGTTTCCCTGGTACTGCCCTTTCCCTGCCATGTAGTAGCTCCAACTGTTGATGTACAGGTAGTCAGTGGCTGCGGTCCACCACACCATGTGCCTACCTGTGGTGGACAAGGTCCTGATGTCATCATGTTTGCCTGTTGCAGACATGCATGGGGGGTGGTCGGGAAGGCATTGTTAGGCGTTTCGGTCTGGCCTCTGTTCAACATGGCATGGAGGACTTGTAGGGTACCACACGGTCATATGATGTGTGTGGTTTTCTGTGGAGAGGTCATCACTGAGGTCCTCCATGCTGGTGTTGGTTACAGTGAGTGGATGACCAGTGAATCCACTATACGGTCTTGCATCACCATTGAGGGCTGTACATCCTGTGTGGGGCATATCCTCACCATGGTGATGTGCAGAACTGTCAGACTTCCCCTGTATGTATGGGGCATGACTCCTTAACAGTGGCCTGGGGTGTGAACCCCTGGGGCTGCTCGCGTACTGTGTTGGGCCATGGGTAATGTTCCCGGGCTAGGTATGGGTGGTTCATGTCAGCCAATCCGGTGCTGTTGTGAGAGCATGCCCACTCACCAGTGTCCTCAGGACATCTGTGAAGGTATCCTGTGTTTGGGAGGGTTGTCTGTAGCATGCAACAAACTGTAGGCCAGTCCTACACATGGTTAATTGCACCTAGATATTCCCCCCAAACAACAACCTGTGGCAGGGCGGGTTCTGTTGTGTGGCGGGACACACAGGATGGTCCGCATTCCGCCACCCATGCCGTCGCACCATGTGTATGCATGTCTGATCTGTGCCGACTCTAAGTGTCTGAGCATGCCCAGTAGGCAGCTGTGTAGATAGACACACAGCACAGTGCACACCGCCCGCAGTTATCCCCGGGGGCATGCCTGTACCCCCCCGGGGCCCGTCTGTGGCATGGCCAGGTTTCTGTTGTGTGGCTGGACACACGGCGGTCCACATTCCCCCACCCAGGGGCATGTCCCCCTGTCCCAGTCTAAGTGTCTGAGCATGAGTATGCAGTGATGTACTGATCAGTAGTTACTTGTTATTCGACTGCAGCACTACGTGTTGGGGGCGGGATGGTAACAGACTGCGTGACTCGCACTCTGCCCAAACCCCCGATGGGGCGCATTCCCTTGCAAATGATACCACTCACGTGAGGGTATGCCTCCTGACACCCTCTGCTCAGTAAACTCGGTAGCGTTCTGTAAATGCTTCATACTGTAGTGTGTTCATGTAGATGGGGTAGGTTCGTCCCCGCCCCTTCCGTGTGTGTGTGTGTGTGTGTGTGTGTGTGTTTGTGTGTTTTTGTTTTTCCAGCTGCCTCTGCGACTGATTATGCTTTTAGGCGCCCCCAACACATGCCTTGGCTATTGCCAACTATTGTTTTGGGGTGGCGTCAGCAGCCTACAAGTATGCCTGTGACAGCGTTTGTTTTTTCGGTGGGGGTTCTGTAAATGCTTCATACAGTAGTGTGTTCATGTAGATAGTCGTAGGTTGTCCCCGTCCCTTCCGTGTGTGTGTGTGTGTTTCCAGCTGCCTCTGCGACTGATTATGCTTTTAGGCGCCCCAACCCTTGGCTATTGCCAACTATTGTCTTCGGTGGCGTCAGCAGCCTACAAGTATGCCTGTGACACCCCTCTGTTTAGAAACTCGGTAGCGTTCTGTAAATGCTTCATACAGTAGTGTGTTCATGTAGATAGTCGTAGGTTCGTCCCCGTCCCTTCCGTGTGTGTGTGTGTGTGTGTTTCCAGCTCCCTTTGCGACTGATTATGCTTTTAGGCGCCCCCAACAGATGCCTTCGCGATTGCCAACTATTGTCTTCGGGGCGTCAGCAGCCTACAAGTATGCCTGTGACACCCTCTGTTTAGAAATTTCGGTGGCGTTCTGTAAATGCTTCATACAGTGTGTTTCATGTAGATATTTGGGGTTTTCCCCCCGTCCCTTCCGTGTGTGTGTGTGTGTGTTTTTCCAGCTGCCTCTGCGACTGATTATGCTTTTAGGCGCTCCAACACATCCCTTTTATTGCCAACTATTGTCTTGGGGTGGCGTCAGCAGCCTACAAGTATGCCTGTGACACCCTCTGTTTAGAAACTCGGTGCGTTCTGTAAATGCTTCATACAGTAGTGTGTTCATGTAGATAGGTAGGTTCGTCCCCGTCCCTTCCGTGTGTGTGTGTGTGTGTGTTTTCCAGCTGCCTCGGACTGATTATGCTTTTGGGCGCCCGCCTTGGCTATTGCCAACTATTGTTTTTTGGGGCTAGCAGCCTAAAAGTATGCCTGTGACAGCGCTCTGTTTACCTCGGTAGCGTTCTGTAAATGCTTCATACAGTGTGTGTTCATGTAGATAGTGTAGGTTCGTCCCCTCCCTTCCGTGTGGGGTGTGTGTGTTTTTCCAGCTCCCTTTGGACTGATTATGCTTTTAGGCGCTCCAACACATGCCTTGGCCCAACTATTGTCGGTGGCGTCAGCAGCCTACAAGTATGCCTGTGACACCCTCTGTTTAAAACTCCGCGTTCTGTAAATGCTTCATAGTGTGTTCATGTAGATAAAAGGTTCACCCCCGTCCCTTCCGTGTGTGTGTGTGTTTCCAGCTCCCTCTACGACTGATTATGCTTTTAGCCCCCAAAACATTTTGGGCTTTGCCAATATTGTCTTGGGGTCAAGCCTACAAGTATGCCTGTGACAGTGTTTGTTTTTCTGCGTTCTGTAAATGCTTCATACAGTAGTGTGTTCATGTAGATATTTGGGTTTCCCCCGTCCCTTCCGTGTGTGTGTGTGTTTCCAGCTGCCTCTGCGACTGTTTTGCTTTTAGACATCTGCACTGGCTTTGCCAACTATTGTCTTCGGGGGGCGTCAGCAGTCAGGGCCCAGGTTAATTCGGTGGCGTTGTTGATTCATACTGTATGGTTCATGTAAATGGTGGTTATCTGTCCCTTCCGTGTGTGTGTGTGTTTCCGTTGTTTTCCATCTTAAAAAGCAAATTTTACTTTGATCAACATGTGATAAAAATCAGAACTATTGTTTTTTATTAATTGCCACTTTTAAAAGGGTTGCATTTTTAACTGTTAAAATTTAAATTGGGTTGGTAATACGGTGACTATTCTTCCCTTTTTCGGTTTGTTTGTTTTATAGTATATCATGTTGTGTTCATAGTATCTTTCTGTGAGGGTGACATGTGTGTTTTTTTTAATGTCTCTGCTTTTTTGGGGGCTACATCCCTCGCAAAGTGACAAATGGGGTGGACTTTTAAAAGCCTGGATACTTCCATGTTTTTAAGTCCCCACGGGGCGGGTGAAAACCCAAAACCATAATACCTTTGGATACCATTCCCGCCTTTGGAAATGTTTATGTTGACTGTTCCATCTACCTAGGGGACTTGTTTCCAAAGGGTGCCACAAGTTTTCCCCTGTTCATTGGGTGTTTGCCAGGGACATCAATCCTATTAATTCAGAAGGATGTCTTTCTTTGGTGTCACGCCATAGTTTGACCCCCTATGTCATTCCCAGCAGGCGTGGTTGCCATTGGTATCTTTGGTGAATCTGTTCCACTGTGGGCGTGTGATCCCCAATTGCTGGCACATGGTGTGTTGCCGGGTATCTGGCGGTCTTTCTTTGAAGGGGGTGTGTGTACTGTACACTATCTGTTTTCCCCTGGGTTATGCCTTGCAACAGCTGGGGGATTCCCCAGGTTTCCCTAGGGGTGCCATTTTGGGCCGTCTTTGTCCATCCATGGGAACTGCCTACTGGACACTAGTATGGGGCTGTCAACATTTCACAGCTGCATTCTCCTTTTCCCGGTGGATGATGGTATTAGTATTGCGGTGCGGCCTTTCCCCCCCGGGCGGGGGGGTGAATCATCTGCCAATCCACGACACCCTTTTGCATCCCCACGATCCCATGTCTGAAACCCCCAATACCCTTGCACACCCTTCATGTGTGCGGAAATGGGATGTGGGCGTCGTGTATGGATGCAGCCCTGGGGAGTCCTATTCATATGTCCTGCATTTCATGGGGCTGTCACCCCCGAAGACCCCTGTGGTGCATATCTACCTGTGCGTAGTGGCTGTCACCTCTTCGGTTCACACTATGTTGCTACACTAAGGAAAATTTGGGTCCTGCAATGGACACCGATGTGCATATGTAAAGTTTAGCATGTTGGACTGTGTCCATTCCAGTGGGTTTGACTGCCCCCGTATGTTCCCCATTCGGATGTCTGTCCTACCCATATTAGTGCTTGAAACCCCGTGTCCTTCCACAATTTACCCATAGGGTGTTACTGTAGTCCTGCAGGTTGGCAACGCTTTAATAATCCTCACAGGTACCATTGTGAACTATCCGCCACTTTTTGTCAGTATAACACAGCGGTACATGTAGAACCTATATTCATGACAGTATTGGTTGTTGTGAACCCATATTTTAGCGATAGTATGCCTTCCTAGTTCGTTGTTGGTGTGCCATTAATATGTTTTCCCACAGGTGCGGTATTTTCCCCGGGTGGGGGGGTGACCCCACATACTGATAGCACCTTGCTGTTATGCGCTGGGATTGCGGCAGGATGGATGTCACGGTGTATGTACTGCTGTTTCCATTTTATGTCCTGTGTCATCCCCTACTCCCTGTGTGATTCCACCAGGTTGCTTTATGGGTGCCATCTTGTCCGTGCGTTTGTCCATCCGGGAAATGCCTACTGGACACTGATGTAGGGCTGAAAAATTTCACACATGCCTTTAGCATTACCCTATGGATGCTTTGCATCCTTACGGGGGACTGGCGTCCTGCCCCCCCCCAGGCGGGAAAACGGATTATCTAAACAACACGACCCCATTTTGCATACCCAGGATACCAGGGAAACCCCCCCGATCGCGCACATCCTTCAGGGGCGGAATGGGATATGGGCCTGTATGGACACGGAGTCTGGGGACCTCTGTTCATATGTCCTGCATGTCATGGGCAGGTATCATCAACCTTAAACACGCTGGTGGTGCATATGTCTAGCTGGGGAGTCCGGTATGTATTTTATTGGCTTTCTGGCTACTGGCAAAACAGTCAAATTTTTTGGAGTCCTACAATGGACACCGATGTGCTTTTTTAAAGTGTAGACGTGTTTGACTGTCCCCATCTGGCCAGTGGTATTGACTGCGCTGTATTTTCCCCCTCGTGGATGTCTGCTTGAGTTCCCATCGTTTTTTGACATGGCCTATCTATACCCCTGGTATGCGTAAATACAGCAAACCTTGCGTCCTGCCCATCTTCATAACGACATTATGGAACATATATGGGGAAACAGACACTGTCAAATCGATAGACTCCACAGTGAAAGGATACTGAGCTCTCTCACTACTAACATGGGGCACCGTCAAATGGATGTCATGACATAGCCGACGCAAATTCACTTCCTTCAGAGTCGGATTAAAGGGAATAAGTGAATACACCTGCACATTGTTAGGTGGACAGAGCTCCAAGTCTTGATTAAAACGTGAAAAACATATCAGTGTTGCATGTTACTTCATGGAAAAATACGGCATCAATGTGTTAATATATCTTCAATTTTGGTTAATACATTCAGTATCCGGAAAATAGTTGATAATTGGTGAGTGCACCTTAGAATGTAGTGTGTTGATCAGGTTATTGTATATCGTGTATATTAGAAGCAAAACGATAACAAAGCATGGAATCAAAAGGTACTATATAAGCATATATTTCAATTATGAATGAAAAGCGTGTGGGGGAGACATCCGTAACCTTCCGGGTTCCACTGGATCACCCCGCACACCCCATGTCCGGATTGTTTCCCCAATGCATATCCTTTTGTTTATATATGTTTACAGTGTCTGTGGGTTACGTGTTTTGCTTTTTGTGACTATTCGGTAACATATGTCTGATCCGGTTGGGGCGTGTGCAGAAAGCACTTACAGCTTTATATATGTAACAGTCTTTGCAGCATGGGCGCTTTGGACCTTTAATTTTGTTTTTCAGTTTGGGGGGTTCCTTTTTTCGTGCCGGGTTGTTTGTTTTTAAATTACCCTTGGGACCATTACATTTCAACCCCCCCCCCAATCCGGAATTTTTTCCCGCTGGGAAATCTATCTTTTCATTCCAATTCCCCCCCCTATGGCCCAGGGCTTTCCCCAAAGGGGTGTTAATCAGCGCTTTTCCCTTGCTGGCCTTGTTTGGGGGTTTTCGGGGCTTTGGGTTTTTCTTTCCCCTTGGGGACTGCCCCCCCTGTCGTGTTAAAGGTCACAGGGCCTTTTTCCTTCCATTACCCTCAGGCCCCCTTAACCTATCTATTCCCGGGGTTTTCCCTTTTAACTCGATACTAACCCCCGGGTTTATGCTAATAATTTTAAAAACCCCGGGGGGGTTTTCAAAACAAGGGTTTCTTTGGCGTTTCCCGGCCCCAACATTCCTTGCGGCCCGGGTTTGGGGTACACACATTTCGGCGTAAAATTGAAAGCTCAGGGGAAAAGGGGCCCTTTTTATTTTAAGCTCTGGGATTTTTTTCCCGCACTTTGGGGTTTTTCGGACCTGGGGGCACCCCGGGGGGTATGTCTCCTTTGGGGCAACAGGGATTTTCTTGGGATTAGTTGGGGTATTTTTCCCCGAGAGTGCCTAAGAATGTGACCGGCGGGGTTGGGACGTTATTACCCACTGGCCTTTTAAATGGGCCCGGAAGTTTCCCCGTAACACCCCCCCCCGGCTACCTACCCTAAAAAGGGCCCCGTGGCCCCCGGGGGTCCACTTGGCCTTTCCTGGCCCGGTATGTTGGGGTTTCCCCAGGGCCAAAAACTCCTGGGTCCACATTCCCACATCCAGCCCCCCGGATAACCACACCCGGGCCACTGGTTCCCCTTTTACCCAGGAAATTATAATTTCCCAAAGGCCTGTTTTTTACCTACCTAGGTCGGGCCCAGAAGCCAGGGATGATCAATCCCCATAGATGGGCCCCCGCCCTGGATTTCCCAAACCAAATTTAAAACCCTTTTCAAAGCCTAATGGTCATAAGGGGCAAAAAAGCATGGGGAATCTTTATACAACCCATTTTTCGGCAAGCGACATCCCTTTGTGTTTACTTTTGAATGTACCAACCCTTGCAGGGTAAAAAGCCATACAGACCCAAAGGCAAGGCCGCGCACAAAACCCCCCGGGGAATTTTCCCTTTTAATTTCCATAATCCCATTGGGGTTCAAGGGGGACACGAAAACACAGGGGTTTTTTGGGGTTTATACTCAACCGTCCAAGGGGGGCCCATGGGGGGCCCGTCCTTCCCCAATTTTTCCCCAGTTTAATGTACCCCAAACAGGGGTTTTGGGGGGGAAATGGGAAAACAAAGGATCCCAAAAAACAATTACCGATACCTTGGATCCTACGAGGGTAAGTGGTCCGGACTGTTGTAAACCGGTCTAGGCAACCCCGGGGGAACAAGGGTTGACTCCAATGGGGCAATCCCCTGAAAAGGGGGGGCCATGATCGGGGAAGGTTTTGTTCCTTGTTAACACCATTTTTTAAAAATTGGTAACCTTCCAATTGCCCACATCACATGAAGGACACATCTGACAAGGTCAGTCCCGTATATTAAAAGACCATGAGGGGGCAAGCCCCCTTTAGTGTACTCCCAAACCTGCGCAGCGGAAAAGGCCCCCCAGTTTTTGAAAACAAAGCTTCAGGAATTGGGTTTTAATCCCGAAAAACCCGCTGTTTCATTGCATCCCCTTCCCCAGGTGGGCCGGATCCTTTAACCAGACATACTATGCTTTAAAAATCCCTCAGAAACCCCAAGGGGACTGGGGTCCCCTTCCTGTATTAACGGGTTGTTGGGGATTTACCCAAATCATAGCTTGGAAAACATCCCCTCATTAGGGAAACACCCCCCCTTTTTTTTTAAATATGTTATTATTTATTTTAAATTTTAAAAAAAAATTTACATTAGACATTTAATCTTTTTGTTGGCATTTTGACATTATGGTTTATTTTATTATGGGCATTTATTTATTGGGTTTAGCTGTTAAATTTTCACAATCCTAGGCTATTTGACTTACCAGTAGTTTGGCTTTTATTTGGGCTGCATTATGTACAAATTTTTTTGTAAGTGTATTGAGCAATGTTGTGTCCCCATGTTGGGATTTAAAAAAAATTGTTTCTGCCTTTAACTGTTTTTCCTGTCAATGTCCAACCAATTAACTTGTTTGTTTGGACTCATTGTTTTGTCTGTGTTCTTATGGAGGCAAGGCCAGATATGGGGATGCCTTTTTTCGGTGTCCGGTTGGCATGGGGGCCCCAATCCTGTCTTTGCTTTGGTTCATCCTGGTTTTCTTTTTTCTTGTATGGGGTGTAACTTACCCTATTGATCGGTAATGCCTTATACGGCAAATTCCAGGGTTTTCTTTATGGGGGCCCTCTTTTCAAATTTTTCCTCCATGGAATTCCATTCATGGGATGGGGCTGACAATTTCCACCTGCATTTTTCTTCCCCCGGGATGGGGTTCATTTTAAAGGGGGGGGGGGGGATGGCACCCCCCCCCGGGGGGGCAAAAATTGCCTGCAAACAAAGGGCCAATTCTCATAAACCCCCGACTCAAAGGGACATACCCTTCACATTTCTTTTCCCGGGGGGGTAATGGACCCCTACCCCGGGTATTTTGGATGGTTTTCATTCATGGCGTTTCCCTTAAAGTTTTCAAGTACCTGTCGTGGGGGCTTGTCCATGGGTTTCGGAAACTGAGGCTTTCGCGTTTTTGGGGCCAAAGGCCCGATGTGAATGTCAATTGTGTTCTATGTGTCCCCCGCCCCTGCTTTTTCGCGGGTTTTGTTTAACCGGTTCGTTTGTCCCTTCCAAGGTGTCATCCTGTTTCAAAAAACATAATAAAGTGCTTTCCAACCTTCATTAAACCCCAGAATCCCCAAAGGGAATACCGTCACAATTTTCCTTAAAAAAAGAAAGTTGCTTCCACACAAACCAGGTCTTCATAGGGGGAAACCTAGTTTACATACCATTCTTTGGGGTTTATTGTATGTGTTCCCCGGTCGACCGTTCCCTGGGCCGGGGGCTCCCCGTTTTCTGGGCCCGGGGTTTTCCGGTTTGGGTGGGGTTTTTTGTGGAATGTCAATGAGTCCCCATTGATTTTCCCGTTTTAGCCTTGGGGGTTTCATTTTTCCTTTGCATTGTGGGGGACCCCGGCCAAAGGGGGTCCTTGACAATTTTTCACTGATAGGGTGTCAATTTCCCAATCTTTGCACTCCAAAGGTTTTCTTATTACGGGATAAACGGGCAGACATCCCCCCCCCCCCGGGGGGGAGAAAACCTAAAAACCCGAGCCAAGGACATACCCAGAATCCCCTTACCAACAAGGCCCCCCTTTTTTTGGGGTTTGGGGGGGTTCATGGCCCTACCCTGGGTTTTTTTTTTTGTGCCATTAATGGCACTTTGCAAAATTCCGTTTTCGGTGCTATTGTCCCGGCAAATGAGTTCTTTGGGGTTCCCGCTTTGAAAAATTTTTGGTTCAATGGCCCATGTGTATTGTGTAGGCTTTCGGCTGTTCCTTTGAGGTGGGTTTCATGAAATGGTGTTCAAATGCATGCTTTTGACACCCATTAAGGTGTACATCCATATTTAGTCTTGGGGAAAAAAATTCATAAAGCGGAGAAAAAAAACCCTCCCCAAGGGTAGATGTTTTTTAAAAACACCACAGAACATGGTTCCTAGCACATTTAACCCGTTTCTTCATGGGGGGAAAGTGTTTCATTCCTACTTTGGGTTTTTGTGCCCTTGTTGGTTTACATCCCCTTTTGCCTTTCCCGGGGGCCCCCCCTTGTTCTGGCAATTTAGTCGTTGGGTTTAAGGGCCCGCTTTGATTGGTTCAATGACCCATGTGTATTTTGTGTTTTGCCCTTCGGCTTGTCTTTACCGGGGTTTCAGTTTGGGTGTCCGGTGGGTGTCCTATACAAATTCCACTGGCACTAAAGGGTTAACTTAACCAATTTACATTCTCCAAATGGTTTTTTAACGGGGGTTTAAAAACAATTCCCCCCAGGGGGAAAATTCCCAAACAACACCGGACAAGGGTTCTACCCAGAATCCCTTACTGCCCAAACTACCCCTTCACAGTTTTTAATGGATGTGGTCAGTTTTTGGCCGGACCCCGGGTATTTCTGTGCACGTCGCTTAATGGAAGCATAGCCAAAATTAAACCGGGGTATGGTTTCCGTGCAAAGGTTGGTTTGTAAAAGGGGGAAAGTGTCTTTTTACAAATTTTGGGGCCCACTGGACACCAGTATAGGTTTTAACTTTCACTTGCCTTTCATGGGGTTTTATATACGGGTTAGGAAGGGAGCTTTTTTCCCACCAAGGTGCTCAAACCAGGGAAGAGTAAAAATCAAAACCGACTGGACCCAATGCTTCAAAAAACCGCAGCAAATGGGACATATCCGTCCTGTATTTCCTTCACCCGGCTGTTCTTACCTATGCACATTTTAACCCTTTTTTTCATAGGGGGGGTTTTAAAATTTACCCTTTTGTTCCATTATATTTTCCACATTTGTTTCCCCAGGGGCCCCGTCTTTTGGGAGACTGGGGCTGTTCCCTTTTTTGGGAGGGCCGTTTTGTGGGAAAGTAATGTGTCCCTATGTGTTTTTGTGTCAGGCCATTTACCGGGGCATTTTTCCCTCCTGGTCGGTTCCCCCATCAATTCCTACGGGTAGATGGGGGTAAAATTACCCCAAATTTTCACCCGATGTTTCATTATTGGGGGGGGGAAAGGGGGGTCCCCCCCTCAAGGGGGGAAATTTAAACAAAGACACAATTCATCCCCGAATCCCCTTTATAAAAATTGCTCCCTTCCCTCCGTTGGGAGGTTTATTTTGTTGGGCCGGTACCCTGGGTTTTCTTGACTGGCCATTCATGGACAGCACACCATTTAAAGCTCTAGGGACCTTGGGGGCAAAGAGCAGGGGCTAATAAAACCCTTTTCATTCTTTTTAAATTTTGGGCTACAATACACCCCGGAATTTTAAAGGGGAGCGGGGCCCGTGGATGGGGTTTTATATGTGTTGGCACAATTTTTATTTTCGACTCCCAATTTTTGACGGCCATTTTTCCACCCAGCCAAAGCTTAAAACCTTTTTGGAGGTTAACCCACTTTTTCCTACCCCGGGGGACTTGGGGGGTTTGTTTATTAAACAACACCCCAAATGGTTTCATCATGGGAAATTTTTCCTCCGGTTTCCCTTTTGGGCACTTAATTTTGAAACACAATTTTTTTATCAGAAATTGACATGATTTGGACATTTGGTTCGCTTTTCATCCGTTTGATGGCCAGTTAAAACACATTCTTTGAGGGGCCCCACCCTGTGGGGCCCTTTGGCCCTGGCCCGTGGTCGGGCAGAGCCATCTAAAAAATTGATCTCCATACCCGGACTGCAAGCCCGAACTTTCTGTGGCCGTACCTGCCGCATAGGTTTACCCCGCCTACACTGTCCAGGGGGGGGCCTTTAAAAGGGGGACAAACCCCAGGGCCCCGGCATATTGTGTGACTTAAAACCCCTAAAAGCAGGGGCCTTCCCCAATTACCCTCCGGTAACTATAACCCCCTTGTTTTATGTGGACACCTAGTGTAAATTTTCTATGGGCACAAAGGTGGGGGTTCTTCCCCCATTCCCAAAATACGGTGCAAAAGTGGGCCTTTCCCCCCCCCCGGGGATTGTTACCCCTTTTTGGTCACCAAGTTTTTGCAACAGGTGGGGAAAGCTCTTCCCCGGGTAGTGGACAACATCGAAGAACTGGGGCCCCGTATCCCCTATCTCGGGAGAAAGCCCCCGTTTAAACATTTTTTTGACCTCACCTGGAGGGTACCCCCGGTTTTCCCCCGCCCCAAAGGGGTCCTCCCCGGGTGGTTAAGCCCCAAATGGGGAAAATCTCAAAACTGGGGGGGTCTACTTGGGCCCCTGGGGGGCAATTTTCTTTCCCACACGGTTTGTCTTGTTGGGGGGCCCCTTTTTTGGGGAATTTTAGGCCCCCCCAGTGGGTTCACCTACAGCCTATAACCTGGAAAGTTCAAATTACCCCCCCCGGGTTTTGTCCCATTGGTGGGGGAAACCCCTCACGTGTGTTAAAAAGTCTATTGGCACAACCCAAGGGCATGTTGCTCACATATCCCCCCCAGGGGTGTCCCCGGGGTTTTATGGGGGTTGTCATACACCACATCTTATGGTGGCACACAAGTTTACATGTTTTTAGAACTCTCTGCCTGTGGGGAGCATTTCCCTATTTTAAGGGTCCCCGGATCATATTCTGTGGGAATTACAGCAAAAAATTTATGAAATCATCCCGGGAAGATGGCATTCCACATGGTGGTGTATAGCCGGGGTGACCAGGTACTGTTGGGGTACCATTCATTCCCCACCTTGTTTTTGTTCCCTTTAATTTGGGCAGGGGTTCCTCTAAACAGGGAGGTATTGTTCCTTGACCCCCCCCGTTAACCATTTCTTTCCCTTTGGGCTGAATACACCTCACAAAAATGCTTTAAATCTGCCCATTTTTTAAGCCCCTTTTTGGCCCCCCTTTTATGTCCCCTTTTTGTTTGGTTTGACCTGTGTGACATAAAGGCCTGTCCCCCTTGTTTTGATCTTTAATGTATGCACCCCCCGTCCTAAAGGGACAACCTTTGGTCATTCATTGGTTTTTGGGGCATATTCCCCCACTATTTCGTGGTTTCCTCATGGAACAAAAATCCTTCCCGCCTTTTTGTATGTTGTCCATTTGGGTGGGAATTGCGGTTTCCAGGGTTTAACATTTCATGCTTAAAAAAAATCATTATTTCACTAACCCGAAGGTTTGGAAAAAATTTAAAATTTTATTATGGCGGGCCGGGGGATGGGTATTAAATGGGGGTTAACCTATACATGTTTTCACTGTAAATTTTTTAAATTTTTTTTCACAATTTTGTGGTGTTGTCCCGATTACATGCAGGTACGCTTGAATCTCACAGTTTTCAGGTATTTTTTAAAATGTTCTGAGGATACCCAACCCTTTAACATTCATAATGTCCTTTATTTTTTTTGGCCAGGGGGGAACCATTTTCAAATCCCTTTTGTCATGTTCTGTTTTTTTGACCCGGCTCCGTTCAGTCAGTTTCAGTAGGTGCGTTTTTTATTGTTTTTATTCCGACCGGGGAGGTGAGTTTCACATTTCCTCTTTTCAGGGAACCCCCCTGGGTTTGGTCACAACCCCCGTCCAAGCCTTTCATTCCCAAGCTGTATGCCTTCAGATATATGCTTTACCTTTGGGTTTTACACATGGGCATTGTATGTTTGCTTACCATTCCTCGAAAAAAATTTCAAATTTCTTTTTCAAACTTAACATATTTTTTTCCTGACACTTTAAACCCGGGTGGGGTTTAAAAAATTTTTTGTGTCACAAGGAAAGGGTACTCGTTTGCTTTTTTAACCATCTGACATTTATGACATTTACAATCCTTTCAAAATTAATGTTTGTATACAAATTTACAGTAAGGACAAACATTGTATTTAAAACGTTTTTGCAAGTTTTCCCAAAGGGAACCCCCTTTAAGCCCATATTATTAGGTATTTTGGGAACGCCTTAAGGGTTTCCCCTTTATATTCAGCCTCATCCGTTCCTATGGCCTGTGTTTTTCCCAGATGTATCGTGTTAAGCCCAAAACCATTCCCCAAAGGATGGAATCCTTACAACAGTTTTTTCTGGGGGTGACAATCTTGTAATGCTCCTGGTTACGCTAGGGGGGGTTTAATCCTGATCCTACAAAAATTAATGATGGAAGCTTCTGCATTTGTCGGTAGAAAATTGCATTTCACAAGCCTTTTAAAATTTTGGGCATAATGTTTTAAAAAGTATTTTGCTAAATTCTCCTCCCTTTTTTGCTTTACTTACCCAAAAATTACAACTTTTTTCACCCTTTTCTTCCTGGGCTTTTTAAAGGGAAGAATTTTTCTTGCAATGGGTTGCTTTTTTATTACAAAAAATTCAGGCTTTACATTTGGGACGGTATGTTTCCCGGGCCCTATAATCTTAAAGCACAAACCCCACAGTCCCAAAATTTAGCAGCCCAAAAAAAAATCATGAATTCAGTATGCAATCCCCGGTTTGTGGGGGGTTTTTGGGGGTTGGGGGTGGTTCCCCGGTGCACCCGATATTCCCGATGGGGGCTTTTGGTTCCTTTTGGGATTACCAGGGTTTTTAAACGATGTCCTTCCAGCCCGGGGGGAGGGCCATTACATTTTGAAAACATTTTCCTTGTATTCTCGTCCCTGTTCAGGGGGGGAATACACTCCTTTGAAGTTTTTTTAATTTTGTTCCTATTATTTCCATCCAAAGGTGGGGTGTTCCACCCATGTTTGGGGGCGTCATGAATATATAACGGTATTTTTATCCTTGAAGGCGCTGTCAGAAAGCTTTCCTTTTACCCCGGCTTCTGGGTTGATGTGTTCCCCTTTTTTCAGTTATTTTAAGTTGGGTTTGCACCCCCAAATTTACAGATTCTGTGGGGCCGTAAAAAAAAAAACTCGGCCAATTTCCCCTAACCTTGCTTCTTTTTTCCCCAAATTACATACTACTTTAGTGGGGTTTTCCCCGCATGTAACAAATTCCGTTCAAAGGCTGTTTTTTTTAGGTGTTTATCCTTCCTTTCTATGTGTTTAAACAAATTGGAAGGGCAAAATATATGGACTTTCTTTTTCATTGTAAAAAACCGTTAGTTTCAAAAACTCCCCCAAAAAGAAACGTACCAGTTTTGTCTACAATTCCTTTTTTTAACAGGAAACTTCCCCTTTCCTGTGATCTCCAAAAATTACAAATGTAATTTCACAATCTAATTTTCAGGGAAAAAAAGCTGGAAATTATATTTAGGATGGGTACAAAAACAGTTTCAGTGTTTAGTTCATTCCCTCACCAGGGAGTTGAATGTGGAAGCACCTTTCCATTCTACATCAGATTTTATCCTTTTTGCAGGTAAGGCCCAAAATTTCGTAAAACCAAAAATGGTTAATGGTGTAAACATTGGCGCAAAATAAAAGCTTTGGGGGTTCTTTTTATTTTGTCTTGCCGGGTATTCCTTTTGGTTAAACAGACGGTCAAAAATTGTACCCACCCGTTTGAAAATTTGGGGGCCCAGGGGGCCCCCCAAACTTTACTGCTCTTGCCAAGTAGGTCGCATTGATTAAATTGGGAAAATTTTTTTTAAACATTAAAAACCCGGTACTGGGGTAGTTGCCCGCTTTTTTCCTTTTGTAAAGCTTTTGGAAAAATTTCTATTAAAATTGTTTTACCCCTTTTGTTCTCTGAGGCAAAGCTTTCCACTTCCTGTTGCCATTCCATATCTTTGGGTCCCTTTTCATTTGGCTGGTAGCCGCAAGAATAACATATGAACTTGCTGGAGTCCCCCAAATCCTCCTTATTTTTGGGTCCCCCCCGGCGGGGAGGGGGGGGGTTTTCACAATTTACACAGGAAATTTAAAATAGGTAGGTATTGCTTTTAAAACATTGTTCATTTTATTACTTTTTTAAGCATAGTTAGGGTCTTTAAACGGGACCTTTCCACTGTCGCATCCATTTCTGGTTAAACTTTTCCCTTTTGTTTAATAGGTAATCGTAAACATATTTGTTCCCTTTAATTTGAATTTGTTCCAACAAAAAAGCGGGGGGTTTTTTTTTCCCCCCCCGGTTTTACTCCCATAATTAAAACCCCCATGGGGTTTTTATGTGGGTTTTTTTTTGGGGGGATTTGTTAACCAAAAGTCCACCCCTGTTGGAATTTTCTACCCTGGTACCCAAAAAATTTTATATTTCTTAAAATTTTGGTTTTTCCTGTGGTTGTGGCCCTGTTTAAGGATTGCTCCCTTTAAATTTTTCTGCTTTGTAGTTCTTTTGCATTTTTGTCAGTTTTAAACAAAAGTCTGGGGTTTTTACCTCATTAACCGCACTTTCCCAATTTTCTTTTTTGGGGCATAGTTGCCTAATTTCCTTGATCCTTTTTTTCCAGCCGACAACAATTCCTTTCAGGGGAATGTGTAGTTAATGCATTCGGTTTTATATTTGTTTCCCTATTTACTTTATTCTTCCATTGTATAAACATGTGCCAAAAAACAGGACTTTGGGGCATTGTCCCTATTTTTACAGACCCGTGAAAAACCATTCCTCTTGGGACAGTTTCTGGGGGGTTTGGGTTACAATGTTTATAATAATATATAAAAAATTCATTATTCCTTGGCTTGCTACATATGTCCTTAATGCATCTCTACAAGGGGCCATGATCTGTTTTATTTTTAAAACCTACGAAGGCCTGTTGGGTGCCTCCGGGGTTTCCCTGGGTTAATTTCATTTTCGGTTCTACCATGTAGGTTACTAGTGGTAGGGGAAAAAAAATTTACAGAAATTTATCTTCCTTTCACATTGACCAAGCAGACACTTCTACTGGGGGTGGGTTTGTAAAATTCCGGGGCCGTTCCGGGGGGTTTCAAAAACGCCGTAACAATTCACACCATCCCCGTGCCCTCATAGAGACATTTGCTTTTCCGCGTTCATCAACCGCATTAAACTCCGCTTACAAAATTTTTGAAACAGGATAATTAAGTAACAGCTGTTAGGTATCAAGTTTTGCTCAAAAAGCGCCGTAACCGGGCTTGGTTGGTTATAGTGTAAAAGGAAAGGGAAAAATAACATTTCCCCAAAATTGTTTGGGATCCAATTTTAAAATTTTATGGGAAACACTTTCCCCTTTTTTTGGCTTGGGGGCTTTTTTTTTTGCTCCTTTCCCATGTCTTAGTTTTACCCCCCTTGGTTTTGTTTCTCTTAGTTGCAAACTTGTTTCTTTAGTCCCCTTTTGTGTAACTTTAAGCTTTTTTTCTTTTACATTTTCCGGGGGGGGCCCAACGTTTCCCTTGTGGAGTTGACTGGGCCCGGGGGGGGGTTCACAAGGCCCTCCCTGGGAAATCGTTTCTTTCACATCTACCCTTTTTCGTACCCCGCTGACGCAAAAAGGCAGTAGATTAATTCAAAGTAAGCTAGCTTAATTACCCCGGTAAAATACTTCTTGGCATTTTATACATTAAAATAGTTTGGGTCTGGCCCCTATTTTTCTTTAAAATTTCCCAACAACTTCCATCCGCCATTCCCTTTTGGTTTTGTCAAATACGGGGTATTGCGGGGAAAACGTTATTTTGGATGGGGAATTCCCTTCTTTGCGTACCTTTTAGGCCCTGGGGTTGGGCCTGGTTCCGTTGTGATGGTTCACCAATTTAAATTTACGTTCCCACCGTTTTTTACTGTGTTCTTATCGGGTTCCCATAGTTGGTTGGGGGGTTTTTAAAACTTCATTCTTTTTTCTTTGCTACCCTTTCCCCAGGAACCTTACTGCCTGCCCTGTTTACCTGATGGGTTTGGGGGGTTTTTCCCCCAAAAATGACTTTTGTGTTTTATGTGCAGCCTTTGGTGTTTTTTCCCTTTTTACCCCAGTCCCCCGAGGCATGGGGATACCCAATTTCTGTTTTGCCCCCAAATTTTCTCCACCTTTTTCCCTGACAAGGGGGCTTGTGGGGCGGAATTTGCCCAAAAGCAAAGGGCCGTTAGGACGGGTTTACGTTTTGCCGGAACAAAAAGTTGTACTTTCACTTTTTCTGTTTAATTATTTTTGCTTTTCCCCAAAACAAAATTTTGTTTTATGTCCCTTTTGAATAACTAAAGTTTTTTCCAGTACAGGACTTTACTTGTTGGTTTTTTTACAAACCGGTCCGGGGTTCCCTTATAACAGGTGTTTCCTTAACTATGATAAATTTTAGGGTTTCAAATTTTTTGTAACGAAATTTCCTTAAAAATCAAGTCATTTTATTCCCCCTTTTTCCGGGGAAATCCCTTTGGCCCCTTCATTGCAATTTTACGCAGTAACGGTACATGCTGTTGCTTCTTTCCCAACCTTCCCCTTTCCTTTTGATAAAGGGCTCCTTCCCCTTTTCCACTTAGGTCATAATACTAATCCTTTTTTCCTATTTTAAATTTTAAAAATTTTGGGATCTTGCCCTATCCCCTTTTCAAAAGTATCTGGGCCCCATTTCAACAAAAACAAACCCTTTTGGGTCCTGTTTAACTGCACGTTTTCTTTTATCCGTTTTCCCCCACCACGTCAGAAATAAAAAGCCCAACCAAAATTGCGGGGTCTTTTTTTCGGCCATTTTGCATTTTCCCCTCATGTTAACCGCCCTGCATCGACCGTCTTACCAAAATTCCCTTACAAATACTGTGTAATTGTTCCCAATTATTTGGGCTTTTCAATGACAGGATCACAGGACTGGGTTCGGAAATTTTTTATGTGGCGGCAAAAAATTTACAATTAGTTTTTTCTACCTATCGTAAACAGCTTTTTTTGGTTTTAACGTTTTTTCCCCCTTTCGGCGTGGGGGTACGGGCATTTTCCCTATATGGGTTAGCTTTCTGGGGTCTGGGGCGGCCTTTTTTTGTTTTTTCCCGGGAAAAACCGTTGAAGGACCTTTACATTAAAATCCTTTTGGATTTGTTTTAAGGATAATTTGATGTAATTAATTTTTTGGTTTTTCTTTAGGGGGTTGATTTCTTCATGGTAAAGGGTCCCCCTTTTAAGGGTCTTTATGATGACTAATTTATTGTTTTAACCCGAAATAATTTAAAATACAAATAGTTTACTGCTTTGCCAGGTTGAATTATACATAAGTTACTTAAAAAATGAGGTTTTTTTATATTATCGGTCAATTCAATTTTAAGTTTTATGAAAAAACTTAATGTGTTTTTAATTTTTAAAACCTATGGATATAGTTTGCCTCCTTTTTTTTTTTTTTTTTTTTTTTTTTTTTTTTTTTTTTTTTTTTTTTTTTTTTTTTTTTTTTTTTTTTTTTTTTTTTTTTTTTTTTTTTTTTTTTTTTTTTTTTTTTTTTTTTTTTTTTTTTTTTTTTTTTTTTTTTTTTTTTTTTTTTTTTTTTTTTTTTTTTTTTTTTTTTTTTTTTTTTTTTTTTTTTTTTTTTTTTTTTTTTTTTTTTTTTTTTTTTTTTTTTTTTTTTTTTTTTTTTTTTTTTTTTTTTTTTTTTTTTTTTTTTTTTTTTTTTTTTTTTTTTTTTTTTTTTTTTTTTTTTTTTTTTTTTTTTTTTTTTTTTTTTTTTTTTTTTTTTTTTTTTTTTTTTTTTTTTTTTTTTTTTTTTTTTTTTTTTTTTTTTTTTTTTTTTTTTTTTTTTTTTTTTTTTTTTTTTTTTTTTTTTTTTTTTTTTTTTTTTTTTTTTTTTTTTTTTTTTTTTTTTTTTTTTTTTTTTTTTTTTTTTTTTTTTTTTTTTTTTTTTTTTTTTTTTTTTTTTTTTTTTTTTTTTTTTTTTTTTTTTTTTTTTTTTTTTTTTTTTTTTTTTTTTTTTTTTTTTTTTTTTTTTAAAAAAAAAAAAAAAAAAAAAAAAAAAAAAAAAAAAAAAAAAAAAAAAAAAAAAAAAAAAAAAAAAAAAAAAAAAAAAAAAAAAAAAAAAAAAAAAAAAAAAAAAAAAAAAAAAAAAAAAAAAAAAAAAAAAAAAAAAAAAAAAAAAAAAAAAAAAAAAAAAAAAAAAAAAAAAAAAAAAAAAAAAAAAAAAAAAAAAAAAAAAAAAAAAAAAAAAAAAAAAAAAAAAAAAAAAAAAAAAAAAAAAAAAAAAAAAAAAAAAAAAAAAAAAAAAAAAAAAAAAAAAAAAAAAAAAAAAAAAAAACAAAAAAAAAAAAAAAAAAAAAAAAAAAAAAAAAAAAAAAAAAAAAAAAAAAAAAAACAAAAAAAAAAAAAAAAGAAAAAAAAAAAAAAAAAAAAAAAAAAAAAAAAAAAAAATAAAAAAAAAAAAAATCAAAAAAAAAAAAAAAAAAAAAAAAAAAAAACCAAAAAAAATAATTTAAAATTTTTTAAATTTTTAATAAAAAAAAAATGGGCGCTGACATGCGGCTGTACACCTTCTCTGAGTGTAAACACTGACAGTGCATTGCGGACGAGCAGCGGTCTTATGCGTATCCTTTACTCCTTGGACGGGTACACTTATGCCTTCGTGGCTTCTATTTGCTTCTCCATTAATTTGGGACGGGGACTATGTTGCATACTGTACATGTGTTTCATTCTGCACAGGACCTGGCTGCTGCCATTACTATTGTGGGCGGACCATGGCTGTCAGCACATTAGGTTGCTCACCTCATGCTGGCTTAGACACGCCTCCAGACGCATCCTACCTGGGCTCGCTCACGTACACTACGCACGTGTCTGTGATTCCGGTGCACTCTCATTATTATGTATATGGCGCTACTGCGCCGGATATTCCATGCACCGCCGGCGCAGGCCTTACGCCGGCCTTGCGCCGAGCTTCATGAATCCCGGGGTATGTTTATTTTGGAACCATAACAATTTTAGAATCATAGAAATGAAATTTTTGATTATTGATTAAGGAGGGGGTAAAGATATTGATTGTATAATATAAAGTATTTTTGGAAGTAAAATCATTTTTATGATTGAGAGTTTTTCTTCCATGGTAAAAGGAAGCTTTTTCTATTTACTTATAATGTTTTCTATTATAGATAGACTATGATTATAATTTAGTTGAATAATATCTTTGATGTTTTTAGTAATTATTATTCCCAAATATGTTATTTGATCTGCTTGTGCTAGATATTTTGTATATTTATTATCTAATATGTGATTACTTGGATAAATAGAAAGTATTTTGTTTTATTATTATTCAAGGTCAATCCAGATTTTTTTGAAAGTTTTCCATGGTTTCCATGGTCTTAGATGTGTTTCTTGTAGAAAAACTAAATATGATTTATGTATTTCAAGATATTTAAGTAAACTTCCTCTCTTGCAAGAATTGTTTAAACCATTAATATTAATGAAAATACCTTTTAAAAGAAACATATAAGGCTATTTATATCAATTAGATATAAGTTGACCATTAATATTCCTTGTAAAAAAGTGTGAGTAGAGTTCTATCTGGTACATTACAACTAGTAAGAAACAATAATACAAGTGATGCCCAACTTATAATAAAAGTACAAAAACACAGTGGATATTTGTAAAGGTTGTATAAAACAATGGAAATGTAAATACATAAACTTGAATTTACCCACACCCTTCCTGGAGTTAAAAACACCCAACTTGAGTAGCATTCACTATCCAAATTAGCTACCCTTATAATAACAACAGCTATTCGGCAACCGCCATCATAACTAATTTCTTTGAGAATGTTCTTATAAAAGCCAATGATAAGGGTCTCATCAACTTTTATAATAATTTTAACTGCAAAGAAAATATAAATCTAAAATTGTATTTATCATTTTATATTAAGTTGAATCAGATTAAGTTTAAATGTTTTGCATTGTGTTTCTATCAAACTATTAAATGAACTATAACAAGGAATTCATATGTTGTATCATTTTGCATTGAAGATGAGACTTTAAATGAAATCATTAAACAGTATAACAATAGCATACAAACTGGCAAAGTAATCTTAATAATAAGTATATATCAAATACAACTATCAGTTAATCTTACAAAATTAGAGAAGCTATAAGAACTGGACTATATAATTCAAAATCAGCTACAATAATCTTATAAGCACTTAACAATCCAAAACAAGGTATAACTTTAAATGACTATGTTGTATAACAAAATTGCCAAATCCTATCTATGAATTGCAAAACTTTGTATGTTTACTTAAATCTGCTTTTAACTCTTATCAGAGTTTGTGTCCTAAGAAGTTCCCTCCCCTTACTGTCATCCTTTCCTCTTTTCCAATCACACTTTTCCTTATTCACTTTTTCTTTCATTCGTAAAAAAAAAAAAGAAACAGCACAATATGACGTTGAACTAATATATATTGATGATTCTTCGTGTCATGTTGTCTGGACTTTATGTGAAGGATAATATCTAGGCCTTGGTTCCAGACTGCTGTCTTAGGTCCAGCATTACTATAATGAGCTAATAACATCCCATAACATGACTTGAAATCACAATCTGTTTTTTTTTTTAAAAAACCCGGACCTGAAATATTATAACAAATTCAGTGTCATGTTCAGTTAATTACACTAATTTCTTAACAATTTGAACAAAACAAGCAAATGTAGAGGAAACAGCAGTGAATACAAACATTAAAATGCAAAATCTGAGAGTGAATTCTATCATACAGGCCGCATCCTTATACTGCAGACACCTGTACACATCTGCAGAGCTAGACAAGTGTTATGGATGAAAATTACCAGTGGAGTATACTTCATCATAATATAAATGCAATCTTCCAGTCTATATGTCATTAGACCAGTTTCAAGAAACATAAGCATACACAGTATGCAAACCCATGTACAACCCTGCAATAAAAAAAAAAGAGAAGCAAACAAACTTTACATACACTTAAAAAAGTCTCTCTTTTCTTGAAATGTATGTCTGTGTTTTATACGTATTATACATGTATATATATATATATATATATATATATATATATATATATATATATATATATATATAAATTGTGTGTAAGTGTAAAGTGTGTGATTATGTTTGTGTGTGTGAGTGGGTATGATTAATAGGCATAATACAAACAAGCACACCTATATTATCTTTGACTAATGCTCCCCAACACACACGAACCACTTGGTAACTTCTTTCAACATGTCCTCATATATGCATATTGATGAGGTATATGATATGTCTGTCGATACACAGAATGCAGCATACAAATAAAATGGCTTGATTAGACTGAAGTCAGATGTGGATAAAAATGTAGTCTGAAAGTCTTGTAAATGCACTCATTAAGTAAATATATGAGATATGAATGAATGAAATATGAATTCAAGTGTTATCAGCTTTAAATGGGAGAGGTATGCAAAATGTTGTACCTTAAAAGTGCCTCACTCTATGTCTATGACTTCAGCATTTCCTAGACAGTATCTTTAAGAGCAAGAGGCATACCATCGTGGATTTTAAACACACATGCATTTTTATTATATTTTATTAGAGGATGCTGTTTTATAGTAAGACCTACAAACTGGATATGAAATGGCAGTTTGGACCTTTGTTGAATAATACTCAGGCAAAGTCTGTAGTCTGCAGATTACAGATCTCTAAATTCGCCACATACATCACACACACATGTGTACTTATGCTTCCACACACATACGCACTCAACGTCCAGGCTAAAATGGTGAATGTTCTATCCAAGATAATGTTGACAGTCAGAGCGGAATGGTTTAAGGGAATGCTGTCCTAGAAGAGAATAACATTAACACACTTCCTCACTCTGAAGGGCAAGCACACTCAGGCATTTTCTATGTCTCTTCATCTAGATGTGTTTTTAAGAATGCATCAATTATTTCTGAGTGTATAAGTCCTGCTTCCAGAAAGTAAATTAAGTAAATAAATAAATAAATACAAAAAAAATATTTACTATGTAAATTGAGCTGTACTTGTCTTTTATTATTCTTGAAATCCTTTTGAGGCTTCTAACAGTGGTGTAACGTTCTTTCCAGTTGAAAGGACATCAGTTTAAATTTCAAGGTTTGCAGAATGTCAGATCGCATTACGATGCCTGAAGGAACTGTCCAGCATCCAGATGGCTTGAGGCAAGCTGTCTTGAGCTCAGAATAAGAAAAAAGAGACCAAACAATTTCAGCAGGAAAGTGTAAGTGATTTTACCAGTTTTTTTATATAGAAGCATCTCGCGCTGTTAATCAAAGCTCATGGAGAGCCAGGGACTTCTAAGCCACAGAATTAAGTATGTCAACAAGTGCTTATAGGAATAAGCGTAGTTTATAGCAACCAGTATATAAGATACAAAGATTACTATGCCAAATGCAAAACATTGTATAAGAGGATCAATATAACAAACGAACAGCCTAACAAATAATTTAAACATTCCTCATTTGTTAGATACCCAACTACCCCGTATAACAGAGGTTTACTGTATATAAACAATACATCATCTTATAAAGCTCACCTGAGTTTCATGTCCACAAACTAAACTCCACATATGGGAATCAGGACCGGAATTATTCAGGATTCTCTATAAGCCATTTAAAACCTGAACATATGAAAGGGGAAGAAATAACTATTAATTTTGGCAGTTTTGCATGTACCATTGTCAGCTAGTCTTTTCAAACTTGTGTTAGTCTATTCTATTTCTTCAATTTTGTCAAGAATTTTGTTTGTTCTAATAAATGTGAGAGCAACATCAAAGTCTTCAAAGACTTTGGGACCGTCTTGCAAAAATATTTTCAATCTATCCGGAAACAACAGATGAGTTTTTATTTGACTTTTTTAAAATTCTTTACTAATAGCAAAAATAGCTTCCTTTTGGCTATGACTTTTGGAGAATAGTCATTGTCAAAGCGAATAATGTTATCTTTTATTTTAATGGGAACCTTAGCCCAAGCTGTTTTAAGGATCATTTCTGTCATGAGATGAGGTAATGTCATGAGGTAACTAGAACCAGGAACTCTGCTGGAGAAGCTCTCTTCTCCTACTCCATAGCAAAATTATGGAATACCCTTCCTCACACTATAACGTCTGTGTCATCACGCACTAACTTCAAAGCCGCTCTAAAATATCATCTAAAAGAGCACTGGGCATGCCCCTGTAACAAACCTCTCTAACATCTCTACCCCAACCTCTCTAATCCCATTCTTCCTCCCCTCTAACTACCTCGGATTGCAGCCAAATACACTGCTTGTAAACCTATATCTCAGCTGTAATCTTAGCCACTGTTATTCAAGGGTAATAGCTGCTAGCTCAGCTATTAAAATACTTGCTAGTCTTTATGGCACCAATGATATAAGTGTTGTACCATTTAATTAAATACTTAATTTCATTTTGAAATATAACTGTTTACTGCTATTGTTAAACAAAACCTACCTATACTTCTTGTAACTTGTAATTAATTGTTGTTTTTATTGTGGAGCTTTTCTCCCCGGGCCTCTGTTGAAAAAGGACCTGTGTCCAGTCGGATTTTCCAAATCAACAAATGTAAATAAATAAATAAATAGTAAATAAATAATGAAAACATTTTAACAATCACAGATTTAGTTGAGTTGCTCTTACTAGTTTTGGATAATACTAGTGATCTGTGGGCTCTTTCAATGTCATAAGATAGAGCTTCAGGGAGATCAAGTAATTCATGTAACCAAGTAGTCAAAAGGTTTGTCAAGTTGTTGCCTTCAGTATTGACTGGCAAGCTGAAGATTCTGATATTATTTCCATGTGACCTGTTTTCTAAGTCATCACTTTTAGATTGAAGTACAGTATTGTGTTTTAATAAGAATTCCATGTTATTTTCCCCTTCCTGTAGTCTGCCATCCATATCATTCAGGTGCTTGTTCAATTCCAGTAATTTGGGTTTTCTGTTGCTGAAGGTCCT
Organism: Protopterus annectens; assembly: GCF_019279795.1. Classification (NCBI taxonomy): domain Eukaryota; kingdom Metazoa; phylum Chordata; order Ceratodontiformes; family Protopteridae; genus Protopterus; species Protopterus annectens. The sequence goes on along the minus strand of NC_056727.1, from coordinate 526,282,437 downwards.
CATATATAGTTCCATCTGTTTTGAGCATTTCTCCTTAAATTGTCCAGTTTTAAGTCCATTTTGTCTATATTCACTGGCAACTCCTGGCTATTGGAAAGCAAAGGCTGTAATTACTTTTTTAGAGCAGTTTCTTTATGGTTAGCTTTAGAGAAGCTCATTCTGAAGTCCAGTGATGAGAGAAAATTATCAAGTGTAATTTTAACTGGAAAAATCAAGAATTCACAAAAAATTTTAGATACTATCCTAGAATGTGTTTAGAAGTATCTATTAGTGTGCAAAAAATCTTCTTAGGATAGTTTTTAACAAAAAATCCTGTCATAAAAAATTGAAGTGATAAAGCTGAGAAGAACTGCTGTTAGCTACAGTATATCTTAGCCACCAAGAAGGTCTATTTCTGACTAACAAATAGTGCCAAAGCCATGGTCTCAAACTCATTGCTAAGAAAAGCATACCCTTTGAGAAGTCAACCATCCCCGCTAATTACTATGTAGATAATACACCCCTAAGAGAGATGACTCATTGGTCAGGGATCTGGGTATGCACGTAGACGATAGCCTTACCTTTGATGACCACATGGCCACAGTGGTGAAGAAATCCTTTTATGTTGTGCAACTTATAAGTAAGGGCATGGCATCTAGGTCCAAAGAGGTCATTATGCCAGTGTATGCCACCCTTATCAGACCAATCATAGAGTACAATGCTCCCTTTGGTATGTACCTGACCAGACATATGCAGCAACTAGACCGAGCTCAGAGGTTCCTTACAAAAAGAATACAAGATGTAACAAACCTGCCTTATGCAAGCTCAGAGGCTCCTTACAAACAGAATACAAGCCATAACAAAGCTGCCTTATGCAGAGCGCATTAAAGCCCTTTCCCTCTACTCAGTCTCTTATAGATTACTGAGAAGTGATCTATGCCTAGCTTACAACCATCCGCAAATCCCACACTTATAAATCTACATATTTGTAAGTCAAAGAGTACCAGAAATACAAAGTCTAGGGACCTAAATTTTGCCTGTGACTTAAGCAGAACATGCTGGAGAGACAGATATGTATCCCAGAGACTGCCTCGACTATCCATGTGAAGCTGAGTTCATCTATTACCCAGTTTAAGCACAACCTAAACCAGTGGATGGGGAATATGAAATTTACAATGGGCTTGACATCCATGTCCCTTATGGGCAGAGGTAGCTTATAAATGCCTGCTCCTCTGTGTTCTATTTGGATACAGGACATCTTTATTCTTTGGGGGAAAACTTGGCTAGGCTTAGCAAGACCCCTGCAGGTCTTTAGTCTAGTAACAGTCTATGACTCTATGTATCTATGAGTCACCACACCTCACATCAGCTCAACCAAGTCTCCACCCTTCCCATTTTTGCAACATCCCCAGTCTCCACCATCATTTCAGGAGATGCCCACAGGTCTGCCCTCCCAGGGATGGTACTGCCATCTCTCCATGCTGCTCTGTCATTCATCTGAACCACTAACTGAATCCAGGTCAACTGGAACATAGTCAGGGCTTTATTCATCAATGCCACTGAAGTGGCATTTTTGATGGATGGTATTAATAGTGCCAAAACCAAAGAATTTACAAAGCATTGCATGCCATTGGCTGAAACCTTAGGCAATGCAGGAGAAAGTTACCACAGATATTTATACTTTAACTTACACATTGGGTATTGCTTACATTGTCAGTTTTGCATATATTTTGTAAATAGCTCAATAACAAGAATCCAGAAAGTAGTTGCTTTTAGTCACAAAAAATATCATGCCTGGCTGAACAAATGTGCACTAGTAGCATGTATTTAGACTTTATAACTTCCAGGATATGGAAAACATTTTGTGAACATTTATAGAAAATATGAATCTGGATATTTTTTGCATCATTATGTATTATAAGTTTCAGGGAAAGGCTAAATTTACTGATTATCTTGTAAAGAATAGCTTTTGCTGAGAAACATTGTAGTTTTTACTTTTTAACAACGTTCTCTGTTCACAAAATATCTGCATTTGGTTGGCTTATAATTCTTTAACCATATATTTTTTCAGAAAGGCTATTTAATGTTTAAACTAAATTTTTACAGAAAGATATTTTAATCTGGGGCTATATTTAGACAGCTAGGAGTGTAACTTTTCTCATCTGCTGGTCATGGATGTAACTGTGATAAATATACCTATTATAGTCTGTTTCCCTTCATTCTTCAAGATTATACAAAGCATGTTGTAGGTTAGCTATTTGTTACATTTTTATTGGCTACCTCTAAATGTCCTTAGAAAGATGAGGACTACGGAAGGACAATGCATGCTTCAGTTAGAGGTTTTACCATTACAGCCCTGAAAAAAGTAAAGAAGTGGCCAATAATTTCTTGAAGAACAGTATGGCTTTTTCACATATGAAACGTGCAACAAGAACATTGAAAGGTAATTTGGTACTCTAAGATAAGGCAGAAAACAAGCAGCCAGTTAGCCTTGGTGAAGCAGAAGGTACAGTTAAAGTTAGTTGGCACTCAGTTTGGTTTTGGGAAGGGCAGGCCCTGTCTCCTTAACCTAGTAAACTTCTTTGGAAAGGTTCAAGAGGCTGTGGACAGTGGTCACTCTGTGAATGCTGTTTATGTTGACGTGGCCAAGGCTTTTGAAACTATCTGGAATGCAATATTTCTGAAAAGTTAGACAAGCTTAATACACCTGTACTGTCCACTGGATTGTCAACTGGCTGTCTGACATATCCAAAGTAGTGAAAGTTACTTGTACACTCTTTGGACAATCTGGAAATATATTGCTGATTGATAAGTATATTTCTTGGCATTTTAACCTTTTCAGAGTTCTGCATTGTCTTAATTTTGCCTGACCAAAATATTTTTTTTGCCTGACTGAATTATTTTATATATTTTCTGGAATTGTTTTCTGTTCTTGTCTGTCCTGAAACTGTTTCCCCCTATTCCTGTGGTAGAGCTTATTTTTATTTATTTTATTTATTTATTTTTTTATTTTACATTTGTTGACCAGGCTAGTCTAGCTGGATACATGTCCATTTTCAGTAGAGGCCCGGGGAGAAAAGCTCCATGTGCAAAACAATATAGATAAAAAACAATAACAACATATAAAATGACAAAATAGAAAAGAAGAGAAATATAATAATAAAAATAAAAGATACACATGAAAAAGTCTAGAGAATAATATGATAAAAACATTTTAAGTAAGGTTTTGAAAAAAAAGTCATCATAGAATATATACAATGTATAGTGTGGAAGGCAGTTACCAATGTTGATAATAAGGAAATATATGTGAAGACTTAAGAAGACTTATGAAGACTAAAGTCCCAGGATTCAGAAAAAAGAAAATATAAATAAAAGGTTAGAAAGTGAATGGAAGTTGATGCAGGTGGTTAATGCTAGAGGATAAAGCAATTAGTCAGGGGTAATACAGGAACATAACCAGTGTTTTTTGAGATGAAGCTTGAGCTTCTTTTTGAAAAGTGTATGAGAGGAGAGAGTTGTAAGTTCAGTAGGTAGTAGATTCCATAGTTTACCAACGGTGTTACAGAAGAGGGAGTCACCTGCTAGGTTATGAGCTCTACAGGTGTTAAACAGTAGTTTATTAGCTGAGCGTAAGTTTTTAGGATTATGGTAGGGGGTAAGTAGTCTTGAGAGAATAGGAGTATTTGAGGGTTGATACAGGCTTTTATGGGCAATAGTAAGCTGAGAAAGATGAAGATGCTGATGAAATTCTAACCAATCAAGTTGTAAAAGGTTTAGATAGTGATGAGTATGGTAAGGGGAGGCAGCAGCAAATCTAGCAATGTTATTATATGATACAGTGAGCTTGTTAATGTTGGTTTTAGAAAGGTTTGTGAATATGGGTGAGGCATAGAGTAGAGTAGAGATGAGATGAGTTCTGGCTATAACAGTCCTGGCTGTTGTAGTGAGAAAAGGTTTGATTCTATAGAGGGATCCAAGTTTCTTGTTGACAGTTTTTATTGTGGTGTTAATATGTGTGTCAAAGTTGAGGTTGTCAATAGTTATTCCTAGGAGCTTGGTAGTTGGTTCTGGAGAGATAACAGTACCATTGTTAAATGTAAATGAAAATTGTATGGGGGTGGACTTACGTGTTGGGGAGAAGAGTAGCAGTTTTGTTTTCTTGGGATTAAGGAGGAGGCAGCTGTTAGTAAACCATTGTTCCACAGTGTTAAATGCATTCTGGGTCAAGGTTTGCAGTTCAATTTGAGAGGTAGCTGAGCAGATAATGGTGGAGTCATCTGCATATTGAATGCAGGTAGAGTAAGGAATTGCTGAGTGAAGATCATTAGTGTAGATGGAAAATAGGAGTGGCCCTAATATGGAGCCCTGAGGGACACCAAGGGATATAGGTAGGAGATTTGATAGATTATTGTGCCAGAGTACTGCTTGTTTCCTGTTATCAAGGTAAGATTTGAACCAGTTGATAGTAAATGGGTCTAAGGACAGAGATTGCATAATGTGTAAGAGCAGGTGGTGATGATCCATGTTGAAGGCTTTGGATAAATCAACAAATACTGCTGAGGAATGAAGGACGTTGTTACGATTATTGTTAATACAATCTGTAAAAGATAGCAGGGCAGTGGTGGTACTATGGTATGGTCTGAAGCCATGTTGACAGTTAGCCAGAAGTTTATTTTGGAGCAGATGGTTGAGTAGTTGTTTCTGAATACACTTTTCCATAATTTTTGCGAGGGGAGATAGCAAGGTTATGGGACGAAAATTAGAGAAATCATTTGAGTTTCTACCTTTCTGTAGCGGAATGATATAGGAAATCTTCCAGATGGACAGGATATTTCCTTCACTAATGGTTCTATTGATAAGAATGGATGTAGGGTAGGCTATAGATTTAGCACCTATTTGAAGGTATTCTGCTGGGAGTTGGTCAGCTGAGGGGGTGGAAGGTTTAAGTTTACGTAGTAGAGAGCAAATAGTGGATGTGGGCACTGGATGGAATAGAAAGGAAGGTGGAGGATTTATAGATGAATTAGGAAGGTTTGCAATGTCTGGTGTAAGATGACTAGCAAGAGATTGGATGGCATTTGTAAAGAAGGAGTTAAAGGAGTTGGCAGTGTTGATGGGATTATCTGGGTTCAAGCCTAGAGAGTTAGGGGTGACTGATTGTCCTGGATGAAGAAGTTTGTTAATGCTTTTCCAGAACATTTGTGGTTTATTAACATGGGTTTGCTGTATTTGGAGGTAAAAGTTCTTTTTATCTAGTACAATGGCTTTTTTAGTGTCATTTCTTAGTTGTTTGAAAATTAAGTGATCTAATGTTTTTTTTATAGAACGCCATTTAATCCAAGCTTTGTTTCTCAGATGGATTTTATGCCTTGAAGTGTTTGAGAGCCAGGGAGCTGGTTTAGCTTTACATTTAATAGAACGTAGTGGGGCATGGTGGTTCAGGATGGATAAGAATGTGGAATTAAAATGTGATACTGCTTCATCAAGTGGAAGATATTTTAGAGGTGTCCAATTGCATTGTTTAAGTTCTGTAAGGAATAGATCATGGTTAAATTGTTTTTTGGAGTGAACAGTTCTGGCAGTATTGGGATGTGTAAGGTTGGTTTTAGATCTAATAAAATAGGTTAGGGAGTGGTCACTTAGATCATCTGGGAGAGTTCCTACTTTGTAGGAATGTAGAGGATTATTAGTAAGTATCCAGTCCAGGATAGTTTCTTTGTTGTTGGGCTTGTGAGTTCTGGTAGAGGAGTTGATAGTTTGAGTAAAGCCATATAGGTCGATATAGGTAGAGGGGTGTGAACAACTGCAGGACTGCCAATCAATATTAAGGTCACCTAGAATTATAATTTCCTGTGGGAGGTTGATAGTAAGTCAATTCAGGATATTTTCAAGGGTGTTAATATTGTTACCAGGTGGTAGGTATAGGCAGATGACATTAATGGCTTTATTAGGGTTGACCTGAAGTTTACTGATCAGAATTTCAGCTTTGTTGTCTAAGGGTGGGCTGAGGTCAAAGGTACTAATTTGTAGTGTGGTTTTATGGAGGATTGTAACCCTCCTCCCTTTTTAGTAGTATGGTCTTTTCTAATGATATTATAACCAGGAGGGGTGATTTCATTGTCTTTGATTGTGGGTTTAAGTCATGTTTCAGATAGGCATAGGATATCAAATTGGTGGGCATCTAGTAGGGCATGAAGGTATGGGATTTTATTATTAATGCTGCATATATTGAGATGTGCTATGAGGAGAGACTTTGCTGGCTTGGAAGGGGTTATGGTGCTACTGTTAATTGGGGTATATTTGTCAGTGGTCGAGGTATGAATAGGCCCAGGGTTTGGGTGTATGACTCCATCAAGTAGGGTGTGAAGGTGAGTAATGTATTTATGATAAAGTAGTTTGTAAGAATGGTTAGGTTGTTTTTTGTTATTGGAATGATTATATTTAATGGGTGTAAGTCTGTGAAATTTGGGAACTATGTAGATGGGTGAGGATGTAATATTTAGAGAGACAGGAATAGTGTTAATTGTTAATGTAGAAGTATATTTTGTGGGAAAGGGGGTGGAGGAGTATAGTGGTTGTTCATATAAGGTTAAGAGATAGACAGTAAAAAGAGAAGGAAGTAGTGTGAGAATGAGAAGTAGTTGAGTTAGGAGGTGGGAGGGAGATGTTGGCATTTTAGAGTTAGTAGATGGTAGTTGGATGTGTGGGGTGATAGGTAAGATGGTGTAGTGGTGAAAGTATTGGGGGAAGTGGAACAACAGAGCAGAGTGGGGGTGGGTGTGTCTAATAGTAATGTGTTGTGAGAGGTCTGATGTGATAATGATGTGGGCAGTGGGATTGGTGCAGTGTAAGAGGGGGTGTGGTAAGAGAGGAATAAGTGTAGGGACCCTGGGGGTGGGTGGGAATTGGGGGCAGGGTAGGGGAGCGGAGTGAGCCCGTAGGGCGAATGGAGCGGGATGAGACAAGGAGACCTGCGTTCAAGATGACAATCAGTGAAAAAAGAGAGGCAACAGGTGAGTGTAAAGTCTGAGAGTGTAACAGGGATGTGAGAGGCTAAGCAAAGGGAGAATAAGAAGCTAAGAGGGGTGAGTAAAGATATTAGACCCTAAGGTCACAGTAAAAATAAAAGAGACAGGGAAGATACTAGAGCTAGGAGTTTAGTAAAGGTAGCCTAGAACAACTACTTATGAACAGAGTGTACAGCTAGTACGATATAAAGGAAGAGTGAAAGGATATAAGGTATACAGCAGGTACAGAGCCCCCACCTAGTGGGCAGTTACCAGAATTGCGGAGTGTGCCGCAGCTGAAGCTAAATCCAGGATGAAGGAGAAATGAAGAGATAGAGGAGAGGAGCTACTATGGTAGTTAAGCAGGCAGGGTATAAATAGTGGGAGTTGGAGTATGAAATAGGCTGGAGGTGGGAAATATGGCTGACTGCAGTGGGGGGGGGGAGGAATGGCTGCTGCCGTACCGAACTCAGGAGACACACCTAACCTGGCAAAGAAGATTTGTATAAATTAAGGATAAAGTCTTTAGCTGACTATAGCAAACATACTTTCTGTATGAGTTTTCCAGGATATACTCTCATGGAGCTGATAGGTGACTTCTTTGCCCCAAGAATGCTTCTATGTGAGTCAAGGCAGGGCAGTTTCAGGGAGTCAGGCTAAAAAAGGAACCCAGAGTTTCTGTATGAGTGTTCCTGGATATGCTCTCAGGGAGCTGATAGGTGACTTCTTTGCCCCAAGAATGCTTCTATGTGAGTCAAGGCAGGGCAGTTTCAGGGAGTCAGGCTAAAAAAGGAACCCAGAGTTTCTGTATGAGTGTTCCTGGATATACTCTCAGGGAGCTGATAGGTGACTTCTTTGCCCCAAGAATGCTTCTATGTGAGTCAAGGCAGGGCAGTTTCAGGGAGTCAGGCTAAAAAAGGAACCCAGAGTTTCTGTATGAGTGTTCCTGGATATACTCTCAGGGAGCTGATAGGTAACTTCTTTGCCTCGAGAATGCTTCTATGTGAGTCAAGGCAGGGCAGTTTCAGGGAGTCAGGCTAAAAAAGGAACCCAGAGTTTCTGTATGAGTGTTCCTGGATATACTCTCAGGGAGCTGATAGGTGACTTCTTTGCCCTGAGAATGCTTCTATGTGAGTCAAGGCAGGGCAGTTTCAGGGAGTCAGGCTAAAAAAGGAACCCAGAGTTTCTGTATGAGTATTCCTGGATATACTCTCAGGGAGCTGATAGGTGACTTCTTTGCCCCGAGAATGCTTCTATGTGAGTCAAGGCAGGGCAGTTTCAGGGAGTCAGGCTAAAAAAGGAACCCAGAGTTTCTGTATGAGTGTTCCTGGATATACTCTCAGGGAGCTGATAGGTGACTTATTTGCCCCGAGAATGCTTCTATGTGAGTCAAGGCAGGGCAGTTTCAGGGAGTCAGGCTAAAAAAGGAACCCAGAGTTTTTGTATGAGTGTTCCTGGATATACTCTCAGGGAGCTGATAGGTGACTTCTTTGCCCCGAGAATGCTTCTATGTGAGTCAAGGCAGGGCAGTTTCAGGGAGTCAGGCTAAAAAAGGAACCCAGAGTGCAGGTAGAGGTGTCTGAGCAGGGTGGACAGCAACCAGGTCTGGGGCAAAAGTGGAAAAGATGGCCCTAAGTCCAAGTGCTTAAACCAGAACTATAATATTATAAAACTGGTCTAACAGTTTTTGTGTTATCTGATTGCTTCAAGGCTTGCTGATTTAAAAATAGTTTCTGTTTATAAATTCTTGCATACACTGTTGGAAACTCCTGGTGTTCTGGCTGAAGTGTGATTCTTAAACAATCCAGAAATATATTGCTGATTGATAAGTATATTTCTTAGCATTTTAACCTTTCAGAGTTCTGCATTGTCTTAATTTTGCCTGACTGAAATATTTTTTTTTTGCCTGACTGATTTTATATATTTTCTGGCATTGTTTTCTGTTCTTATCTGTCCTGAAACTGGTTTCCCCCACCCTTTCACCCTATTCTTGTGGTGTTGTTATAGTTGGCGGCTTTGCAGTTGCCCGCCCCTTCTGTAAATTTGATCTGGGACACCCCTCCCAGTCTATTGTTCACTCTACTTAATACAGAGAGAACATATGAGAAGGCCAACCCACTTCCTCTCTCCTTGTACTTTACTAACAAAAACAAAAATTGCACTTTATTCATCTGCTTTTACTGTATTTGTGTTTCTTCCTACTTTATTACCTTATCTTGCTTTTGCCTCTTTTTAAAAGTACTCAGTTGTATTTATTCTGCTGCATTTATTACTGCTTGGTAGTAGCCTGATTAAATTGTAACTGTTATTCTAAGCCTGTTGGTTTAAGCACTTGGGCTTCAGACCAGTTGTTTTACATTGAGAAGGTTTGTGGTCTGCACTGTTGTGGCAGGATAGGTAGCTTACAGCCTTCTAAGTTGGGAGTTGCCGATTTGAAGGCTTACTGTCTGTTATTCTAAAAGTGTATTAGTTCTGGTTTAAGCACTTGGGCTTAGGGCCAGTTATTTTACATTAAGAAGGTGTGGTCTGCACTCTTGTTGGAGGAGAGGGTAGATTCTGCCCTTCTGAGCTGGGAGTTTCTGGTTAAAGGCTTATTGTGCCTGCTTATTTGAACTGTTTCTTTCTGAAATTAGTATGCCTTCTTTGCTGTAGCATAGACTAGATTCAGACCTGCTGAATCTAGCCTTGTTTGTATAACTTGAGCACTAATCCAGGTCATCTTTTTTGGAGAAGGTTCCCCTGCACCCTAGTAGCAGGAGTGTGCAGTTAGAACTTGTCTGATGGAAGACTGCTGGAATGGGGAGCCATTTTTAGCTTTTTATTGGTTAATTGGTTAATTTGTTTAAATCAGTTTGCTCATTTGTTACTGCTATATTAAAAAAAATACACTTTATGCATCGCTGCTTAGCTAGGGTTAAACTATTCCTGGCGCCATAAAGTCTGCTCTTCAAATTTTTCCTTAGAACTAGCCAGTTTTTTAGTTTTAGCACTTAAATCTGTTTCTTTGAGCTAAGCACTTGTTCAGAACTCATTGTAAGAACTAAATAAGCTACAAATTACTACAGCACTCAACTTTCCTCACTTGTCTAGAAGGAAAACAGTTTTTAGTACTTAATAAATAATCATCTATCCAGGCATATCTATGGGTCAGCTCCCGGTGTTTTCTCCTGTCTACCTGACGAATCGGGGCATCTTGGGGCAATGCAGCAATTGCCTCATGTACACAGACAACCCTCTCCTCCTACCACCCAGCACTATAGCTTGTGAGAGATGCACTTATATAGCCAAATTGGAAGCAAAGCTCTCTTCACCCAAGGCTGGACTAGACAGTCAAGAGGAGAAGGTAAACACTTGCACCACACCACACTCATCACATAGTCCCTCAAAACCTACGCCACAAAACACACACATAGAAACACAAAACACACACCTACATTCATGGAGGCTCTCAGTAAAAATCTGCCCAAGCAACAGAGACCTACAAAGCAGAAACACAAGCAACCCCCACCCCCCAACACAACCCAAATGACACATAGCCCACACACTCAGTGTGCCACTCAACTACAGCCCATAAGGCATAACAATGTACCCAACACTCTAGTCGTAGATGACTCTATAGTCAGGCACACTGATGTTCCACTCACCAGGCTAAACAAGGAGAAAATTGATGTCAGCTGCCTGTCGGGTGGCAGGATCTGCCACATAACGCACACACTCAGGTCACTCCACAATAAGTACAGATATGACTCTGTCATTGTCCATGTTGATGTGAATGACCTGAGATGTACCTCCCTGGACTACATGAAAAGAGACATGGAGGAGCTCTCCGATCATGTAGCCCAGGCAGGCATGACCCTAGCCCTGAATAACATCCTGCCATCACCCAGAATGATACCACAGTACAAGGACAAAATGATTGACTTCAACAATTGGCTAAGCTTCTGGTGTCATTCTAAAGGGATCCAGTATCTGTCTGCCTGGGATGACATGATCGACAGACCACGATGCTTTGCCAGAGATGGCCTGCACCTGTCACCCTTGGGATTCTGGATACTGGCTAAGGCTCTTGCCACCCCTATAGTGCCTTTTTTAGGCAAGGCTCAAATGACAAATTCTGCACCCTAACAAGTACAAGCAAGCAAAATCTGAGGGTAATGCTACTCAATGCTAGAAGTCTAAACCTCAAAATGCACTCACTTGAGGCACTCCTTAAATTGGAGAACATTAACATCTGTGCAGTGACAGAGATCTGGTTCAAGGCTCCAGAGAGCACTCCTGCATTACCAGGCTATAATTCATACCACACCTTTTGGCCACCTAACCTGGACCGAAACACTAAAGGTGGAGGCGTGTCCATATTCATTAAGGATAGCCACACCTCCAGGCTAGTTGCTCAGCATAATGCATCCGAGATTATCCAAGTTCAACTAACTCTGGGCAAGACCACAATCCAAATTGTAGCTTGCTACAGATCCCCCACCATGCCCCAGGATTCCCACTCCTCATTTCTTGATAAACTGGAAAATATTAGGGTACAACCTAACACCCTAATAATGGACTACCCCACCATTAACTGGGAAAACTACTCATGTACCAACTCGTTTTCTGGAATTCATAAATTCCATCACCTTGGATCAACTTATCCACACCCCCACCAGGGGCAGCAATATCCTAGACCTGGTCATTACCAACATGGGCGACCGGTGTTCCACACCAGAGGTCAATTTCTCATTGGTCAGATCCGACCACAAGCTAATAACCATAGACTTCCTCATCCAACTCCCACCTGCCATTAGGGAAACCACCGTACAAAATTTCTCCAAAGCCAATGTCACGCTTCTTAAGACAGAAGTGGCAAACATCATGACACCCATGGAGATGGACAATAAAGGTACGACTGCTGAATCCTACACAAATACACTTTATAGGCACTTATACGAGTGCATGGATCATGCTATCCCTAACAGAGCCAAGATGCTATCCTCCAAAAAAAGGTAGCCAATCTGGTGGTCCCCTGTCATAAACAAACTCCACAACAGAAGAAATAAACTGCTGCAAAAAAGAGTAAAATCCCATGATTGGAGGGACTCTCTGGTCAGCCTGAGTAAGAAGCTGAGATTCCTCAAAATCCTTCAAAGCTAGTTACGAAAACAAAATTGCCACTGTTTCTAAAGACAACCACAAAGCATTCTATAGCTATTTCAGGAATCTCAATAGCAACACTCAGCTCTGCTCTGAGTTACAACACAATGGCACTAAATATACAGAACCAACTGATATTGCCAACATCCTGGCAGATAGGTTCAGTGCTAATTTTACCCCCCTCTCACCCTCTAAAGGGCACACCTCTATACTGGAAGAATGCAAAGATCCTGTAATCATGGCTGCACAGGTAAAAAACACACTCTCCAAAGTCAAGAACACAGCATCCATGGGACCTGACAACATCCCAGGCTGTGTTCTACATGAGCTACAGAACGAACTGGCACCTCACCTAAGTACCATGTTCAATTACAGCCTCACCTCAGGCTTTGTGCCCACTGAATGGCACACAGCAGTGATTATTACACTCCACAAAGGGGGATCCACCATGGACCCTGGCAACTACCACCCCATTAGCCTGATGAACCTGGTCTGCAAGGCCATGGAACGTATCATCATGGAACTTATAAACAAAGAAATTGGTAATCTCCAAACTCTGGACCTCACCCAGTTTGGGTTTGTAAAAGGCAGATCATGTCTCTTAAACCTGATAGACTTCTTTGAAGCAGTCACCAAAGCCATAGATGAGGGTAAGGTGGTTCACACAGCTTATCTAGATCTCGCCAAGGCTTTCAACACCACCCCCCCACTCTGGAATTATAGATAAACTTACTAAACTAGGCATAAATCTCTATGTTACAAGATGGGTTGCCAACTGGCTCACTGATAGAACCCACACTGTGAAAGTAGCAGACTACAAATCTGACTTCAGAGCAGTGACAAGTGGAGTACCACAGGGTTCAGTCCTGGGTCCTCTCCTCTTTGGTATCTACTTCTCAGAAGTACAGGCTAACATAGAAGGTCTTTGGATAATGAAGTTTGCAGATGACTACAAACTAGGAGCCATAACTGAAACTCCTAACAATGTGGGCATCCTACAAAAGGGCCTCACTGAGACAGATGCCTGGTTTCAAAGCCATGGCCTCAAGCTCAATGCCAAAAAGTGCATTGTCATCCCTTTTGGTAAAAACTCTGTACCCATGAACTACCACATAAGTGGTAGCCTACTTAACACCGAAAGTGTGATAAGAGTCCTTGGGACACAGATGGACAGTAGTCTCTCCTTTGATAATCACATCGTCACAGTAGTCAGGAAATCCTTCTATGTGGCACACCTCATCACAAAAGGTTTCTCATCCAGGAAAAAAGAGGTCATTGTTCCCCTCTACTCATCACTCATTAGACCCATTATAGAATACAACACCCCTTTTGGTATGTACCTCACAAGACATCTACAGTAACTGGAAAGGCTGCAGAAATACCTCACAAAGAGGATTACTGGCCGCAAACAAATGCCCTACGCAGACCATCTCAAAAAGCTCCAGCTTTACTCCGTTGCATATCACTTACTCAGAGGCGATCGCTGCCTAACATACAGAGCTATGTCAAACCCAGAGCTGTTGGACATGCCCCACTTAAGGAAATCCCAGTCCCTCTGAGCTACACACTCTAGGGACCCAAACCTTGTCACCACAATAAACAGAACATGCTGGAGGGATAGATTCCTGTCCCAGAGACTTCCCATACTCTGGAACAAACTACCTATCTATATCAAACAAAGCTCCTCATTAGCACTCTTTAAGAAAAATCTTGATGATTGGATGGGAAATAGGAAATTCCCCCCAGGGATCACTTCTGTGGCTCGCCTCGACAGGGGCACAGGTAAATAATTTTCTTGGGTGGCGAAAGCCAGGGTACATTTTTGGCTAGACTTATATAAGCCCTAGGGCCAATAGCCTAGTACCTACCTATGAACCTATGAATCTATGAATGTAAAATTGTTACTAGTGGTATACCACAGGGGTCAGTGCTGAGCCCGCTCTTGTGCAGCATTTATTTTGTAGACATCCAAACCAGTATCACTGGTCTGGCTGACAAGTTTACTGATGACTGCAAGGTGGGCCAGGTATCTGCTCATCCAATGATACTAAACTGCTCCAAGAAGGATTGGATTGGAATATGCACATACCTGGTTTACTGAAAACTGTCTCAGGCTAAATGAAAAAAAGTGTAGCAATGTAGCATTAGGTAAAAGAAACCTGTTCCCACCTCCTATGCTATAAATGATACCCTTCTTCAAACACATACCACCATAAAAGACCTGGGTACTTATGTGGACAACTCATTCTCTTTCGATCATCATGTTTCCACCATAGTCAGGAAATCCTTCTATCTGTCCCAATTAATATCCAAGGGAATATCTTCAAGATCCAAATAAGTCATCTTACTACTGTACTCTTCCTTTATCAGAACCATTATTTGAATAAATTTATTTATTTATTTGTATTTGATTACCAGGAAAGTTGAATTGGGCAGTGAGAAAAGCTCCACATTGCATACTTTTTTATAAGATGAAACTTGCATAAGCTAATAATAAAAATACACTACATAACACTGAGTTATATATAGTTTAGCAGGTTTTTCACCATGTTAAGCACATTGCACAGTATTTACAGCCTGCTAAAATCACACATATATAAAGACATTCAACATTATTTCACAATTTATGTATAAAGTCACATTGAAATTTTACTACACAGACAACAAAGGAGGCATATGCATATTTTACCCAAACAGTCATTCAGTTTAGACATGCAACCAGATGAAAAAGTGAGAGGATTTTATGAAACTTCTGGATTTGGATGCATATGGAAGAGAGCTTTAAAGGTACAAGGGCAGGATTGTTTTATTGTTTTGTGTGATTTCATTGGGATATTAAAATATACATGGGGAATGATTAGAATAAGAAGGGGGCTTAGTAACATAGCATTTAATTAAAGCATGTTTTCTGGGAAATTTTTGTAGTAGAAGTGATGACAAATATTTCTGATGCATTTTGGGAGTGAGTTTTGTAGTTACCAATGTATACAGAGTACAGGCGTTCACCATTATGAATACAATGCCACCTTAGGTATATACAAATCCAAACATACAGATTCATAGGTACTTACTAGGATATTGATTTGAGAGGATCATTACAAGACTAGCCATACATTCCCTTTTGCTCAATGGGAGAGGCTTTGATGCCTTTTAACAAAAAAAAAAAAAATAGAGGGCTTAAATACTTCAACTATTCTGAAAGGTTAGCACAGCTCTCCTTATACTCAGTAAACTACTGGCTGATTCAAGGTGGTCTGTATCTCACTTTTTTTTTAGTCATGAAAGACACAATCTCATTGATATCCCATTCATTTGGTAAACCAGTGGCTCTGCAAGGACCTGTACTAGGAACCTGGAGTTTCACAACAAATACATAAGATTCTCTGGAGGGATAGGTTCCTAACTTAGCATATTAGCAGCCTATACAATAAGTTATTACTCCAGGTAAAGCAGAGAATACTACTTTGTTTGGCTTTAAGGCTAGTCTTGATGATTGGATGGCTCGACACAAATTTACACCAGGGTTATCACGTAATCTCTGCTTGATATGGGAGGAGAGCACTATCATAAAGGGTGGCAAGAACTTTCAAGTGTATCTGCTTAAAGGTGTATATGGCTGAGACATTGTATGGTCCCTGTGATCACTTGCTTAGTAGTGTTCCTATACTCCTAAATAAATACCTATCAGCTATTACTTTTGATTCATATGATGTATTTCAATTTTTAAAAACATTGCATGAATGAGAGACTCTTATCATCATCATCATCATCAACCCCTTTTTTCCCACTTTCTACCTGGGGTCGGGGTGTCATGTCAACTCACCATCTCTCTCTCTATTCAATGCCACTATCCTACTTTCTTCGACACTAATATTTGACTATTACAGGCCTTCTGTCACACAACCCATCCACCTCTCTGATGGATGCCTTGTTTCCTCTTGTCTTCTTCCCATCTGTCCCAAATATTCTTTACCAGATTGTCTTCTGTTTTTTTATGCACACGTGCCTGCACCACCATAATCTGTTCTCTTTAACCTTTTCTGCAATTAGAGTTACTTTAGCTGCTGATCCTATGTCCTCATTTCTATGTCTGTCCCACAGTGAGAATCCTATAGCCTGTCTCAGGCATTTCTTTTCCATCACCTCTAGCATAATTTTATTATGTATATTTAATATACACCTTTATACATAGAAACAATTTTAAAGTAATTAAATTATTGTATATTTTTGTGTTTATAGGCTGGCTGTTATCATGTGACTGTTTAATTGACTATTTAAGGTTTTAGAATTCAGTATAGGTATTATAACACTGAAGAAGGATTTGTAATCCGAAAGCTTTGTTGTTTTATTAAAGTATCTGGCGTTTGTTTGGAGTTGTATTTATTGGAAGATCTGTGAATGATTATGTCTCCAAAATCGATGCATAACTTTGCCTGACATACAGTAATCTTTAAGTTTGTGATATTAAGTAGGAGGTTCTGGATGGTTTCTCTTTGGCAGTGATGTGTGTGTGTGTGTGTGTGTGTGTGTGTGTGTGTGTGTGTGCATGCGTGGATGTGTTCGCGTGTGCATGGACATGTTTGTTTGTCTATGTGTTTGCAAATTTGACATGAATATCTGAGCTGAGCTAAAATGGTCCATGACCAAATCTAATAAGTTTATTCTAAACATTTTGCATTAAAAAGAACAGAAAGCAGAAAATTATGTTTTGGTTTGTTCTTATAGCAGACACCTGAAGGTAACTAATTAGATTGCAATTATATAATATGGAAAACTGATAACTTCAGATTTCTGACTTCAGTATGCTTTTTTATCAGGCAAATAGCTTTATATGTTCATGTAACATGCCTCTGCCTCCCCATATCTAGATTAAAATGCATTATATCTCATGCTGTTGAAATTATTAGAGAGATAATCCTCTGAAGGGACTATAAATGAGATGCCAAATTTATGCAGCTGGTTTTTAAAGAAAATACACACTGCTAACGGCTGTGCCATGATTTTTAGCAGTCTGTGAGGACTGAAAGGCTGAGTAGCACACTATAAAATTACTCCCGGATGTCCCTGAAGAGAACAGTCAAAGGTTTCCAGAAGTTTTTCAGTTTATGAGGAAATAAGTGTGTGTGAAAAGGCATCTGTCTTGCTGTGGCACAAAGAGCTCAATTACAACAACAGCCATAGAAAAGCAAAGTGACATTTCTCCATGGTATACTGTCACAAAGTACCTCATCGATTCACAGCTGACATATTCTCTAGCTAAAATGAAACCAAGGAAATAAATGTGACTAATGTATAAAGAGCAATGGCCCTAATGATGCTCATTTAAACAATATTGCCAGACTGTCAGGTGCTGTAGAATTAGTGAGCAGAAAAATAAAATGCATAGCATAATAAACAAGAATATGTATTCTTTACTGCAAGATAAAAAGTGTCCATTTATATACTGCAGGCTCATTTAGTTACTGGCATGTATAAATCAGGTGAAAGGTCTGCTCCATGTTCATACATTGTTTGCGGTTTTGAGCAATAATAGCCTTGCTGTTTCGAACAATAATAGCCCTGCTGTTTTGAGCAATAATTGTTCATTACTTTTCTCCTGATTTTTTCAAATAATTCATAATAGCATATCTATTTGGAGCATTACATTCTATAGCATGTATATAAACATGAAAAATATTTCTAAAGTGTAATCATATAAGAATTCCTCAGGTCATAAAAGTTAGTCTTATTCCTTATAGGATGTTAATATATGTACTTTGCTGCTCAGTCTTTAAGGGAGAAAAAGAAGAAATGTTAATTCACTATCAGAATTGGCTTTTTTTTTTTGCTAAAGTAAATTACCTCATAATATTTAATTCATAGTTAATCTATAATACGTTTTCTATAGCTATATATGAAAAATATTTCATGTTAGAAGATAATGGCTAGCATTCACAGACAATTAGTATGTTGAGCAATCGAAATTAGTATTGGTAGCAGCCATGCACAGGGTGTGGATGATACTAAGTCCCAGCTATCCCAGCTGCAAAATGGTCACAGTAGCATGTAGTGCATGTTAATTAATACAAAATGACATGGAAATGAGCCACATGTGTTATGTAAATGAAAGAACCCAAAATGGCAGACCGATTTAGAAGTGCATAAAATGGAAGTGTTGTGCAAAGGTGCGTACCCATTTTAAATACCCGCACTGAATGACTGCTGTCCAAACACTCTGTAATCTTTTGAAAGAAGCTTAATTTCAGGAGACAAGACCTGTCCTTTACAAATCTGAACTGATTGGAGTTTAAATCCATTAAGCTGCGTGCGTCTGCATTCATGACTTTTGCTATTGCACATGCCATGGCTTTGCATATAAGCTTGGTGAGGCTGATGGGTATTACCTAGGTCCATAGAGGAGCCTCTCTTGTGTATGGGAGCTACAGTGGCTGTTCACTAGGCTCAATTGCCAGTGTTAAGGCTGAGGATGAACAATTCGAGTAGAGGCTGGGATAGTGCATACTCGTCAGTGGTGAGAATGCAGCCTGGTATATTGTCTGGTACCATGGGAATATTTTTTAGCCTTTCACAGGAATTCTAAGACTTATTCCAAAGTGATTTCAGGGGAACTAAAGTTTCAGGGGTAGTGGGGACAACAATGGAGTAAAGGTAGCACTGAATGAGCCTTTGAAGACATTGACGATATGCCTGGGACTGGAAGGTGTGTTGTTACTATGGATGAGCTCAGTGCATTGTTGAACAGTGTTCTGCAATTTTCTGATATAATCAAAGCAAGATTTGCAGTTTCCATTAGTATCTGTAGTGACTTTAAGCTTGCACTCCATTTTACATTTTTAGTAGTGACCTTAAGTTAATTTATTACGTTTCAATCTCAATTTGAGGTAGGGGATGGAGAATTCTTACAGTTTATTGGAAGTGATTATCTTTTACTGTTTTCTTTTTTTATCTTATACAGCTCATTAACACAGGCACTGCACCAAAGAGACTTATTTTTGAATTTACCATTCTATTTAGGATGGATAGATAGGTACTGATTTATCTGTGCAGCTGTGTAGAAACTGATAAAAGTCAGAGGTGACTATGACAGCTTTTTCAGATGTTCTATTTGCAGAAAATTGTTGGGTATTTTGCCTAGATCCTCTACAAGCTGCAGACATTTAGTTCTGGAGAACTCCCTAAAGATGGCCTCATTTGATGGTGGGGTGGTACCACTAGACATGATGGGGAAGATGACTGATTTATGGTCATATTTCATAAAGGTGGGAAGATGTGGGTTGGTGTATAGGTGGGAGGTAGGTTGGTAAGGACCAAGTCAAGGATATTGCAGCCTTCAGTGGGCAACTTTGCAATTTTCTTCACCACACTAGTATTAATGAAGTCTAGGAAATGTTGAGCATATCCATTTTTCAGGTGTAGTCATTCCAATCAATGGTCTGGTGATTAGCACACTGTAGCAAAAAGTTATTTGACATAATATTTAACTCCCTGATGAGGTTAAGAAAATTTCCAAAACTGACATAATTTGTTGTTGGGGAAGCTAGCTCCTAGTTAGGTTTGAGGATAATCTTTGACGAGATGATGGTATTTGTGACAAATACAGATGCTCCCCTCAAGTTATCATCAGATGTGGACTCTTAATTGGTGCTAAACCCAAATGTGCAGGAAATGCTCTCTTTGCAGTGCTCTTCAAGTTTTGTCATCTTTCTACTTAGACTCCTAGCACTGAGTAGTGCTATTTTGATGTCCAAATTAGAGTTTTTGAGTTTGCTATGTTTGAATGTCCATTAGGACAGATTTGCCTAAAAACATGCACTATGGAGATAGCAAAGGCTTTATCCACTATGCAAATGCTCTGATCTTTGAGGTGTGAGCCATCCCTGGTGAAATAGTAAATTTTACCTACCACCTCATCACAAATTTTATCTACCATCTCATCCCAGGCTGACTTGGATCCTCTTAGAATAACATCAGCTATTTAGCCAAGTTTAGCCTCATCCACATAAAACGAAGTTCATCCCTGTCCATATACAAGCACAACTTGGATCTATGGATGGGAAAAAGAAAATGTACCCAGGACTGCTCCCTCTAATACTAATGAGCAGAAGCTTTATCCTATGCATGAGTCCCCTCAAATTATCTGTGGAATGATTCCAGTTAGTCTCATTAGGGGTAATATATAATTATCGAACATGGGATTGGTAAGGCTAATCCCTTTCCAAATGGGATAGGTTAATTCAAGCATGAAATGGGAAATTGGCCTGGCTTAAAATGGCCCACAAGGGCAGATAGCCTAGTACTTACATATGAACCTATGAACCTATTAACTGTTAAAGCCAATGATTATGTCTTCATATCTAGGCATCATTCTGGGTGAGGGCACTATACTGTTCAAAAACACTGTCTTTCCTGCTTGTAGCACATACATAGTAAGTTTTGTCATGTCTCTCTGTATGTCTCTCTGCGTGGAGCATCTCAGGTTATTCATGCTAACTTGGGCCACCACCAGTTCAGAGTTATAACTGTCTAGTTTAAGGGACTTTATGGATCTTTTGACATCATGGATTCTGGCACTGGACAAACAGCTTACTGTGACCATGTTCTTGTCGACTGTTGTGAGTGTGGAGTCTGTCTGCCTAATTGCAGTCACACAGGACTAAAAACCTTTTCCTGTATGGAAGCAGACTTAGTGGGTCTTACAAGCTTACTCCTGATTTCCTGGTGATTTTTGAGTGAGCTGAGTGATCTACAGAATGTGTGACTGGAGAGGAAGTAGGTGTTGCCTTGTGTGCTGGAAGTTGCTATTGTTTAGAGTGGGTTCCAAGTGACTTTCGAAAATTTTACTTTACAACCTCAGTCCACATTACGGGCCTGGTGGTGTGTTGCGACCGATGTGCTGCTGTGTATGGATGATGCTTACTAACAGTGGGTTTGTGCAGGGGTTTTGCCTCTTTAATTCTTAAATGTTTACATCTCTCACAAGTTATACTATCCAGTCACAGAATCAATGAAAAGGCAGTAAACCTAAGGCAGTTTCTATACTGCCTTAGAATACCAAATTCAAGCAGACTGGCCATGAATTGGGTGACATCAGACTGTTGAGTCATGCTGTTAAAGGGTGGAAGACTAGGGCTGATCATAAAGTTTGAGTGAGATTACTTACTATATGGGAGCTTAAAATTTAAGAGTGACATATTTAATGTGTTATTTGGAGGTTAGTGGTGTCAGGGATCACATCTTCCAGTAGTAAGGTTGTGTTGCCACAATGTGACCTTTGTCAGTGTCCATCTTGTAAACTCCTGGTATTGGAACTTGATCCAGTCTATGACAGGGATGATACAGAGCTATGGGACTATGTACCTGCATCCTAATGGGGTGTCTAAGGTGTTGAGCCAGAGGAGCAGCATTACCTATGGTTGGATAATGCTTGCATCTGAGGCTGACAGGCCATGTGCCCACAGGTGACATTGATGCCATTTCACCAACTGTCTGTGTAGTCTGAAATTGGGTGAGGGAGTTCTGTACCCAACTGTCTAGATTCTGGGGCTTTCATGACCCAGATTGCATATACTATGGAGGCAGATGGGATGATGGTTGGAATGTATCTTGTAGATGCACCAGAGAGGCAACATTTGCAACCACAGACCATAGCAGTGCTGGTTGATCCTTGTTTATATACTCCAAGTGATGGTGCAGTTGGTGCACATCCTTCCATAAGCCAAAGAACACAGTGACAGATTCTGAGCATCACAGCCATCTTAGGGACACTCCTGGAATCACATCACAACCACAGTCTCCTGTATCTCTTCTTTAAGGTGAGTATACCCACCTCAAAGGTGCTGTCTGGGAAGGGGAAACAGGTGAAACGAAACGGGTGAAACCTGCGCCGGACTCTCAGAAACAGGATGCTGGTTATGCTCTGGTGAGGCTGTGTGATTAACAAGTACCTCTATTTAAGCCTCTTTAATTGCAGATGTGGGTGAACCCCACCATTAGTGTTACAGACAGTGCCTCAGTCATCAGATCATGTCACTAGTGCATTAGCATCATTGTCAGACACAGGGGCCCTAATGACATCAGATATGCACCATCCTGTTGTTCTGGAACCTCCATCAGTGGAACATGTAAAGGCGTACACATATATGACACTATTGCCAGCCCACGTACATATGCCACCATATACTTCTGTGGAATGCATACTGCTACTCATGGAAACAGTACTGAAGCATATGTTTGAACATATGCCTTGCTCTGCAAGATATTGCATTTGCAGACTAGTGGTGCTTGGAAAGACAGTTATGTAGGTGGGCTTTGGTCAGTTTCTAACTTCAGCCATGTCCTGGTGGTTACTAGATTAATGTAATGGACATTATTAGGCTAATGCTTTCCCTACTGACACACAGCTGGTTGGTTCCAGGCCTGCTTTCACATCCAAGTTACCACAGATTTGATGGGTTGATCCACCTGGCAGGTAAGTGATATCAAAACCTCCATGACACCCTTTAGACACTTCTTTGTTAATGGTTCCCCTCCTGTGGTGGAGTCATGTGCAGCAATGTACAGCATCTCTTCCTTTGGATGCAGACCTCTCAACTACAACCTATTTTGGAGATGCATACCTAGTTTCAGGCTCATTTTACTCTGTCACATTATAGACCTATATTTTGAGGTATGTACCTATTTTAAGCTTGATTTATACCTTCACACAGTGTTATGAATCTTCTTCCATCTTAATCAGTTATGAAGCTCTTTAGTGCCCAGGAAACCAGACTACATGACCAACATAGTGGTACCACCAGTAATTTAAAGAAAGGGGACCTACATGTTACAACTCCCTTTTTTAGAAGCAAAAGTGAATGACTTTGGGAGGTAATTATTGCAGTATTATTCAGTAAAGTCTGCAGATTTCACACAGCATCTATGATAATGTGCTTATATTTTTACATTATTTTTGTCACTCTCAGTGTTTTAAGCCTGTGTTTATAAATAGTATCCAACATTTAGGTGCCCAGAATTTGGGCCCGATGTACCTACTTTCAAATGTCTTTGTACCTATTTTCAATGTCTACAAACTGAGAGTTATGTTTGCATGGAACTTTCAAATCAGTAATCCTTCCTGTTCTAGGGGCCTATTATGGCTGTCCACAGCATTTATATCCTGCATCATTCTTTGCCAAAGCTGGTCCTAGTAATGTTTGCCTGCAGCACCTTTCCCAGGAGGTAGATACCATGTGAGCAGAAGGCCTGCAGTAGATGTTCTCTGATTCAGTTTTCCTCTTGACTTTGAGTTTTTGTTGAGAAAGCATATGACAGGGTGCCTAGAGAGGAGTTGTGGTATTGTATGAGGAAGTCAGGAGTGGCAGAGAAGTATGTAAGAGTAGTACAGGACATGTACGAGGGCAGCGTGACAGTGGTGATGCATGCAATAGGAATGATGGATGCATTCAAGGTAGAGGTGGGATTACATCAAGGATCAGCTCTGAGCCCTTTCTTATTTGCAGTGGTGATGGACAGGTTGACAGACAAGATCAGACAGGAGCCCCCGTGGACAATGATCTTTGCAGATGATGTTGTGGTTTGTAGTGAGAGTAGGAAACAGGTTGATGAGACTCTGGAGAGGTGGAGATATGTTCTAGAGAGGAGAGGAATGAAGGTCAGCAGAACTAAGAATATATGTGTGCGAATGAGGGGAAGGACAGAGGAATGCTGAGGATGCAGACAGTAAAGTTGGTGAAGGTGGATGAGTTTAAATACTTGGGATCAACAGTTCAGAGTAATGGTGAATGTAGAAGAGAGGTAAAGAAGAGAGTACAGGCAGGCTAGAGTGGGTGGAGAAGTGTGTCAGGAGTGATTTGTTTTAGACGGGTACCAGTAAGAGTGAAAGGGAAGGTCTACAAGATGGTAGTGAGACCAACTATATTATATGGGTTCAGGACGGTGGCACTGATGAAAAGACCGGAGTCAGAGCTGGAGGTGGCAGAGTTAAAGATATTAAGATTTGCACTGTATGTGACTAGGATGGACAAGATTAGAACTGAGTATATTAGAGAGTCAGCTCAGGTTGGACAGTTTGGAGACAAAGGTAGAGAGGCAAGATTGCGTTGGTTTGGACATGTACTGATGAGGGATGCTGGGTATATTGGGAGAAGGATGTTAAGGATGGAGCTGCCAGGTAAGAGGAAAAGAGGAAGGCCTAAGATAAGGTTTATGTATGTGGTGAGAGAGGACATGCAGGTGGTTGGTGTGACAGAGCAAGATGCAGAGGACAGGAAGAAATGGAAACAGATGATCCACTAATGGGAGCATCCAAAAGAAAAAGAAGAATACGTTACGATTCTTGCTCAGTATGAAGTATAGCTGATGTGTTTGCCATTGATGCTGCTGTTTACTGTCAATGGATACTACAAAAGTAGCAGAATTCATTATTGTATTTATAGCTACGATTCTGTTTTGTTAAAGCCTAGATGATAATATTCATATGTGCTTCTTACATCCTGTGTGATGTCACTATGTAGAATACAACAAGTAAGTTGCAATTTAAATAATTATTTAAATAATTCTATGTGATACAGATTAGGGTCACAGAAATAACTTGTCAGTAAGCTCTAAGGAGCAGATAAACACATTTCTGTCACTTACAAGATAGCTTCATGTTTATCATATGATTAAATATGTTATTTTACATCCATTATTTTCTATTCCACTTCTTAAAACAAAAATCCTGTCTACCTATCAGCTTTCCTTATGCTAGCACTCTGTCTACAAGTAAAGTAATTCAGCCATTGTTCCTGGGATTTCTACTTCAGTAATTATAAACCTTCAATCAAAATACTTAACATTCTGCTTCTAATTACTATTCTCCCTAGATTAAGCACTAGTCCTCAAGTCCCACAATTGATTTTTACTTACCTTACAAAATATCAGTCAATAGTACTCACCTAGGTGCAAGTCCACAGATAGAAAGTCCACATATAGTACAATGTACTGGGTAGAGCTAATCCTGTCTTACCTAGTAGTTTGAGCAATTCATACCTTTAAAAAAGTTTACCCTTCCAGTTCAAGTAATTCATACCTTTACTAATCATGTACTAGTCAAGATTCATCTTAATCACATGATGGAATTGGGGCTTTATCAAAATATGCACAATAAACATAACATTTTTAACTGGATGTAATTTCACCATATAATCATATTCTTAGAAAACTCTCATGTATTTTTTCATAACAGGAGCAAAACCAACAAAGATTGTCCCCTGGATTCATGAAGCTCGGAGCAAGGCCGGTGTAAGGCCTGCGCCGGCCGTGCAGCGTATATATGGTGTAGTAGCGCCATATGCATATTAATGAAGGTGCGCTGCCACCACATCCATGTGCATAGGACACGTGCGCGAGTGCATGGGGCATTACTAAGCTGCGCCCGGAGGCGTGTCAATGTCGGCTGTTGATGAGCAACCTAAACTGCTGAATATTATAGTCTGCCTGCAATAGTAATCGCACCTATCAGTGTCCGTGGATAATGAAACGTATGCAAAGCATGCAAGACAGTTCCCGGCCACACAAAATGGAGAACCAAACAGAAATGCATGCAACACAATATGAGTTTCCGTCCATGGAACAAATGATATTTAAAATCGTGTGTCCAGAATGTACTGCACTGTAAGTAGTTATACCCAGTGGAAGTGAAGCGCATCATGTCAGCGCGCCGCCAATACACACGTCTAGCCCCATGGGCAGGGTCACCAGCAGTCCCACAGTGGTAGTGATAGTACACAGCTGGGCAGTTGTGGCTATATAACAACCGTAAAGAAACCTAACAGTCCAAATTGTATACCAAACACACACAAACATATGTATATTAAAATGTGCTATACACATGAACAGGAACGTAACCGGCACATACACATAGGATGCTATATGCGGAACCGGGATATCCAAAAGCAGAACCCATGCATGCAAATGCAATACGCAACAACTCCTGTATAGCACATAATCCGCACCCATGTCCGAATGTCCATCAAATCCAGCTACCAGCCTTGCGCAGCCGTACACCTACACATAGCGAGTATTCCCCATATGTAGTAGGAAGTATCGTCCCAGGCAGTGTCAGGATTGCAAATATGTATCCCACGTTTGTAAACATCCCATCACAGTTACGTAAATCCAAATGCCCGCGCGTTCATGTTTCATCACAATGTGTGTACATCCCGCGTGGGATAAGTAACCTGTTGAAACCTCAGAGTTGTTTACACGCCACAGTGTCTAGTACTGTACACATCTGGACAAAACATGTATGTGTAGTCATGGTACTGTTCAGTTTCTAGACAGACATGCAAAACATACTACACAGGATGGAACAGCTGTCTATCATGCAGGTCTCCCCACTAGGGTTGCCACCTGTTCAGATGCCCAAGGTGGGACATCCGTTGTAGAAATGTGAGAATTTGCAGGATAAAACATACCCCCGGCCAGTGCAAAGGACAGAATTACACTTGTATGCCAAGATAAAAGCTTATTTCATAGCATTTGAATAGCTTATGCTATCCCAAATAATAATTATGTGTTCCAGATACAAAATACCTGTATCATGCAACTAGTAAAGAAAATAAGAAATATACTTTTGTCTTAAAATCACAGGACATTTGCCATGTCTTAGGTTTCATCGCAGGACACAGCTGTCCAAAGTGGGACTTCCCTCAAAGAGGAACAGGTGGTAACCCTACTCCCCACTGAATTATCGACAGTACATATTCAACTCAATCACATACCAACACCACCTCTCAACCTATTACAGCAACAAAATCTGGACAAAGCCTAAAAGGATGGGTGGACAAATAGGGACAGATGTAATTACTGCTCTCACAAACTTCAAAAGTTCACAGAATAATAATATGTACATTAGCATGAAATGTTGTGAAGGATGTGGGGTAGTCCCCGAGTATTACAGAGGTCCGTACATTTATACTGTAACAAACCTTCACATATGTTGACTGTACTACTGCATACCTGTAGTTAATTCATAGTTAAGTCATGTGCAAAATAATAATCCTCGTATGAATGAATACAGGAAATAGTCAAATGTGAATGGGAACACCACTCACCGTGGATTATGTATTGTTACCACCCCCACCCATATTATGTATTGCCAACAGTATAAGCTGCTGACAGGTGCCCAAACACCTGTGTCTGTAAACACAGATAAAATGTTTAAAATGGACAAACCCTGTCCATGTGCTTTGTCTGACATTTGAACATGGTCAGGGCAGTTCCGTTCACCAGGCAGACAAGCCTAAACCCAAATCATCACATGAACACCCTGACAATTAAAGACCTGCATGTGTCAGGACTATAAGCCTTGGGGTTCTGAATATCCCTGCAGTGATTAAATATGCAGTTTGGGTCCAGAGCAGTAGGGAATAGGGAATGTGTAACATGTAGTACCGCATTTTTCCCAGCAGGAGAATGGATGCCTGTGTCGTAAGTGAAGCGGTGAGGCATATGTTAATGTAGCTATGTACTATGGGTATGCATATAAATGAGTCAGAACACCAAAAGTATAGTGGTTACAGCAGCCGGCCAATGTGAATGCAGTCCCGGTTCAACTACGACTGCAGCACATATAATGTGAAAGTGTAATGAATGCGTCTGTGCTGTTCAGACAGTTAAATATGTAAAGGTGAACGTGTGTTTCGCATACGTCCATTAACCGGATTACAGATAATTTACTGGTACTGTCACAAGTAATAAAGCCCACGTAAGCACAAAGACTTAGTAAACATATGTAACCCACAATAAGGATATGCATGTGCGCCTGCGCGTAACCCACAATAAGGAAATGCAAGTGCGCCTGTGCGTGTGTGATCTGCTCACAGCATAGTAAATGAATGCTGTATCCCCCACATTAGATGTACATGGCTCAAACATGTTAACCCCGTAAAGTATGAAACCGGACAAAGGCATGCAAACTACCAGTACAAATAGGGACAAACCCCAGATATGTGCTAGAACAAACATAGAAAGTGGATAGAATAATGGGTGTGTCAGTAGCATGGATTCTCTGAAAGGTATGCAGTCATAACCTGAACTGCTTGCCAGTATTTCCCACCATAAGTCTCAAATGAAATGCCACTACATTGCCAGATAGACCCAGTTTTATGTAAAACACACGGAAGATAAAGAGGCAACCAGCTGTACACTCTGCGACAATCTGTACAGTGGAAAGGTATGGTATGGATATAGATATATGTGTATACACATAATCCACAGACGTAAACCAAAGCAAGTTATGAAATGAGGATTGTACATGTATATATGTATACACAACAGACATATGTCCCATAGATATGACATATGTACATAAATAGGCCACGTTATAGCTAATATGGGTAGACAAACAGACATGCATGAAAGGTGAATAAACCGCTGCCTTCCAAACCATTGGCCAGAAAGTGACAGTCCAGCAAGTTCTACACTTTAAACATGCATATAGGTGTCCATTGCAGGACCCCAAAATTGATCCATACGTAGTGTCAACCGACATTGACGCAAAATAAGTGACCTCAGCAAATACGATATAGCTGTACATGCAACAGTAGCAGGTGCAAGGGTGATGACACATGTGTCGATGGAATGTATGATGTACGAACTGATATCCAGAGAGTGGGGAGTGCATATAAGTGTCTCCACACTTCAGTACCACTCACATTAAACATGTGTAATGGGTACTGTAGAGGGTTGTCAGGTATGGGAATCATGGGTATGCAGAAATGGGCCTAGGTGTTGTTTGGCAGAGATTTCGTAGGCCCGCCCCGTGGGAGAGATGTGGGTATAGCACACGCCTATATTCTCAATAATGGGGCAAACCATCCACTGGATATTGCGTAAACCATTTTGGGAATATGTAGGGCCCTATATCAGTGTCATGTAGGCGACTATCATGGATGGACATGCGTACGACCAAGATGGTAACAATAACTGGCAAACTGTCAGAATAAGACAGCTGTACTAAGGCATAGTACATGAAATACAAATAGGGACTATATTAGATATACCCCAGACAAAGTCAGAACGTTGTGAGAATACTGGCATAGCCAGGAATACGAATGTTATGAGTGTTACTAATCATGTAATAGAAATGTCAGTCACTATTATCTAACCGCACAGTTCATAATGCCTTGCCAGCAATTTACCAGAAAGGCACATTACTATGACAAATGTAACAAGGGCAAAGGTCAAACATCAGGGCGTTTACCCATAATGTGTACAGGTTAGGGTATGAAGGTAACCTGTCCAAAATACATGTACAGAACTAGTGATACTGGGTGGACAGGTGAGAAGAAAGACATCAGGACAAATGAGAAAACATGTACAAGTCATACGCATGTACTCCGACAAATGTGAATGACAACGTATGCCCTGTGAATGTCAATGTGGAAGGTTAATAGACACAAAAGTAATGTGTCCCTCAGGGTGTCATGCAGTGTCACCGTAACAATGTCCAGTCCCTCATACTGCGTGAGCTCTGCCACTGGCGGAAAGCACAAATACCGGCGCATACAGTACATGATAGACTAATTAGTGTGGATAAGCAGCTGTTGGCCTGTGTGAGGAATACAACTCTCTGGGTGGGTGTGTCCTGCAATATAAATGTAATGGCATGTGGCCTGTGATGCCGCCATACAGTGTGTGTATTGGTGTCAGAAAGTTGATATCTTGTATCAGACACATACTCATAACTGTACAGATTTACGCAGAATGTGCAGAGTTCTGCCTCATATGTTTGGTGTGTTCCACGTAACATCAGTACCATTCTGGCACATTCCTGATAACTGAAGTCATGAAATAATGACAAACATGTGATTAAGACACCAAATCCGTCAGAAAAGCCATACTAATGCAAAACCTATTATTGTGTCAACTATCTACGTTTGTAAGAGCAACATGTCAATACTGCCCCTATGTGTCCCACTATCAGATAAGGCCTTGTCCAGAAGTTTGCTCTAGGAGGTGGAGTGGTATGATCAGAAACAGATACATGTGTGAGGAAACAGCATTATCGACTGCAAGATAACGCAGAAGGTATGAAATGCGCTAAAGTAGGACGTTCAGTACTGTATGCAGGTATGTGCTGACATATCAAATGACACAGCAGTCTACATGAAGTACCTATAGGGCTGTCACCTTTACAAATGATGATAGTGGGACATACCCACAGCCATGCACACAGCACAAATAGACATACACACAGCAAAACTAGGCCATGATACATGAAGCCTCCGGCGTGTACGAGTACAGTGAGAGTACAGCAAGGATAGATGTCTGCCAAGATATACAGCAATGCCTGTAAGGCGTGTAACACCACCTGTAACACGGACATTGCATGGACAATGTTGGGATTTGCAACATACCCCATTGGTATGTGAAAGCTATGCAAATATGTGATACATGAAACAGTCAGCTGTCCATGCAAGAGCAGAGTTATGGGCAGAAAATAGATTTTATATATCTATATATATATATATCTATATATATATATCTATATATATATATATATATATATATATATATATATATATATATATATATATATATATATATATATATATATATATATATATATACATATATACATTTAGAGAAAGAGAGAGAGATACAGACATACACACACAGACACACACATACGTAGCAGGGCTGGTAATCGAACTTACATATTACTACCCTATTACATAACAGCATGACGCATTTACAGACGCTACAGAGATTACTAAACACAGCAGACCCACAGGCATTCTACTAGGTGCGTGTCAACATCCGCAAAGGTAAAGACGTCAGCAGGATATATCTGTGGTGCAAAGCGTCTAAAAGCATAACCTGAGTCCCTAGGCGGACGGGAGCATGCACACACACACACACACACACACACACACACACAACACACACACACACACACACACACACACTTGGCAGGCCTGGGAATCGAACTTACACCTAACTACCCTATCACACTACAGCATGACGCATTTACAGAATGTGCTACCGAGATTACTAAACACAGCAGACACACAGGCATTCTACTTGGTGCGTGTCAACATCCGCAAAGACAAAGACGTCAGCAGGATATATCTGTGGTGCGAAGCATCTAAAAGCATAACCTGAGTCCCCAGGCGGACGGGAGCATGCACACACACACACACACACACACACACACACACACACACACACTTGGCAGGCCTGGGAATTGAACTTACACCTAACTACCCTATCACACTACAGTATGACGCATTTACAGAACGCACTACTGGGATCACTGAACACAGCACTCCCAGAGGCATACTTCTAGGTGGGTGACATCATCCGCAAAGGCAAAGACGTCGATAGGGAATGTATGTGTTGTGAGGCATGTAAAAGCATTACTGTGTCCCCAGGCAGCTGGAAGCACACACACACACACACACACACACACACACACACACACACACACACACACACACACACACACGCACGCACACACACACACTTGGCAGGGCCGAGAGTTGAACATACACCTAACTACCTTATCACACTACAGCATTACGCATTTACAGAATGCGCTACTGAGATTACTGAACACAGCACTCCCAGAGGCATACGTCTAGGTGGGTGACATCATCCGCAAAGGCAAAGACATCGATAGGGAATGTATGTGTTGTGAGGCATGTAAAAGCATTACTGTGTCCCCAGGCAGCTGGAAACACACACACACACACCCACACACTTGGCAGGGCAGGGAGTTGAACATACACCTAACTACCTTATCACACTACAGCATTACACATTTACAGAACGCGCTACCAAGATTACTGAACACAGCACCCCCAGAGGCATACGTCTAGGTGGGTGACATCATCTGCAAAGGCAAAGATGCCGATAGGGAATGTTTAGAGAGTGAGCAGTCTGAAAGCATATTACTGTCCCAAGGTAGATGTAGACAAACACGGCAGTGCTGTCATCAGGCCAACTAAATATCTACGGAGCACTACAACACTAAATAGATACGGGATGCACCACAGACAGTACACCCTTCGAGACAGCAACCAGTGTGTTCAATGTAGGCATCCATCGTGACATTGAAAATGGACATCTGTTGCCTGGATGACCACCATGGCTATACAGGATGTCAATGGCCATGCCCACATGCTTAGTATCACACGTCTGTTTGGAATGTACTGTGTGTCCATCTACACAATGGCATACTGGGCATGCTCACACAATTAGCAGTTGCAAAGGGCCATCTTGCATGCACACGGAGTGTAATCATGGAAGGGCGCAGTTTGGAATGTACTGTGTGTCCATCTACACAATGGCATACTGGGCATGCTCACACACTTAGCAGTTGCAAAAGGCCATCCTGCATGCACACGGAGTCTAATCACGGAAGGGCGCAGTGTAGAATGTACTGTGTGTCCATCTACACAACGGCGTACTGGGCATGCTCACACACTTAGCAGTTGCAAAGGGCCATCTTGCATGCACATGGAGTCTAATCACGGAAGGGCGCAGTGTGGAATGTACCGTGTGTCCATCTACACAACTGCATACATGGACTGTACTGTGTGTCCATCCACACAACAGCATACTGGGCATGCTCACACACTTAGCAGTTGCAAAGGGCCATCCTGCATGCACACAGAGTCCAATCACGGAAGGGCACAGTGTGGAATGTACTGTGTGTCCATCTACACAACGGCGTACTGGGCATGCTCACACACTTAGCAGTTGCAATGGGCCATCTGGCATGCACATGGAATCTAATCACGGAAGGGCACAGTGTGGAATGTACCATGTGTCCATCTACACAACTGCATACATGGACTGTACTGTGTGTCCATCCACACAACAGCATACTGGGCATGCTCACACACTTAGCAGTTGCAAAGGGCCATCCTGCATGCACACAGAGTCTAATCACGGAAGGGCGCAGTGTGGAATGTACTGTGTGTCCATCTACACAACGGCGTACTGGGCATGCTCACACACTTAGTTGCAAAGGGCCATCTTGCATGCACGTGGAGTCTAATCACGGAGGGGCGCAGTGTGGAATGTACCGTGTGTCCATCTACACAGCTGCATACATGGACTGTACTGTGTGTCCATCCACACAACAGCATACTGGGCATGCTCACACACTTAGCAGTTGCAAAGGGCCATCCTGCATGCACACGGAGTCTAATCACGGAAGGGCGCAGTGTGGAATGTACCGTGTGTCCATCTACACAACTGCATACATGGACTGTACTGTGTGTCCATCCACACAACAGCATACTGGGCATGCTCACACACTTAGCTGTTGCAAAGGGCCGTCTTGCATGCAGATGGAGTGTAAACACGGAAGGTCTCAGACTGGACTGTACCTTGTGTCCATCTACACAACTGTGTACATGGACTGTACTGTGTGTCCATCTACACAACAGCATACTGGGCATGCTCACACACTTAGCTGTTGCAAAGGCCTGTCATGCATGCAGATGGAGTGTACACACAGAAGGGAACAGTACAGAAGGGAACAGGAAGGTATAACTGTCCTCACGCACAGGGCGGTCACACATGCAGTGACCTGTACACACACAGCTACCATCACAGCTGTCACAGGTACAGGTCACACACGTACACACTGCAGTGTACACTGTAGCTGTCAAGTCAGCCCCATGTCGTCGGTGCAGCACTACACAGCCTTACAGTACCACAACACCATGTGACACATGACCACTGGGCTGTACAGAGGTGTACACCAGCTGTGCAGAGTACACATGTACCAACAGGGATCCAACAGGTGTTATGCATTGCAATGATACCAGTATACATGCACAGGTCGGCTCAAGACATACCACGGCCCTTACACAGCTGTGACACCTGACTGTTGCTGTACACCAATGAACACACGTCTGGATATGTCATACATGTGATTGTGTGGATGTGTGCATGGACTGCACACACAACACATACATACATAGCCTGTGATGTACCTCATGCATAACAGTGGCCTAATCAATGTTACACACGCTAAAGGTGGAGGAGTGTCAATATTCACCAAGGATATTCACACCACCAGGCTAGTTGGCCAACACAATGTGTCTGAAATTCTCCAAGTGCAACTAACACTAGGTAAGACTGCAATCCAAATTGTAGCTTGCTACAGATCCCCCACATACCCCAAGATTCTACAACAACTACTGGTTAGACTGCAATCCCCAAATCTGTAGGCTTGCTAAACAACTCACAAAAATCAGGGTTTTTGGGGGCAAAAAACCCCCATCTTGCTTTGCAAAAAAAAAAAAAAAAAAAAAAAAAAAAAAAAAAAAAAAAAAAAAAAAAAAAAAAAAAAAAACCCCCAAGTTTTTAAAATCCAAAACAAGAAAAGAAGGCCCCGCAGGGTTGTGGAAAGGGGAAAACCCCCAAATGTGTCCATCAACAACCCCTGCATACATTGGGGGGGGGGGGGGGGGGGGGGGGGGGGGGGGGGGGGGGGGGGGGGGGGGGGGGGGGGGGGGGGGGGGGGGGGGGGGGGGGGGGGGACCTGTACTTGAACACTCAGCCCATGCAAAGGCACCCCATCTAACTAAGGCTTGAACCATCCATCTAACTGTAAATACTGTCATCCAAAACAATGGGTGCTAAAGCTTCAAAGGGGCTTAAAGAGACCAAACCATCTAGAATGGACTTCCTC
This sequence comes from Protopterus annectens, assembly GCF_019279795.1. NCBI lineage: Eukaryota > Metazoa > Chordata > Ceratodontiformes > Protopteridae > Protopterus > Protopterus annectens. The sequence goes on along the minus strand of NC_056727.1, from coordinate 526,247,613 downwards.
CACAGTCTTGTTCCCACACTTCTTAAGCAAGTCAACAAGGATGAAACAAAGGTAAAGAAGGGAAGCCAATACCCAATATTGATCCTTCAAAAGGCCTTCCAATGGGTCAACATGGCCAAGCCAAGCCAAAAATATGGACCAAAATGTACCATGAATACATTAAGGATACAACAGAAATTATAAGACTTAAACCAGGGACATGGCCACCTTCACACCATGAAGCGGAAATCTTTATGTTGGCAACCTAAACAGGATTTTTAAGGGTCTGTCCCAATGATCATTATTAACCAAAATGTCAACACCATTCTTCAAGCCTTCAACTGAAAGCCCAAAACCAGAACCAAGGCTAAATTAGATCCACCTGAAGTAAAAATCCACTAACGTCATTACTCAGGTTCCGGGGTTCCCTTCAAACCCAGAACTGGACTGCTAAAAATCAATCTCAACTAACCCAATAACCCCCAAAAACAATTGGAATCTGTACCAAATAACTTGGGAATGTCCATAATTCAAAGGTGCTCACTAAAGAATTGATGAATTGGGGGACAGGGTCACAACCCGAAAATCAGGAAATTGTGAAATACCAGGAATTTCAAAAAGGGCCAGATACCAGACCAAGAACCAAAACCTTAAACAATGAAGGGCCCAAATTCTTAAGTCATAATATTGACAACATCCCTTGTACTGCCTTACCCTTCATACACATCCAGTGAAGTATAAAACCCAGGTCAACAAACCAATCATCAAACATGGGAAGGACCAGGACCCCAACTGTGATGCCCTCATGTCAGGCGAGTCCTCCCCTTAAGAACCTTGACAGGGATGGGAAAAAAAACCAATGGGGATTGAAGGGGTCCAAGTAATATGTGGGTGCAAGTTGCACAACCATAAAACTGCCATGAACCATGACCTATTAGCATACTATGTGGGCATTAATGCATACTACAGGGGCAGATGTTACCAACATATGTCTATGGACCTGTGACACCTTTTATCTACCTCCAGTGTATCAACACAGCTCCAAAATTAGCGTTGACAAACATGCAGATGCAAAGGTGACACTGCATGTCCTTCAAACGTGCATGTGATGGCTGTCCATCTTCACCAGTACATGCATGTGTTCAGCCCATCATGTGACCAGAATGACATACAGGGCATTGAGGTTGTTACACAGTGGCTGTACACCTAAACCCTGTACATGGTCACGTTGTGGCAACCCATGAGGTCAGCCAGTGTGAAAGTCATGTCACTGGGCTGTCATGACATTGGGGTACACATGTTGGTGTCCAAATTATGCATATGACCTGGAACAGCCTAAAAATCCGGTGTGAATACGTTTGCAATATACGTTGAGACAATGATCACTAACCTACACCCCATGTACAAACGTCACATAGGCGGTGATGCATTCACCAAGTACCCTGTGTGCGGGAATGTGTCACCAAGACCATATGGCTATGTGCAATGTTCAATTTTTGTACAAAATGTAAGGGTGCATATGTTACCTGTTAAGGGAAGCTGATGCACCCCAGGTGTCTCACCTCACACTCAGGGGGTTTTTATGGTGTCCCACGGGAATGTGTGCCATGTTCCCTCTTGGGTAGGGTCTACTGCTGCATAACGTGTAAGTCCCATTTACGTGAACCTCAAACATGCATTGCCAACCCTTGTCAAGGCCTGCACCTGTATCTACCGTAATGTGTCCTCTATGTAACATGTCCCAAATGTGCTCATGGCCAGGTGATGCCCGGACTGGCCACCATGCATTAGGGGTGCATATATGTGACATCTGAATGGCCATTTGACCTTTTACGGGCAACACGCTGCAAGTTGGGTACTACAGTACATGCTGATATTGCCAGAGCCTTGTGTACAACCCTCACCAGTAAAACAATACTGTTGGTCGACATATGCACCTGCCAGTGTACCCTTTGTGGCACTGAGTACACCTACAACCTTCGGGGTGTTATCCAACACATTGTCAATTAGCGTGAGTACACATCTGAATAATCACATGCGGGGATGCACCTGCCTACCTGTTTTGACTCCCATGCTAAAACCAGGTATCCACAACCAAATGGTCCATGTACACATCTACACATTGAACCACACAATGCATGTGCAACATACATCCCTCACTATGCATACACAGGTAATATTACATACACATCTCAGTATTCCACAGCCACTGCAATATACATCCTCACTATGCATACACAGGTAATATTACATACACCTCTCACTATGCTGTTCACCCTGTGCATCAGAATATTTGTGCATAACCCTGCACCGATGGTGTGGATGACAGGGATCGCGGCACAGGCTTCATCATATGCACAGGGTGATATGTTTGCCAGGGGCATAGGCTACACCAATGGATAACATCATGTGTGTGTGTGTAAGGGCCGGTGAGTTGACTGGACATGTCTGTGCAGAATGCATGTGGATGTTGTGGAGCCCTACAGTTGTGTTTGCTGTGTGCGTGTATGTGTGTACACAGTTCTGCCATTTGTGAGGCCTACACAGGGTATAATTGACAGCCCCAGATTGTACAGAGCAGGTTGTACAGCTCACTGTGTCCGTCCACGGCCACGTGACCTGTGCCTGCCTGGGGTTGCACGGGCACTACCAGGTGGAGGTACAGAGTGGCTACTGTCCGATGACACATGTCCGCTGGAACTGTGTCCCCGCTGAGACCATCCAGGGTCACGTCCACATGGCCTGCTGTGTCCTGGTGTTGACAGTGCAGCACCAGCTGCACTGCTACTGCTACCGGCACTATGGGAGCGGGCATGTGAGGTGGCACGCTCATGTCAACCTACACTAGGTGGTGTTGCTGGCCTACGTCCACGTGGCCTACGCCTCACTCCTACCAGGTGTTCCAGCACAGACAGCTCCTCCGCTGGATTGCCATGCCTCAGTCAAGGATTCCGACCATTTCACCTAATCGCCTATCCAGAACATTAGCAATCTGCTGTTGAGAATTTGCCAATGCCTGTATGTTGTCATTTAGGGTATGGATAGCAGCCCTCTGCAGCCTCTGCCCTTCTCTGTTCTGCCGTTCAGCATGTGCCTGTGCCGCAATTACAGTCTGGAACATGCGTCTGGTGATACCAGCTGCTGCGCTCTGTCCTGCAGGTGCATGTCTGCCAGAGGTCCTCCTACGAGCAGCACTGGCCACATGCCTGTGTGGCACATCTGCAGTCATTACACTGACACCATGGTGTGTAGATACACCTTCTGTAGCCACCACATGTTCCTGTTCCACGCTAACAGACGCTGACTGTCCTTCCTCTATGGCCACTGGTGATGCGGTATGTGTTGGCAGCAGAACTGTGTGCGGGGAAGAGGGGACATAGCTGGGATGGTAACCATTGGCACAGATTCAGCCCCTGACAACCCTGCCTGTACCTCATGCATATGTTCATCACCGCTAGTATCTCTGGGGACACTAACATCAGATGGACCGCAGGAGGGTAACGCACCTACATCACCTGTGAATGCAAAAAAATACTGTAAAGTAACAATAGACACAGACACACATGCACACAAACACAGACACACACACACAGACACACACACACACACACACACACACACACACACACACACACACACACACACACACACACACACACACACACAGACACACACACAGACACAGACACACACAGACACAGACACACACACACACAAACACAGATACACACACACAAACACAGACACACACAGACACACCATGCATGTGATTTGTCAGATGGCATGCAGCATGCCTGCGATACAGCAGAGGGCATGCAGCTCAGACATTAATAGTGTTAGTAAGCATACCTCCCTGGGGTGCACACTACAGCAAGCAGGTGTCATATCAGTAGCCATGCAGTTCACACAATCATGGTAGTATGCATGCATCCCCGTGATACACCATGTGGCCCAGAACAGGATAACTGTACACATGGCTGACGTGACCTTGACATGTAATCTGCTGACATGTGCATTAACATGCATACATGTCTGACACAATGGTGTCCTGACACATGTACAGCATCATAATGGGCTTCACATTGCAGTGTTGTGTGCATGCCCTACAGATGGAATGCATGTTTAGCAAATGTGCATGAGCATGGGAGGGTAGTGTGAGCCATCTACATTGCTATACAGTGTGAAGTACAGACACTGTCCCATTGCATGGCAACATGAGGCATCTATGTTGCTGTAGAATGCATAATATGTACACATTGCATAGCCATAACTGCAACACAGTCGTGATGTTCAACAGATCGTATATGGTAGACTTCAGTGACACCTCCAGTAGCTGTGCACAGGCTTTTAGGTTGTCCAGTGTACCACATCAACTGTATAATCACTCAACTAAGGCTATAATTGGACCATGTGTGGACAATGTGCAACAGGGTGTATACACATCCCAAGTACTGTGTGGCTACATGTCTCTGGCCATCCCTCATGGCCATGTGTGCACATGTGTTGGCCAATTGTATGTGATGGGCATCTTTTCCACATGTCTCTGTTGTCCCATATGACATGCACCCATAGATGTCAGATATGTCACAATCCACAGGGCTATGCAGACAACGGGTTGTATGTTTGGTATGTGGGGTATAGGTCATGCGATAGTGTGACAATATTGCAGACAGAACACTACATGTCTGGGACATGTCAGGTGGCACATCACAATGTGTGCACCCAATGCAGGGGCATATGACACAATGGTGACACCTGTGGGCTGCCCATATCACAGCTCACTGTGTGGTACTGTGTGCGTACCACACATGTTGTTCCAATGCATACTACATATGCCTCCATTGTAGAACACCTCCACCGTTGTATGCACAGCTGACCACACATGTCGCAATGACAAGTACTATGGTTTCAAGTTGGTGTATCATTACGTTTGTATATATTGCACATGGGTGGCCTGTGTGAATGAAGGGTGGTGCGACCTTCATATCGTGACTGGAACAAACATCAGGTGTGCAAGTGTTAACTGGCCACATGGCAAATAGATCTACTCTGTAACATGCCTGATACTGATGACAGTCTCACCTGCAATGGACTCATGTCTGTGCGGCACACCAGAGGTACCTGTATAGGGGTGACACACCAGTATGAACATTATCCATGACTGTATGACAGCCACAGGTTGCACTGTGCATGTGAACACATTCACCTGTGTAATAGCATATAGTATGCACATGTGTGCATACACAACATAGCATACTGTAGTATGCAGCATGTGTGTCCACATACCTTGCATATGTTGTTACTTTACATAATGTACAGTGACACATGCAACTACATGGGATATAATAGCCATATGTGCAGTACTGACTTACCAGGCAACTCCAGGCTCATTGCTTGGGAGACACCCACCTCCACGATGGCAGCTAATGTTTCTGGATGCTGTTCCCTGGGTGTCCCCAGACTGGCCAGTAGCTCCTCGGTGTGTGTGAGTGGGGGCTGGGTTGGTGGCCCACCACCTGTTCCACCTTGTTCCCTGGCGATTGCAGTGGCATGCTGTTTTGCATGTCGTATCAAGTCCATGCAGTGTCTGCGCACCTGCTGGTAGGTGCGGTTATGGCCACCCACATCATTCACCCTCCTGCGTAGATCCTGCCACAGGTCATCCCGCTGCTGGGCATGCTGTGGTACATGGCTGAACAACAAGTCATAGTTGTCATGGAGCTGTAGGATGAGGACATCATCCTCCTGGCGGGTGTATGCTGGGAGGCGTGTACGGGGCATTATCTGTAAGACATAATGATGGTGACAGGTCACAGTTTCAGAGATGTACAGAGATACTGCTGCACATACATTTCTATGACATCTACTACATCTGCACAGTTATCTTTGCAAAGCATCATGACACTGACATGACTGACGTGTACACCCATTATGCATTGGATATCATCACCATATATGTGTGTCACCTCATTACAGTGTTCATACTCCATGTAAATGCTGTCTTGCTGTGGGCATGTCTATTTGCCTGCACTTGTGTTCTTACCTATCTGCACATGCCTGGATGTGTCCACGGTACTACTGTTGACCTGGATGCTGTGTATATGTCACATATCAAAACAGACACAGCCGTAATGGACTTGAGCAGTGACAATGCACACATATGCATGGGCACCTGTACATGCATGTGTTTTGCCATATACATCTACACAGCACTGTACAACTGTTCAACATCCTGCCACGGATCGTCTGTATTGCACATGTGATAGACATGGGACAATGGCTAGTCAGACGACATTCGCAGGGATGGTTATCAACCATAGCATGTGCGGGCATGGTTTCCAAGCTGTAACAGACAGCCATTGTGCCACCGCAAGGTGCATCAGTGCCACATTACTGATCCAGTCAGTTGATAGTACATCTACCATGCGGCCATCACACCATGTATGACTGGGATGGCATGTGCAGCTTTGATGGACAGAGTTGCATGGTATGGTGGGAGTATGTCACATATATGGCACAGGGATCTGTCCAGCCTGTGGCGATCCTAGTGTTAGGATGGTGGCTGTCCATGACATATGTCTTATAGATCAGGATATGGACATGTAGCATGTCCATCATCATGTTGTAGCAAATGTCCTTCTGCACGGTAGACACCATGCTGCATAGTGGAGTTGAGGTTTGTGAAGGCTGGTATCGCACATCCATGCATAGTCATTACCCCTTACAGGTGGTATGTGATCCAATATTGGTCACCACAGTGCTGTATATGCCTGTCCAGTGATCTCCGTGCTCATGGATGGCACCCTGACATGACATGGGTACCTCATATGACTACCTAAGGGGCCTGGAGATGTCACCATATCGGGGGGTGCACTGCGCAGCACCATCCCTTACACAGTGTCCATAATGTTGACCACAGCCTAGGTAGTAGTTTATGGGTACAGGGATGTTCACCTAGCGGTGACACTGCTGGTATCATCCATCAGACTGTGCACATATGTCACACACCTCACCCACACAGCCCATTCTGTATGTTGTTCACAACACTGACACAGCTATACTGATAAGCCATGGCCATTCACAGCCTTACATACACAGATGCCTAACATTTGTCTGTGTGGTATGGGCTATAATGAGGGTGGGGTACAACACATTAACCCTGTTCTACTGTAGCTGGCACTGGTGTGCTGTGCACATGTCACTCTTGCACCTTTTGTAGTTGTGAGTCTGTCAACAGGCCACTGGTGGAACACTCCTGTGACATGCAAAGGTATTTGTAATCAAATATCCGTGCTGTCTTGTACATCTGTACTGCTAACATCTACAGTGCTAATGGTTCATGGACATGCACACCATACTCAGCAGGGTTATAGTGCGGTGCCACCCTAAATGACTGTCATCACCACTTGTGGGTTGATATTATCCAACACCCTATCTGTATTGTATGGTCATGCTAGGCACTTGTTCAGAACTTGTGAGCATGTCATGAGCTACTGATTACTATAGCACCCATTCCACACCATTTCCCACAGGTACACTGGCTGTCCTACACTTCCCAGCTTGCTTATGGTACAACAGCTGTTGTACACACGTAACGCACATATCCTGTGGGACATGGTTGTATATACAGGCATGTCCAACTGTCACGTACCAGTGCTACTGCCTGTCTATATGAGGGATATGTCGTACATGTGGCAATAGAGCAATTGTCTCATGTACACATTCAATGCTCACCTCCCAACATACGGCACTACAGCCTGTGGGGGATGCACTTCTGCAGCCGTGCTGGGGGCATAGCTCTCAGGTGTACCTCATTACGAGGAACGTACCTCATTTGGGGTTCTAAAAGGTGCATGTTCCTCAAGGTTCCACATTGGAAGGGTCTGTCACACATTCATTGTTGTAAATTGTTTACCTGCTAGCCATGGCTAAATAGATGGGAATCATATTAATTCATTAGAATACCTTTTTTATACGTAAAACCAGCCTATTTTAACCATCATATGCCCTTCCTAGTTGAAGCTGTTAGTAAGCCAGTTGTAAGTGTTCCATGTTTTGCCCATTTGTCACACAGTATGAGGGCTAATGTTCCTCAGTTTGGGGACAGGAGATTAACAGCTATGGCTGGGGGTAATGCTGCCACCAACCCTGACTGCACCTGACAGTCATTTGGGGATGTGTAACATTCACAACACACCCCACCCATCACATAGTCTCACATGATCTACACCACTGGCCACACCTACGAGAACAACTTGTGCAGTACATCTCCATACGCACTGTAGGCAGCAGAGGTATCCCCCATCATGGAAGACAACATTACCAGCTTATAGCCCGCAGACTCATGTGTGCCCATCACATACAGCCAATAGTGAGTTATAACATTCACAACACACCAGTCATAGATGACTCTGTAGGGAGTCACACTGCAGTTCCACACAGCAGGCTACACAAGGCATTAGTCGCTTACATCTTGCTGTCGGGTAACTGCTTCTGCAACATAACCTATGAACCCATGCCACACCTCACCAGGTACGATATGACTGTAATTCTCCATGTTAGTGTGACTGCCCTGTGATGCCACTTCACAGACTATGTGTGCAGGGACATGCAATAGCTCACCAGTCTTATAGCCCTGAGGGTGTGGGCCAAGCCCTGGGGAGCATTTTGCATTCATCCGGACACGATACCACTGTACAATGACCGACTGTGTCACTTCAACAGTTGCCTATGCTCCTATTGTCATTCCACAAGCATCTGGTATCTGTCCGCTATGACTGTCCTGGTCAAACACAATGCTGTGGCACAGATGACTTGCACCTGTCAGCCCTGGGAGTACAGCTCACATGTAAGGCTCTTGCTGCTTCTATACTGCCTGTCTTGCACAGTTTCCAATAACTGTCACCGGCAGGGTGGTAACTGGCAGGCATGACATGGGGTCATGTGACACAATGCTTGCATCTTCCTCTGTGATGCACACAGGCAAGGCACACCTTATAATGCACCACTCAAACATCTCTGCAGTGACTGGGACCTGCCTCTAGGCTCTGCAGAGTACACCTGCAATGACAGGTTATAGACAGACCATACCTTTCAGGCACATACCTGGACCAGCACACCCACAGCTGAGGGGTTCCCATATCCCACTATGTTTTGCACACATCCTGGCAAGTTACTTAGCACAATGCATCAGAGGTACTCCATGTACAACTAACTGTGTCCGGGACCGCTGTACACATTGTAACAAGCGACAGAGTCAACATCATACCCCACGGGTAACATACCTTCTATGTTGGTATGGTGGACAGTGGGCCTCAGACAGCTACTACTGATGTGTGACTGACACTACCCCACACTTCACTGGGATAGCCATTCATGTACCAACACATCCATGCGTCATACCCTCCGCTCTGCTGGATCAACCCATACACACCACCTCCAAGACCTACATTACCCTTGGCATGAACACTACCACCATGTGACTGGTGTTACACACCTGGGGTTATCCCCTCATTGGTGGATTCCGAACATATGCTAATCGACCTTGTTAGCCACATCCCGGCAACACACCCATCACAGCATACACAGTACATGAGTACTACAACACCTACTACAGACGTCTGCTGACAGCGGTTGTTAACATCATGACACCCGTGCAGATGGACAATGCACATACAAATGCTGTCACATACCCCAGTGCACTTCATTAGCATGTACACAACTGCATAGATCATGCTATTCCACACAGAGCCATGATGGTACACACCAGATAACAGACACCACTCTGGTGGTCATGTTCCATGGACATATGATGTACAACAACAGGTGTAGGCTGTTGCACAGTGGTGTGCATTCCCATGTGTGGGGTGGCTCACTGGTCAGCCGTGGTAGGGCCACAGGGTCCCTCATCACATACTCCAAGACTAGCTATGTATACATGACTGCCACACATTCTGGGGTGTACCACCAGGCATTATGGTGGTATGTCAGAAGTCGATGGCAACACCCACATCTGCTGTTACATACAACAGTCACTCAGGAACATTGCAGACCCAGGTGTTGTTGGCAACATGCTGGAGGATGGATTCAATGCTGACATTACACCCTCTCACTCACTACAGGGCTGCAATCCATACATGAACATTGTGGTGTCCCTGTGGTCACACCTACACAGTACTGACCTACACTCTATATGTCCTGGGACACTGGCCCCATGTCACCTTCCAACGTCCCAGGCTGTGATGTCCACCAACCTCTGAATTACATGTCTCCCCACTAGGCCACCATATTCAGTAATAGCCTTGTTTCAGACATTATAGCCCCTGAATGGCACACAGCAGCATTTATCACACTACACACAGGTGGCACCTCATTGCACGAGTGGGACTATAGTCCTACACACCTGACTGGACTGTTCTGCATGGCTATGTGGCACATCATCAAGGACGTCATTCACAGAGACATTGTTGGGCTCCCGTCCTTTGCTGCCACCCGGGTTGGGCTTGTTAGGGCCAGAGCATGGCCCTTACACATGGTGGACTCCTTTCATACAGTTACCAGGGCAGTTGCTGATGGTACGGGAGTCCACACATCCTACATTGTCCTCTCATTGCCTTTCAGCACCATTCCCCATTCTGGTATTGACAACATACACATCCACCTGCACATTGTACCCTGTGTCTCAGGATGTTATGCTATGTGGCTCATGGACAGGACACACAGTGAGGCCAGCATACCATAGTACCTACTACATGTCAGGTACATCTGGCATACCACGGTCCTCAGTCATAGGGCCCCTCATGTTCATTATATGCTTCCCTGTGGAACAGGCTAGCACAGGGACATTCCCTGCCTAGCTTTCAAACCCCTGCATACCAGGCACCATGATTGCTCCACCAGCTGATACTGACTCCAACCATACGGGTGTCGCTGAGACAGATGCATAATATGACTATCATGGCATCAAGCTGCATGACACAAGGTGCATGCACATCACCTTTGCATTACACCATTCACCCACTGACTATCACATGGATGGTAGTCCCCTACATACATATCACATTGTACATGTTTGCAGTGCACACATATGTCGCACCCACTCCTGTGGTTACCGTATTGCCACTGTGGCATGGATATCCTTCTACGTGGCCACACCTATCTGTACTAGGTGTGTAGCTGGTACATAGGCACCCATTGTACCTCTGAACTCAAGACATCTACACACATTCAAGGGTACACCACCCCATTTACGGTGTACCTTACACAACAGCTACAGCTTTACGTGCCACAACATTAACACGCCATGATGTTTACTGAGCTCCGACAGTTTAAATATGCTGCACTACGGACACCACATCTGTACACATTTGCATACTACATACTCAGGGCTTAACCTCTGCTGATCAGACAGGGCCCATGTCCACAACATTATTAATGGATATACTCCTCATACGCGACATAAGCAGAGGCCACTGTGAGCAACATGCTCATGGATATGTGCACACACGCCACAGTGAGTGGGATGTGCTTGTGGGTTACATTCCCAAACCGGACACTCACCATGCTTTGGAACATAAGTCCTATGTACATCACGCAGGGACACTCAGTAGCACTGTTCATGTGATACCTCCCTTGGTGGTTGGGAGACACATGTAGGACTGGGATCACTGCAGTGGCTGTACTGTGCAGAGGTGCAGGTGACACCTGGCTCTGCTGTTCACAGGACACTACCCTAGAGAGGTGCCACTAGTGTGAACACTGTAGTTGTGCTTACACATGGACTTGCCAGACTGCATAGTACCCCACTATGCACCTGTGAAGCTATTACATGTCCTTTGTGCATGGTTACTTGGTAGCCCTTCCATTTAGATTAGCTATCATGCTATTACTATGTCCCATACCTACAGGCCATATGTATCCTGTTATTGTACATACCAATAGACGATACCTGTGGTATGCATGATATGCCTGTTATGCTGTGTAGAATATCTGTCATATCTACCTATAATACTATACATTACACATATTTCACATAGTATCCCATAATGCAAAGCATACTTGCACAGCGGGACCACCTTACATATGTCATTAATGTTATATTCCCATACACATGCGTGCTGTGACAGTATATCAACATATACTATCCCCTGCTATGGCACGCCCTTGTTGGACATACCCTACCACTGACGGCGGGTTGTATGGAATTGTTCTGTTTAACGCCCTCATGTAGCATCCCTTGTGGTGTCTGTGCTGTGTACCTTGTGTCCCACTGCTGGACACACAGTTTCTACAAGCGTTAGTATGCTCAGCAAGACATCACTACATAAATACCTTTCCCCACTTTATGCATTGCGGACACGTTTAATTAATGCAAACCAGGCTATACATACAGTAAAACTAATTAATACAGATCATGCTATACATAACCTTACATATCGGGCGTTCTTCATACCTTGTTGTCATTACGGCATTTTGTTTCTATTTCTCTCACAGTGTTTCAACTGGTATTTGGTATGAGCATACAGTTTGAATGTCTGGCAAGTCATCCTTATATACGTTGATACCTGTAACATGTGGATTCATCCCACCAATTGGTGTTCCTGAGTGACTAATTACTTGCATATCAGCTGTGCAGCTACTCCATTCGCAAATTACGCGGTGACAGTGGGGTATAATTGGATTCTCCACTTGGGCATTGCTTATTTGCCCTACCTTCGGGGAGACGGTCTGTATTGTATTTTGTTATGTGTAACTGCAACTGCTATGCATGGAGACAAGTATAGTTTGGATTCATGTCCCCCGTGGATTGTGTGTGACAGGTAGAGTATTTGGTTCAACATGTGGGTGTACCTGTCATCCCAACGTCTGATAATGGAGTATTGCAAACAAAATCTGTAACATGGCTGTTTGTTCCATTATACAACGCCTGCAATTCTGCATGACACCTTTAATTGTGTCTCTCACACGGTAAGTTGAGGGTTCTGCAGATGTAAATGACTGACTGGATGTTTGTGCTGCTATTACAGTCTGTATTGCTTTAGTTTCTAGTGTGGGGGATGTCGGTGGGTGTACGTAACATATACAGGTTTGTGGGCCTTGCATTTCTACATAATCCGTATATATGTGTGTGGGCTCCGTCCCTAATTAGAGAGCTAACAGTTAGTAGACTTATGTTACGGGATTGTACGTTGGGCCATTGTTAATTGGTTTCTATATCGTCTGCAGGTGAGCTTGCTACTTCTATACCTCCGTAATTGCAGCGATATATCAAGGGATATGTGTAAGTGACAGCTATCACTTGTATTTCTGTCCCAGATATTTGCAGTCATTGTGGTTGTGTTGTTAAAAGAGCCTGTTTGCCATGGGTTGCCACCTTTTCATATGGTCATTGTTGGACACTTGCGGGACACACAGCGGTGTTTACAGGCCAACACGTAGCCACGGTCAGTACACAGGTTAGCACATACTTTTATCCTCACTACATACCTATTGTTGTGTGACTTTGGCTACTTATCATATTGCATGTAACATTTACGTTTCTTACATACAGGCATAACTATTAAATACGACTGTTACATTATGTATGGGACATATTTATGTCCTACCATCTTGGACATTTTCCCTTTGTACTGTTTTATGTCAGGACACACCTGCCCAGGGTGGGGCTGTCCCTCCTACTGTGGGACAGGTAGTAACCGTATGCCTACGGCTAGCTATACCCACACTTACCGTACTGATCTGCCTCTGACTTGGCACTAACAAACACATGTTGCGGACACACACACACATTACAGTCACACAGAGATGCACACGGCACCCTCAACACACACTTACACAGACTACAGCACTCACAGACACAGTTGAACACAGTACCTACATGGACTGCGACACCGGCAGCGGTGACTAACTGTCCCTTCATATCATCATACTATTACTCGCGGATGTACTGTTCCGGTACTGTGTTCTATTGGTCTTTCAGCCTCGTGGTTACGCATGTCGGTATATTACACATTCCATGGTTGGCGGTATCCTATTTATTTGTACCTCCAAGGTGTTATGAATGTCATTGAACTATCTATTATATTTGCAGATATCGCTGAATCCATCTATATCACCATATATCCCTCTATTGCCCTTTCTATCTGTATTATATATATATGCATATGTGTATATATATATATATATATATATATATATATATATATATATATATATATATATATATATATATATATATATATATATAGATATATATATATATATATATATATATATATATATATATATATATATATATCTGGCGGGGAACGTGACAGGCACACAGCACCACCATATGCTGTAAGGCTCATGTACTGTTCAGGAGTTGGCATTCCGTGTTCCACTGGCTGTTGTGTTTACAATGTTTGAGGGCTGCCTATGTAGGAGTCACACATTGGGCCACCTATACATTACAATTTACAGGTGGTCATGTTTGTGTGCCATCCATTTTACTGTGTGTGCAGGTGGAGAGGTGTCAGTCCATAGGGGCCTACACTGTCAGAGTATGTGCTATACGTTCCCTCTTTGCCAAGGCGTAGGCATATTGGGCATGCCTCTGTCTGCCTACTGGGGCTGGCACAGTGTGTTCATGGTCTGAATCCCTCTGTGCCTGTAATGGCCTTGGCAATTGCGGTGGGCTATGAGGGCCTTCACCATTTTGTCCCTGCTGCAGCTGCTTCGCAGGATCATATTATGTAGCATGGCACATACTATGATGATGTGGGCACACATGCCTGGAGAGTACTGCAAGGCTCCACCAGATGTATCCAAGCACCGGAACCGTGATTTCAGCATCCCAAACACATGCTCTATGATGATTCTGGTTTGTGTGTGCCTCATTATGGCGTTCTTGCATGGGTGTGTGTGCATTTCTGATGGGAGTCATCATCCACGGCTCCAGTGCATAGCCAGCATCCCCCATGAGATGGCCATGTGGGATGTCCCCCCTGACAAATACCTGATACAGCTGTGAGGCATGCCAGATATGAGAGTCATGGTAGCTTCCAGGGCTGCCAGCACACACATCCATGATAATGCCCTGGGCATTGCACATGACCTGGCAGTTGATGGAGTGGAATCCCTTGCGGTTTATGTAGCACCTACCCTGCTCACCGGGTGGTGACTTGATTTGTATGTGTGTGCAGTCTATCGCACCTAGTACCTCCGGGTATTGTGCCACACGGTAGAAGTGGTGCATATTGCTGGCCAACTCCTCCTGAGTTCTGGGGAAGTATATCTGCTCATTGGCATGTGGTAACATGGCATCCAGGAACTGGTGTAGTACCCTGGATGCTGATGCCTGTGAGATACCCATTATATCACCAGTTGGCCTTTGAAAGGTACCTGTGGCCAGTATTCGCAGACTTACACATACCTTCGTGTCCACTGGGATGGGTTCCCCTCTGTTGTTTCTGGTTCTCAGGCGTGGCCGGCACAGCTCCACTATTTGCTGTTAGATGTCCCTGTCCACCCTGTAACGCTCTACTATCTCCAGGTCATGTAGCCCCTGGTAGGTTACCCTTGGTCTGAACACTCTCCTTCTCCTCCGAGGCCTGCGGTGGTTGTCGACATCATCCTCCACAACACCGTCAGTCTCTAACACATGCTGATGAATCACAGCTATGGCAGCTCCCAACATGTACATTTTAAAAGTTCCCCATGTGTTTACACCTATGGTGCAGTGTTTGGGAATACACAGGTGTGTGTTGGGTGCTTTCACACTTTATACTATTGTGCTGTGAACACCGATGATGTCATAGGGTGTGTATGTACGATCTTAGCTACAGGTTATCTTATGTGTTTTACTGCCGGGACTACTATTGTGGTGCCTTTGGTGTTGAATTACATTTGCCTGCCGTGGATTACCTCTTGACCTTCCCTTTACATTTCTGCATGTTGCACCTACCATTTTCTGGCGTGCATCCTGCAGCCTACTTTCATTTGCACTTTCCTGGACCTGGCATATCTTGCGTTATGTGTGCTACCGCCGGTCTGCTGTTGGTTTGCTTTGCTCTGCTGTGTCAGGTCTCCTATCTTTGCAATCCAATACCTCCCCTCCTTTCTTTGCATTCCAATGCCTCCCCTATCCTGTTTTGCAGGTTTCTGCAAGCAGACTTGTCAGCTGCCGTTGATTGGCTTTCGTGGGTTGATTGGTGTTGATTGCTCATTAGTACTCCAATTACCATACTTCCGCATTTCCTTCTTTTCTTCCCCTGACCTTCCTGTTTCTACTATTGTTTGCAGCGCGTGCGTCCGATTACTGGGTTTTGGGCACGTTTTCATCCTTGTACACATTCACTTTTGGGCACCATGTGTGCTCTCAGCTAAACGATTCCTCCCCACCCCTGTCCTGCAGCTTTGCTTAGCAATGGACAGGCCAGATTTGCATTGCTCCAATGTGCTTACTGCTACTGTGGCACACCCCTCTGCTGATGTCATGTATCTCCTCTGAGCCACTCCTCGATGTTATACCGCTGCGCCGTATGGTACAACCTTCATCCGGCGGGACATTTGTGATTTAGTATTATCTGCCTCATTTGCATGGCATTGACTACTAATTCATAGTTACCGCACCGAACACTATCGCAGGCCCTTAGCAACCCTTACACCTTGGTTGTGGTGTTCCATGCCTACCATTGTGTATTATGCTGTAAACCTGATTTCTATTACGATGCGATTTTATGACATTTTTATATCATTTCTTTATGTTACAGCTTCCGCACACATGCCCTGCAGTTGTGCTGTGCGTTACTGTGGACATGACATTAAATGTTGTTATTTACGTGTTGTGCATCTTTTCTTATGCCATTGGCTGTGTATTTCGCCATTGGCATATGTTAACGTTGTGATATCTGGGTCTGGCCCTCTTCCATAGCTCCGATGTTCTGTTTGGGAAAATGTAAACCGTGTTTTTTGGTTTACATTTCCGTGGGCTTATGCTACGCCTGCACCACTTCATGAATCGCTATATGCCTTCGTTTGCATGGTGCGACACTGCACATGGGGTGATTAGCATTCCTACACAGGGGGCTGCACAGTTCTGGCGTACGCCGGTGGTGCACGTGGAATTGGATCGTACCAGAATCGCTCGACGGCCATATTTGGTGTTATAACACCTACGCTATGTCTGCACCTGGCGCAAGCTTCATGAATCCCGGGGTGTATTTATTCTAGAAGTGTTTAGCTATCTATTTTTTCTAAATTCATGAGATGCTTCTAAGATAGGGGCTTTGGAATGAAAGAGAAATAAAATAAAGGGAAATCATAGGCACCAACTAAAAGAATCACAGATAGATAATGTGGTCCAAAAACGCAAACCCTTAATAATACGACAGCTGAACTGACTGATACAAAGTCAGCTTTTGAAGAAAGATGATGATTTAATCAACTGTATTTAAGTTAGCTGCAGTATTTTTGAAATTGTATGGCTGGATTTTAATTGTCTGAGACACTCATTGGTTGAGAATGACAACTGAGTGATATTGGGGTTGGGGGATGGCATAATTGTTAAGGCATTCACCTTACAGGCAGATTTTGATTCTTAGATGGGCTAATTGGCTTGGCTTAAAATAGTCCATAAGAGCAGTTAGCTTAGTACTAACCTATGTTGTTTTTAGTCAGTGAGTGACAGAGTTGGTTGCCTGATGATGGTTACTACACTGGCAAAATATCACCTTCCCAGAATACCAGAATATCTGAGTTAATTATAATAAGTAGATGGATGCAGGGAAGATGCACCATTATGAGGAGTGTGGGAGGGTCTAATGACATCTAAGGTGCTTTTGTTGCCTTTGTAGTGTCTTGTCTCTTGATGGGCACTAGTGTCAGGAGGACTACATCTCCACTTATTATGATACAATCTTCTGACTGGTTAAGGAACAAGAGATTTAACTAGTCAGAAGATTGTATCATAGTAATGGTTATGATAGGGTTAAAAATTGTTTAATTAAGGAGGAGGTAGAATTAATTAGCTGAGGATGAACACGACTACTTATAAGTTAAATAAAAGGAGTCATTTTTACATTTGATTTTGTCTGAAGAAATCCCACAATTAAGTGAGACAAAAAGCACTTAATAAAACTGGTGTGAGCTCTTGTTAGTCCTGGCAGTTTTTTGTGGTAATAGTGCAATGATAGCAAGCTCAATAAAGTATGCAGTGATTGCAAATATATGAATATTTTAGTTACACACACCACTGATTATAGATCTCAATCTGCAGACATTGAAAAAGGTACAAAGTTCCTTGAAAAAAAATCTGAAATCTAATTAGCATAAAGTTTGAATATCAAATAGCACAAAACTCTTCCTGCTTCCAGAGAAAACATGGGATACTACTCAGAAACACATTTAAATACACAGTGCAACAAAAATGATGGAAAATATAAGCAAATTATCACAGAGATAGTGCAAAATCTGTAGACTTTAACTACATTGCAAAATACTACCATACAGGGTAATTTATTGTTGCTTCAGAAAAAGGGAGACATAAGATGTATAACTACTTTCTTTAAATTATTGTTGGAAATAGTATGCTGGTCATGTAGTGTGTTTTTTTGTATACTAGACACCTTCAAAAATCACAGGAGACAAAGAAGGTTCAGAACATTGTACAAAGGAGTAAATAAAGCCTGAAAATAGGGAAAAACCTCAAAAAATAGGGACACCCTAAATTAGGCCTGAAAATAGGAATGTTCAAAAAATAGGGACCATTGAGAGGTCTGCCATTGTTTCCTTTGCTTTCACTGAAGTTAAATTTAAGGACTTGATGGTATTCTGATTTCAAATCCATAGTATTACTGCAGCACCACCATTTAACCTTCAGGCTCACAGAAGGCATAAGGTCATCAGTGCTTCAAATGATCTGCAAGCTTATTCTTCAGAGATAAATTCTCTACTTACAAAAATGCACTTACTGTGTGTGTGTGTGTGTGTGTGTGTGTGTGTGTGTGTGTGTGTGTGTGTGTGTGTGTGGCCAAGATGGCTAACTGAGAGCAGCAACTGGTGAAAGCTCTTTGACTGAAAACTTTTCTCTGACAGAAAATATAATCAAAAAAATAAAAAATTTGGAGATGCGTGTTAGCTAATTCTATTCATTAATAGTCAGAGAAAAGATTTAATACTTCGAGTAATTTTCCTATCAGATTTCAACTGCTTGGTTAAGAGAGAAGAGATCTCAACATGTAACTCTCAAGAAATGGTACTCACGATTCTTGTGTTAAAAAGACATCCAGTCAATAATATCTAATATACACGATGTACCACTTAAAACAGACAACCTGGATACCAAAATAGAAAGTTTCAAAGAAGAGACCAGAAAGAAGATGGAACATTTAGAAATTTGTATGAGACAACAAAGTGCACAAATCAGCAGTATGGAAAAAGCCTTAAATGATCATGAATGGAGAGTAACTGAAGGTGTCTCAGACTGAATTTCTTTTTAAAACAAAATAACTAGCTCATAGATAAAGCTGATGATCTAGAAATAGACTGAGACAGAATAACTTTAGAATTTGTGGTATACCAGAAAAGTATGAGGGAAACAATATAAAAAACTTCTTAACAACCTGGCTACATAAAACATTAAATCCATATGAAACTTTATCTTTTTGAATTGAAAGGGCACACAGATCCCTGAGAGCACATTTGAAGAAGGAAAACTCACCATGTTCAATTATAGTTAAATTTATGTCTAGCTTAGAAAAAGATCAAATATTACAAACAGCATGGTCATCCCACCTATTAAAATAGGTGAACATATAGTCAGATATGACAATGATTATTCCAGTAATGTAATGAGTTAAAGAACAATAAAGCCACTTTGGTGTTTCCTGTAAAGATCAAAATATTTCTTTCTGATGAAACCAAAATATTAGATACACTGGAGGAGGCATCCACCTTTGTTAACAGCAATAAAATTCTTAATAATACTGAAGAAGTGTAGTGGAACAGTATATCTCAAAAGAAAGTGAGCTGAATTTCTAGAAAACTGCTTCTAAAATTCAAAAGCTTAAAAATGAGTGACTTTTATTCTCTGACTGCAGGACTTTTATTTTCTAAAACAATAGATTTGCCCTTTAAGTAAAAGGTTTGTACTGTACTTTAAGTTTCAAAACATATGTAAGTATGTATTTATATTTTAAGATAAAACATTTTTCATAATGAGGAATATAAATGGTTAGTTTTACTGCCTCACTATATTTACAGTGAAATGCTTCAAATATTTCATTTAAACTTATATTTATTTTGAAATGGTAAACAAATACTTCCTGTAAGAGAATGTCTTTAAATTATAAGCAATTGAACTGGTAACTTTAAGACTATACAAGTTAAGAATTTTATTCTATTTGCTTAACTTTACTTAGTATGTGCATTGCTGGGTTAACTGAATGTCAGATCTAAGAAATATGCTAAATGTGTTAAAATGCTGGTGAGTTTGTTTTCTTTGTTCCTGTGTAACACATTCCTTGCACATCTCATTTATGAAGCAAGTAACAGTTAAAGAAATCTTGATAACAAAAGGAAGGTTGGATTCTTGCTTGCCTTGCTTCCTGCCTTGAGGTGTTCTGAAGAAATTCTGTTCTAAAGTTAATCACTGATGTCTGTGAAAACAGAAAGGAACTTTTTTTTTTTTTTTCAAGTATATATGTAAGAAATCTACTCAAAACAACATATTTTATTCTTTCTTTAGAAGTGAAGAATAGGTAAAACAAAAGCAATAGTAATATTTTATATTGTGCTTTTGCTGACATATAATTTCCTTACATTTTACTGTATGTTAATAGTTTATGTAGTATTGCTATTAACTGTAACTGTATATATTATGGAAAGAAGTAAAGCTAAATGTTTGTTATGATTAGAACAGTTTAAAAGTGTTAAGAAGAATAAGAAACTTTCAGAGAAAATAAGCAACTGCTGTATGCTGCTAGTTGTCATTTCACATGCTGTAATCAAAGCCTAATGTCAGGATGTGAAGTTTAGAGAAGAATGACGGTTCACAACGGCTAAAGGCACACATTTGCATTA
The DNA here is from genome assembly GCF_019279795.1 of Protopterus annectens. Lineage (NCBI taxonomy): Eukaryota > Metazoa > Chordata > Ceratodontiformes > Protopteridae > Protopterus > Protopterus annectens. Next base: position 526,226,574 of record NC_056727.1, on the reverse strand, counting down.
AACAATCAGGAATTATTTTATATATAGTCAAGATTGCTTCTAATACTAGAATTAATAAAAAGAGCAAACATCTTATGAGTAATATACAAATATACAAGAAATGTGATATCTAATATGTAAGATTAATAAAAGAGCAGTATCAATATGTTAAGAAATATATACATATAACTAACACCTCTAATAGAGAGCTAATGATTAAATAGCTCTTTGATTGGAGATTTTAGAAATTCAGGTTATATAGACTAAGTAGAATATTAGTGGGAAAATAAGACAAAAACTATTGAAATAACAAACTGCTTATAAGAAAGATATGTATTACATATACCCGCATATAGCAGAAATGTGAATGCACAAGATTAGATTCACCAATACTACCTGAAATATCTAATTTCATAAGTTAGAGCTGAAATTTGAATGTTATATTGCTAATCAGTGCATCCATTGTGATAGAAAATAAAGAAAATTTTTCTATATGCTTGAACCCAGGAAGGGAGAATGGGATTTGAATTAAGCACATTGTAACTTTTGAATACAATATAAACTACAAATATTTTTTGACTGCATAGAAGTAGCAATACATTCTCTGTAACCTCAGGAATGTACATATTTTATTAAGTCATTTAATAAGCTGAAGAATTTTTAAATATTTTGATATTTGTCATGTTAAGAGAGTTAAAATAATTGTGAGATATAGACACTTGTGCTTTGAAAATTAATTCAGAGCTTTTGTTAGATCTATCAAATATATGTGTATCTTTTGGCATGATAAATATATATGTGTATTGATTTCCATTTCTTAGAATAGTTTAGTATGATAAGATTACCTCTTGTATATTAAATTCACTGTTCAAACTCAGCCTTACCACAGGCTATGTACCCAAAGAATGGCATACAGCAACAGTTATTCCACTCCACAAAGGTGGTGCCACAACAGATCTTGGGAACTATCACCCTATAAGCCTGACTAGCCTGGTCTGCAAAGCTGTGGAGCGTATCATCATGGAACTCATTAAAAGAGACATTGGGAACCTCCAGACACTGGACCCTACCCAATTCGGCTTTGTTAAAGGCAGATCCTGCCTCCTAAACCTAGTTGACTTCTTTGAAACAGTTACCAAGGCCATAGATGAGGGAAAAGTAGTCCACACAGCCTACCTGGACCTCGCAAAGGCCTTCCACACCATTCCCCACTCTGGCATTATAAATAAGCTTACCAGCTTGAACATTAACCCCTATGTCATGAGATGGGTTGCCAACTGGCTCATGGATAGAACTCACATGGTCAGAGTGGCGGGTGCCATGTCCGACTCTAAACCGGTTACAAGTGGCGTCCCACAGGGCTCAGTCCTGGGACCCCTCCTGTTTGGTATATACTTCTCTGAGGTACAGGCAAGCATGGGAGGACTACAGCTGACCAAGTTCACAGATGATTGCAAACTGGGGGCCATAATCTACTCTCCGGCTGACACAGACATTCTCCAGAAGGGTCTCACAGAGACGAATACCTGGTGTCAGAACCATGGCCTCAAGCTAAATGCCAAAAAGTGCATAGTCATCCCCTTTGGGAAAAACAAAGTGCCCATGAACTATCACATAGGTGGTAATCCACTAAGTACGGAAGATGTAATTAGGGATCTGGGGACCCAGGTAGATAGCAACCTTTCCTTTGATAATCACATTGCCAAAGTGGTTAGAAAATCCTTCTGTGTAGCCCACCTAATCACAAAAGGGTTCACATCTAGATCAAGAGAGGTCATTGTGCCCCTCTACTCATCACTCATCAGGCCCATAATAGAGTACAATGCCCCATTTGGAATGTACCTTACTTGACACCTGCAACAGCTGGAAAGACCACAGAAGTACCTCACCAAGAGGATCATGGGCCTCAAACAGATGCCCTATGCAGCTCAACTAAAGAAACTCCAGCTCTACTCAGTTGCTTACTGCCTACTCAGAGGTGATCTCTGCCTGACGTACAAGGCCATGTCCAACCCAGAATTAATGGACATGCTCCACCTCAAGAAAACCAAATCTCTTAGAGCCACATGCTCCAGGGATTTAAACCCCAGCACAACAATAAACAGGACATGCTGGAGGGATAGATTCCTGTCCCAGAGACTTCTCTCGCTCTGGAATAGAATCCCAATTTATGTTAGGCAAAGTCCCTCACTGACTCTCTTCAAGAGAAATCTTGACGAGTGGATGGGAAACCATAAATTTACCCCTGGGATCACTTCAATGGCCCTGCTGGACAGAGGCCCATGAAACTAATTTAAAAGGGAGGCGAAAGCCAACACATTCTGGCTAGGCTTATAAATGCCCTTGGGCAGATAGCCTAGTACCTACCTATGAACCTATGAACATATGTACATATTTTTATTAAGTCATTTAATAACCTAAAGGATTTTTAAATATTTTGATATTTGTCATGTTAAGAGTGTTAAACAATTGTGAGATATAGACACTTGTGCTTTGAAAATTAATTCAGAGCTTTTGTTAGCTCTATCAAACATATGTGTATCTTTTGGCATGATAAATATTTACCTACATTGATTTCCATTTTATATACTAGTTTAGTATGATAAGATTACCTCTTAGCTGTATGTTCACATGTATCTTTATCTCTTCAGGTCCCACTCTGTTCTACTTATTTATTTAGAGATTTAGTTATAACAATGTTGAATAAGTGAATAATTTAGGAATATTTAATGGATAATTTATACTACTATTACATACATAGGTATATAATACACTTTGTTGGATTATTTAATATTTGTGATTAATAGAAGAGGATTATTAAACTTTTATGTAATAATGGGGAGTAGTTTTAAATGGCAAAATAAATTAATAGTCTCTTATTATTTATTTATTTATTTATTTTTTATCTGGTGCAAGTCATTAGTTTTTGGCCATTTCTTGATGAATTTTAGCTATTGGTAGGTAGAGAGATAGTATAGTAGCTTTCCTATTCAATAGGCAAACTAGGAACTTTAGTATCCATGGTAGGTTGTATTATAATAACAGTATATACAGTTACAGTTGTAGACTTGTTTTTCCTTTTATTTGAGTTTTAGCAGTTTAGCTTGTAGAAAGAAATAATTCAGAAAAAGTGGAATGTTAAGATAGTGTTGGAAGAATGCATTAGAGTTTTCTTTATAATTAAATTAATATGATATATAATGTGTATTATTATGTTTTAAAATAAATCTTTTTAAATGTATGGATAGTTTTAATCTATTATCTGTTTATATAAATGGATCAAATAATTGCAGCCAAAGGAAATCATTAATTAAATATTTAAAATTAAATAGAGGAGACATTATATTCTTGCAAGAGACTCACTTGATAGATAAAGATATTCAATATTTAAATAACTTTAGTTACAAAATGTTATCATCTGCTTGTTCTAACAAAAAGAGGAAATGTACTGCTGCACTTTGGAGAAAATCTGCTGTAATGCCTAAGGTCAAGGAATCTGTTAATGATTCCAAAGGGATGTATACATTTGTAATAATTAAATATAAGAGCAGACTCTATAAACTAGCTAATTTTTACTGGATCCATGGAATATGTACAACAGCGGCTAAAGATCACATAAAGTTATTACAAAATCATTGGAAGGGCAGTTTAAATTTGGCAGGGGATTTTAACTGTATATCTAGTATAGAAGATACAAGTGAACAGAAGAAAGCTAAAATACTGACATCAGCTAAAGCACTAAACAGGTGGATTAGTAATATAATTTTGTTGATTTAATAGTAAAAACAGAAGATAAGTTATTGTTCTTCACTCATTATTCTTATGTGCATGGGATGCAATGCAGAATTGATAGGATTTATACCTCTACAGATTTACTTAATAAAGTGAATTATTTTAAAACTATTCCTTGTACTTTATCTGATCATAATGCACTAAGTATTAGTATATTAATGGAGATAAGGAAATTTCAGATTATTTATAGAATCCCAGTATATATGATAAAATTAAAAGAATGTAAGCATTACTTTAAGGAACAAATCAAGATTTTTTTATCTTTGAATAATAATGGTCAGGTTAATAAAGTCATACTATGGGACTCCTTAAAATGCATCTTAAAGATAGAATGGGAAGATGGCTAGTAATACAATGAAACAGTGGAATACAGACTTATTAGAAATGCAGGATGAAATACACAAAGTGAGATCTGAACAGCAAACAAAGAAATTAGATACTGAAGTCATTAAAAAATAATGAAAAAATATCAAACAGTTTTAACACATAATGTGGAGATAGCTTTAGAAAAAATAAAGTTGCACAATTATCAAGCAAAAAGGCACAATTAAATAATATCTGAAATCCTCACACTAATAAGCTTACTTCAGACAAAGAAGAAATGGTTAATATTTTTAAAAAAATTCCATGAGGATTTTAATAAAGATAAAAATAATAATCCTGATGATTATAAAGTTGACAAGTATTTAAAGAAAAATGTTACCAACAAACTTAATGACCAACAAAAATCTCTGTTGAATAAGCCTATTATCCTAATAAAAGTTAAGGAAGATTTAAAAAAAGTGAAAAAATGGTAAAGCTCCATGCTTAGATTGTTTAAGCATGGAATTATATAGTCTGCTACCATTAAATATTTTAGAATTACTGAGTGACATGTTCAGGATAATTCAGAGTGACAAAGTAATGCCTCCCTCATGCAAATTTTCTGTAATCTCACCTATAATTAAACAAGGAAAGGATGTTAGTTTTCTTATATAGATCTAATTCATTATTAAATAAAGTATTTACTTCCATCTTCGCTACAAGATTAAGAAATATAGTAGATAAATTAATTGATAAAGATCAAACAGGATTTATAGTCAATAGATTACAGGATTTACAGTTAATAGATTAAAGTATGATAATATTAAAAAGAGTAGAAACTATCTTAGATATAGAAAAAGGAATGAACTAGAAATTGGTCCTAATTAGCTTAGATATTGAGAGAGTTTTTGATTCTGTATATTGAAACTGCTTGTTTAAAAGTTTGCATCTCCAGAACAAATTATTGTAATATTAAAAAAAACTGTATAGAGACTCCAAAGCATACATTAAAATGGGAACTTACATTTTTTAAGGATTCGGAGTGTATTCGCAACAAGGAAATGTACAAGCCGAGGGTCAACAATACCAACGGATGGAGGAGACAAAGGATAACTTCGAGGAACAACTACAACCTGAGACAGTAAGTTTGGATTATTGTTTGAATCATGATTTGAATTTTCAATTGATTTTTAATACTGCTGGCAACTATCGTATCTATAATTATAGTCAGGTCTCAGTTACAACTGCACACGCAGATATTTTCAGCAAGGGCTTAACGTTTGTGCCAGGAAGAAGGGATAAAATCACAGACTTAATCACTGAACTAAAATTATTTACAAGGAAAATGAATTTAAAAACATTATTTCAACAGACATCTGAATTTAAAAGCAGTCTTATGCATGTACCTAGTTTGCTTAATCCTCCCTTGCATCCTAAAATCAGATTGTTCGAGGAAGTCTGTGAACTTGATTTTAGGTATCAATTGCAACATTATTTTAATCAAGCTCAGACTAACTTCACAAAATCTCAGTATGAAGTTTTGAATGAATTAAAAATGAAGGGTGAAGTACGCATTATGCAACCTGACAAGGGGGGTGGGCTTGTCATAATGAATACTATGGACTATAATCAGTTATTAATGAATATATTATATGATGATGCATATGTAGAAGCTTCAATAAATGAAATAAATATTTCTCATGCCAGAATAGATTATTTGTTAGAGGATATGTTGTGGCAAGGGCAGTTAACTAATGAAGCTTATAAATATATGCAGGTAAAAAATCCCAGGATACCTATTATTTTTGGTGCACCGAAATTACATAAAGATTTACAAAATCCACCATTAAGACCAATTGTAGATGCTGGTGGATCAAAAACGTATTTTATAGCAAAATATGTTGACATGAGCTTGAAAGACAAAATAAAAAGTTTGAATTATATTTGTCATGATTCCTGGGATTTTCTTACCAAGGTCAACAATTTAAATATTAATAATGTAGAGCAGACTGTTTTTATCACTGTAGATGTAAAGGATTTGTTCACTTGTATACCACAGCAGCTTGGTTTAGAATGGTTTGGTGATTTTTTTGTAGATATTATTCCAACATCTCAAGATGAATTGAATATGTTAACTGATTTACTGGAGTTGGTATTAACAAATAATTACATCTACCATGATGGGCACTATTTCAAACAAATTAAGGGGGTAGCAACGGGCTCCCCCATAGTACATTGTATGCAAATGTCATCATGGCGATGTGGGAACACAGATTTATATTTCAATCTGAATTTATGCAATATATCAGTTTATACACTCGATTTTTAGATGATTTGTTTTTTATTTGGAATGGTCCACTGGAGAGAATAGATCAATTCATTACATATATTAATGCCACTACTGAATTTTTGAAGTTTACATATGAAATAGGAATAGATACCATTTCATATTTGGATATTTCACTTTCAAAAGACATAATATACAACCAATTTAAGGCTAATATTTTTCGTAAAAAAACATATTCGAATAAATTTTTGCACTTTTCCAGTAATCACCCACAACACGTTAAAAAAGCAGTCATAAAAGGACAGCTAGTGCGAGCAGCTCGTATGGTTTCATGTTTTGATGAATTTATTGAGGAATGTAATTTTATCATAAATATGTTTTTAAATAGGGGATATCCCAAGCAGTTCATTGATACTGTATTCAATGAAGTTTTGAATAAAAGAAAAAATGTTTTTTATAAACCACTACTAAGGGATTTAGATAGCCCTCATACACAGTTGCTTGAACAACAACAAAAAAAAACACAGAACAGCAAGTACCATTATTGGTCAACACTCAGTTGAACAGTGGAGAGAGTAGTCAACATCATGTCAATAGTAGTAATGTATCTTTCATTACTACTTTTACACAGGATTCTGGAAGTGTTAAAAATCTAGTGATGAAAAATTGGAATATCATTAAGAAGGATCCAGAATTAGTTACATTATTAGGGGTCCAACCTTCCATTGTTTATAAAAGAGATAGAAATTTAAAAGATTGGTGTAACACTGTATTCAATGGGACATATAATACAAATGGTAGGATGAACAAATGTAATATCTGCAATCATTGTGCAGATATTTTGGAAGTTGAGGAAATAAATATTAATGGTATTCTTATTAAGATTAAAGGTAAATACAATTGTAACACTATGGGGGTAGTATATGCTGCAATATGTTCAGATTGTTTTGCCTACTATATAGGAAAAACCGAACGTAGATTAAAGCAACGTATATACAAACACAAATATGATATTAGTAAATTATCGCAAAACAATGCATTGTATAGACACATAGCGCAGCATCCTGGGCATAAATTAAAATTTATGGTGTTAGAGCAAGTATTACCATTACCCAGAAGAGGCCCCTGGAAAATTATATTAGAATCTAAGGAATATTGGTGGCAGGTATTTTTAAATGCCACTCAACCTCCTGGTCTTAATGATTCCATTTCCATCACTAGTATTTTAAAACTGAAGGCTATAGAAAGATAATTTTAATTTTAAATTTTTGAATTTTTGAATTTTAGTGTATATACACATTCATATATTCACATAATTCATTTAAATTATATACATATATTTTATTCATATATTTTACAATATTGGAATAATAAAGTTAATTTATTATGTAATTTTATGTACATATAGTGAAGTCTTGTGAGTATATGTTTTTAAGAAGCCATTAGGCGCTTTTTCACATCCTAATTGATTAATTAATAATCAAGTATATTCTATATAAGACTGTAATAAAAGTTTGAAGTTGTCTGATGAAGGCTGGAACTACGCAGCCGAAAGCGCTTACAAAATAAATTCCTTTTTTTGCATTTATTATCGGTTGTCCGTTTGATTGCCTTAGTGCTGTTGGATATATTTTTTCATTAGTTCGTGGTTTTCTACAATTTTTTAAGGATTCACTTTAAACAAAAAGCACAAAGCATGGATGTCCCTTGTCCCCTTTACTTTTTGCATTAGTTATCAAATACTTAGCTAATAGTATAAGAAGCAATGAAAAAACTGATGGATTCTCAATTAACAGGGATTGTCAATCTAAAATATAGCTTTTTGCAGATAATATTGGAATAATGGTAGGGGATTTAAATTATTCAATCTAAGAAACAGATGAGGAATTTGAAAAGTTTCAAGAAGCATCCCAGCTAAAATTAAATAGTAAAATTGAAACTTTAGTGTTAAATCAATTACTAGATAGCAAGTTTAAAGAAAAAGAATGAAAGTATTTAGGAATAAAAAAATCTATCAAGATGTGAGTAAGATTAATAATAATAATTTAGAAAAAAGTTCATTTAAGAAGTTTTATTTCTTAATAAAATACGTAATATTTTTTTTTTTACTTTTGAGGATGGGTTAGTACTTATTAAAATGATTATATTAAAGATTGTGTGTGTGCGTGTGTGTATGTGTGTGTGTGTGTGTGTGTGTGTGTGTGTGTGTGTGTGTGTATATATATATATATATATATATATATATATATATATATATATATATATATATATATATATATATATATATATATATATATATATATATATATATATATGTGTGTGTGTGTGTGTGTGGTCCTGGTCTGAACATCGAAAGTATGTTTAAGAGAAATGTACATGAGTGAACTCACTTTTACAAAAGTGCATTTTATCGAAAATGCACTTTCGCAAAAAAAAAAAGTAAAAAAAAACCACGCAGTTTGCATGTAGATTTAGATGACAACTAAGCAAACTGTTGCTTAGATTGTGGTACAGTGGGGATAAGGGAATATTCCCTTTTCCCCATTGTAGTGTGATCTCGGAGAGAATATTAAAGTAGGGGGGTATGGGGGGGCACAGCCCTCCTCATGGGGGGTGCAGGGGGGCTTTCCCCCTGCATAAATGTGAGTAATGTTTTATTTGTGTAGGTTTTTTGGCTTGTTTTGTTTTTCCTCGAAAGTACATTTTTGATAAAATGCACTTTTGTAAAAGTGAGTTCACTCATGTACATTTCGCTGAAATGTACTTTTGATCTATCAACATAGATTATATATATATATATATATATATATATATATATATATATATATATATATATATCTATCTATCTATCTATCTATATATATATTTGACATTTGTTGACCAGGTTAGCACAGCTGGGCAAGAGCCCTTTTTCAGTGGAGACCCGGGGAGAAAAGCTCCATATACATATCTACATAACTAATGAAGTCTTTCGACTTTTCCTGGTTAGGGGTCACCACATCGGATGAAGTATATAAACATAATACATAGATAATAAACAATAGTTGCTAAGGGTTAAATAAAGCTGAGTTTACAATAGTAGATAAAGATAATAAAAAGAATAAAAAGTACATAATGGTGGGATAGATAGTCAAAAACTTACATACATCAGCAGAATTTTCATTCATCATAAGTTCAGCTGAAAAGCTGCAGAGGGTAGAATTAATAAGAGTAATACAGTGAAATGCTAGTTGAAAAGAAGGGTAGTGAAGAGGTATGTGTAAAGAAGAAGAATGCGTGGCAAGAAGGCAGAGGAATAAGGTCAATCGGGGGGTGATTACACTGACATAGCCATATATTGCTTAGGTAGTTTTGACAGCATTTCTGAACTGGTGTTTAGGTTTAGTAGTTTGAATTTCCAAAGGAAGTTTATTCCAGCTCTCAGCTGGGGAATAGCTGTAAAGGTTCTTGCCACTTTTGATTTTGACTTGTAGATAGTGAGGAGATGTTATTCTGAGCTCTGAAGTGTTCTAAGTGGGGCATAGGGGGAGATGACAGAGGTAATGCTGGGACAGAAAGAAGGCTGGTGCAGTATAGAATGAATTATCTGAAGCTGTGGGAGGAGAAGGTTGTGTGGAAACTCTAATCAGTTTAGTTTCCTGAGTGCTAAGGAATGATGGGAATGGTAAGGGAGTTCTGCTGCAAATTTGGCCACCTTATTGTAGGTGGACTCTAGGTTAGAGAGAAGCATGGTTTGCAAGCTGATAAAAATGTGAGAGACATAGAGGGTTGGGAGTAGGTAGACATGGGCTATGGCTGTCTTGGCTTTACTGGATAAGAAGGTTTTGTTCCTGTAGAGGCGTTCAAGTTTTTGGTGGGTTTTCTTAATGTTACTAAGAACATATTGGTCAAATTTCAGCTGATTGTCAATAATAACGCCAAGAAGTTTGGTGTGAGAATCAACTGTGATAGGTGTATTGTTAAGGAACAGATATAAAAAGAGGGTTTAAGATGCTTCATAGTTTTAGGGACAAAGAGCAAAAGTTTAGTCTTCTTTGGGTTTAGAATTAGGTGGTTCTCTTTCAGCCAATTTTCAATAAAAAAGAAGGAGTTTTGAGTTGAAGTATGTAGATCAGAGATGGAACTGGCAATGGTGATGACAGTGGAGTCATTGGCATATTGAACCAATGATGATAAAGGTGTGGAGGTTGATAGCTGATTTGTGAAAATATTAAATAGTAGTGGGCCCAGTATAGAACCTCGGGGAACCTCTATATTTATAGGAAGTTCAGGGGAGATAGCAGAGAGCCATTTAACAGATTGGAAGTGATTACTGAGGTAGCTGGAGGACCACGAAAGAGTAGAGGTAGATAGATTTAGTTCAGAGAGTTTATTTAAAAGCAGGAGGTGAGAGACAGTGTCAAAAGCCTTGGAAAGATCGAGAAAGAGGCAAGAGACTAATTTATTCTAATCCCTAGCTTGTGAGATGGTGTTAATGAAGGAAATGAGGGCAGTAGAGGTGCTATGACCTGGGCAAAAGCCATGTTGGGTGGGGGTAATTAAATTTTCTTTTATGAGATGTTCTAGGATTTGTTTGTGTACACATTTTTCCAAAAGTTTTGAGAGAGGTGATAAAATTAATGGGCCTAAAGTTGGAGAATTCAGTACAATTGCCACCTTTACATATGGGTAGGATGTAGAATTTTTTCCAAATAGCAGGGACTTTAGCTTCAGTAATGGACTGGTTAATGAGAATAGAAATAGAAAGGCAAGAGAGTTGGCTGCTTTCTGGAGAAAGAATGGAGGGAGACCATCTGTCGAGGGGGAGCAGGGCTTGGGTTTAAGAAGCAGGGATTTGATGTAGTTAGTGGACACAGTATTTAGGGAGAAGGTCAAAGAGGTGTTGGAGAGTTTAAGAGGGTTGGTAGGTAAGGTAGAGTTGGTGTTGGAATTAGGCAGGTTGGTTAATTTGCTGATGATGTCTATCAAATAGGAGTTAAAGTTAGTGACAGTTTGAAGAGGTGTATTTGTAGGGCTGGGTTGGTGTGAGGAGGGGTTTCTGGATGAAGGATTTGATTAATAGTATGTCAGAACTTTCTTGGGTTATTTAGGTGTGACTCAGGAGGGTTTGAGTAGTAATTTCTTTTATCAGTGGTGATGGCTTTCTTAGCCAGTTTGTGTAGTTGTCTATACAGTTGAAGGTGGGTGGGGAGTTTAGTTTTAGTCCAGAGCTTCCAGGCTTTATCCCTCTGAGCCATTAGGGAGTGGGTGGGGTTTGTTAGCTAGGGGGATATGATTGATTTTATTCTAACATTGTGAATAGGGGCTAGGGAGTTAAGCATGTTAAGGAATATGTTGTTAAATTCCAACACAGCTTCATCAAGGGGTAACTATCTGAGGAAAGACCAATTAATATGTGAGAGATGGCTGTTTAATTTGTTGGAGTCAAAGTATGTTAACCTGTGACATGCTTGATCTTATGTGTTCTACACATATGAGGAGTAAAACGGAGGAATGTGATGGGGCAATGGTCACTAAGAGTAACAGGAAGAGTTTCAGGGAAGTAAATTTCTGGGGGTGAGATACCAGAATCCAATCAAGGATAGAGGAATAATTAGAAGATTTGTTAGTATAAGTAGGTGTGGATATTAGTTGGGTGAAACCATATAGATTAATGGAGGAGGAGGGACATTCAGAGGAGAGGGTTAACCAGCTAATGTTAACATCTCCCAAGAGTATAGTTTCATTGGGGAGGTCTTTGGTGAGTGAGTAAAGAATACTTTCTAGTACAGAGATGTTGTCACCTGGTGGTATGTAAATTGCATAAATATATATATATATATATATATATATATATATATATATATATATATATATATGGGTTTACTATTGGATGTCTGAACAGCAGGCGATCAATCTGGGGCAGTCGAAACAAAGTTTTCCAGGAGGCAGAATACTGAACCAGGTAACATCAAATACACTACAGCGAATGGGTAGTGTACTTTAGTTATCTGAGTTTGGGATTCTGAGCAGAGATCACAGTGCAGTGAGGAACAGGGAATTAACCCTTTTCCTCACTGCAGTGAGATCTTGGAGTTGGTATTTAGAATTTGCAGGGGGTGTGGGAGTATAGCCCCCCATGAGGTGTGCAGGGGGGCTTACCCCCCTGCAAAATAATTAAGTACATGTACCATTCACCCTAGAGTGTAATGGTATGCTAGAGTGCATAGCATGAGTGACTGACGTTACCTTCTGCTATGTTGAATACATCAAACTATAGATGTTGATGTATTCACTTATGATTTGGCTGCTCTATCAGTGATCTGTATTCGGCATTTCAGGTCGACATTTTGATCAGTTGACCGATGCAGTTTCAGATATACGATAGTAAACCATATATATGTGTAGATATATATATATATATATATATATATATATATATATATATATATATATATTGCCTTCAGTAACTTTAATATCTGACAAAATACTTTTAAATAAAGAAAATTAAAAAAAATGTTAACTTCATTCCTATAGTATCCTAACAAAAAGCCTAGAATTGCTTATAGAAATCATATAAGATTATGGGAGTATTTTGTATTAGCTTTCCAGATGTAGAATCTTTTTCCTGTTGCTGCAAGTTTAAACTTTATTATACTCTGAATAGACTTAGCCTACACTAGTCAATGGAAACCATTCATGAGCAAATTATACTAAATTCTTATAAGGATGGTGCAGTGGTGCAGCAGTAGCACTGTCACCTCACCTCACAGCAAGAGGTTCCCCAGTTCGATTCTTGGGTGGGGTGCCTTCTGTGCAGTGCGTTTGTGTGGGTTTCTTCTGGGTGCTCTGTTTTCCTCCCACCTTTCAAAGACATATGTCTGGAACGTTTCTCCCTGGGTCTCCCCTGGAAATTGGCTTTGTGCAGTCAGAATTTCCCAGTAAACAAATGCTAAATAAATAAAATAAAATAAAAATAAAAAAATAAATAAGTTTATCAAATATGATAAATTAGAAATATGCAATGATCCTTTCATCTGGTTAATAAAATTTACTTTAGAAGGAAGTTGTTTTTAATCTTTAGACTCTGCATATATAAAACCAGTTCTTAAAACAGTTAAAAAATATGTTTTTAAAACTCCATTAATATCAAAATGGAAATTTTTGTGCTTTCTCATTGCACACAATTGTATAACTAAGGAAAATAAGAACATTTAATGAAAGATTATAAGCTGGATGAAGTTGTTAACCAGTAATATTATCTGTCAAAAAGAGATTATATAAATTTGTAGACAGTATGAGTGAAGAGGAACAGAACACTATTCACCCATTATATGGTTATATGAATGCTATCATTGAAGGTAAATTGATCTACAAAGGAAGCTTGCCTGAGTTATATAAGTTAATTATAAATAATAACAATAATTTTGATGCAAAATTCTGGAACATTTTAGAGAGTAGTGGATTGAGTGACTCTATAGATGGTAAGAATAAAACTTTGTTACTTAAATCAGTTAGTCAAACTTCAAGTTTATATTGGAACATTTTATGTGGACATATATAATAGAATGTTTGTTACTCCTTATAAAATCTCCAAGTTTAATAAAATGACTATGTGATGTTGAATTTCCTCCTTTCTTTGTATATATTGTAAATATTTTAAATTAATAAAAATTTTCTTAAAAAAAGAAAAATGCATTTACCTGGTACTTAGGCATAACATACTTCTAACTGCTTCTTAAGCAAATGTCTGTTATTGAATTAACTATTCAACAAGAAAATTCCCAAAACGAGAAGACAGAAAACCCTTATACTTTAGCCTTATTCTATAAAAATAAATGTGGACTTCACAGAGTTTTTTTCAGAACATTATAAAACAAGGAAGATGGAGAGGGAAAGAGACAAAATTATGCTTAGTACTATTAAATGAGATCCATCCATTTATTTATTTATGCTTCTTAGCTTGTTAAATAGTTAAGTGAGCTGGTATAAAGAGTCTTGCCAACCACACAGCCCAGACCAAAGGCAGACAACTTAAAGATCATAGTCACAGTAATGATGCACGTAGCACGAGTCTGTGCTAAGCTCTAATGTGCAAAGAGAAATGGAAACTGCAGATATACAATAAATACTAATGTAAACATTTCTTGTAATAGTCAGATGCCTAATGATATGAAATTAGATTAATGATACTCTAAACTTCAGGCTAGCATGTAAATGACAGTAATATATTTGCAAGGGTAGCAGTTAACTAACAAGTATAAAGCAAAGCAGTATGTTGAAATTATTGGGGCATGAGGAGCTTTCAATGGTGATTTTTCAGATAGACAAGAAAGAGAGAGTGAGAGAAGGATTTATTGCTTTAAGCCACTTCCAGCAAGCATTGACTATTGTACTTTTCTCTGTTGTTGTCAAACACTGAGCTGGCATACATTCTAGGGGGACATGGGGGGTTTCCTTTCTTACAGTAAGTGCAGGGAACTGCCTCCCCTAGCAAAAAAGGTTCTTCTGTTATTTTCTGGAAGTGGCTTTCAGTGACATTTTTTGCATTGTTGTCAGTCAGACAAAAAGTGATCAATCTTCCATCATGAATGCAAAATTATAGGATTACTGAGGTGCATATTCATAAATGGGCATTAAGATGTGAAAAGTTACTGCTTTATGTTGTGGACTGAGAACTATTAAAGACTGCACCTTACTTGGAGCACATGACATAAGTGTTATACCAGAGCTAAAGCAGACAATATAATAAATATGGTAAACAGTCCAACATGAGCTAAATGGAGTCTTAGGAAAATGAACATTTGCCCAACTATGAAAACGCAGAGAGATAGGCAGGCACAAGTAGGATTCAAAAATGATAAAATAAGGAGGACAAAAGGACTGTGTTAAAAGTTTCTAGCAAGGATATATGAAGTATGAGAAGACAAGACAACAAGGGGGCAACAAAGTTAAGTAATGAAGATGGCAACAATAAACAATAAATCTAAGGAGTGAGCATGAGTCAGTAGTATCATGTTAGGATAGTACCAGTGCAAAGTGATAGGACCATAGTTATTTATAGGCAGGGAACTGAAAATGAATGAAAATGAGAGTAAATGGGAAGTATTATAAGCCAGCATAATGTTTAAATTGTGCTTTAATTAAAAAATGTGTACGAGGTTTGCTTTGAAAAGTTTAAGCCAGTGATATTCCACTGGATAAGGAGGTGAAGGGGACAGTCCTCCAGGACTGTTTGTAAGCTTCTGAGCCCCCCAAGCCTTTCTGTGTTGGTGGGAAGCCTTCTAGCTTATCAGTGGGAGTGGTAAGCACTAGGGAGCCTATCTACCACAAGAGGAGTGGTTTCTGGATCAGAAATTGTAGTTTATTGGCTGTTTGGGCGGCTTTTTTCCATCTCCTTCAACTTTCTGGTTTAAAAGCCCATGTTTGTGCTTGTTTCTCTCCTTTCCTGTAACTAGTCTAGTCCAGATACAGATTTGCTGTATCCATGACTGTTTGTAAGCTTCTGAGAGGTAAAAAAGTCTGCTCTTCAATTTTTCCCTTAGATCTGCTAGTTCTCTCCTCTCCTGCACGTTTACTAGCTTATTAGTCTAGCACTTTACCATACCAGACATCTTGTAGCAATTATTGTAGCACACAAAAGTATTACCAGCACTAAACATTTTACAAGGAAACAGCTCCAGTACTTATTATTAATGCCCACCCCTCCAGGCATGTCTTAAGGTCAGTTCCCTGTGCTTTCTCCTATTAACCTGGTGAACTTGGACATTCTGAGGCAATGTAGCAACTGCCTCATTTACACCGACAACCCTCTCCTCTTACCTCCCATCACTCAGACTTGCGAGAGATGCACTTATGTATACAAACTGGAAGCCACGCACTCTCCAGCCAAGACCGGAATAGCTGGTCAACAGGAGAAGGTCAACACTTGCACCACACCACACAGAACACATAGCCCTCCATAACACACACCAGCATTGCCTTCACTTAAAAACACAAACCACACACCCACCTTTGTGGAGGCTCTTAGTAAAACTCTATCCAAACAGCACAGACCTCCAAGGCAGAAATGCACTCAACCACCACAACACAACACTAATCACAAGACACATAACTCTCCTAAACAGTGTTGTGCCACTCAACCAAAGCCCCTAAGGCAGAACAGCATGCCAAGCACACTAGTCATAGGTGACTCAATAGTGAGGCACACTGATGTCCCACTCACTAGGCTGAATAAGTAGAAAGTAACAGTTAGCTGCCTGTCAGGTGCCAGGATCCGCCACATAACGCACATACTCAGGTCCCTCAAAAACAAGTACAAATATGACTCTGTCATTGTTCATGTGGGTGTGAATGACCTGAGACGTACCACCCTGGACTAAATGAAAAGAGACATGGAGGAGCTCTCGGATTATGTAGCCCAGGTGGGTATGACCCTAGCCCTGAGCAACATCCTACCATCACCCAGAATGATACCACAGTACAAGTAGAAAATAATTAATTTCAACAATTGGCTAAGTTTCTGGTGTCATTCTAGGGGGATCTAGTATCTGTATGCCTGGGATGACATGATTGACAGACCTCGATGCTTTGCCAGAGATGGCCTGCATCTGTCAGCCCTGGGCTTCCGGATACTGGCCAAGGCTCTTGCCACCCCTATAGTGCCTTTTTTAGGTGGTGTTCCAAAGACCAAATTACCACCATAACAGCTACAAACAAATGCAATTTGAGGGTCATGCTGCTCAATGCTAGAAGTCTAAATCTCAAAATGCACTTGCTCGAAGCATGCCTTAAAATGGAGAACATCGGCATTTGTGTTGTAACAGAGACCTGGTTCAAGGCAGCAGAATGCACCCCTGCACTACCAGGCTATAACTCATTCCACACCTTTTGGCCCCAGAACTTGGACCAAAGCTCCAAAGGCAGTGGTGTTTCCATATTCATAAAGGATGTGCACACCTCCAGACTGGTAGCCCAACATAACACATCAGAGATACTTCAGGTGCAGCTAACATGGAGTAAGACAGCGATTCAGGTCATAGCCTGTTATAGGTCCCCAACCATGTCCCAAGACTTCACTCCACATTCCTAAGCACCCTGGAGAATATTAGGGTCCAACCTAACACTCTCATACTGGGTGACTTCAACTACCCCTCCATTAAATGGGAAAACTACTCATGTACCAATACACTTGCCCAACATTTCCTGGAATTCATTAATTCTAATGCCACGGGCCAGCTTGTTCTTAACCCCATTAGAGGTAGCAACATTTTTTACCTGGTCATTACTAACATGGGTGACCATTGCTCTACACCAATAGGCAACTCCTCCCTGGTTAGATCCGACCACAAAATAATCACTTTGGAAATCCACCCCCCCCAAAAGGTAACCACCATGAAAAATGTCTCCAAAGCTAACTTTGGGCTCCCAAAAACAGAGGTGGCTAACTCCACAGCACCCATGCAAATGGAGAATAGTTGCATGACCACCGAATCATACACCAATGCACTGTACGAACATGTACACAAATGCATGGATCTTGCCATACCCATAGAACCAAGACACCCACCTCCAAAAAAAGGAGGCCAATCTGGTGGTCCTCTGCTATAAAAAATAAACTCTACAACAGAAAGAAGGAAACTGATGCGGAATAAGGTGAAAAACTCCCTTATCAACCTCAACAAAAACTTGGGATCCCTCATCAAATCCTCTAAAGCTAGCTATGAAAACAGAATTGCAGCAGATAGTAAAGACAACCACAAGTCCTTCTATAGTTATGTAAAGAATCTCCACATCAATGCCCAGATTTGCTCTGAGCTACTGCACAATAGTACCTCCTATACCAAGGCAACAGATATTGCCAATATACTGGCCGACAGATTCAGTGTCAACTTTACCCCCCCCCCCAAAAGACCAATCACAATACCAATAGACTGCCAGACACCCAGTATTACTGCTGCACAGGTTAAAACAGCAGTGTCCAAAGCCAAGAATACAGCTTCTATGGGACCTGACAATATACCTGGCTGTGTTCTACATGAACTACAGAGTGAACTGGCACCTCACCTGTGTGCCCTATTCAATCACAACTTCACCTCAGGCTTTGTCCCTACTGAATGGCGCACTGCTATAGTCATCCCTCTCCACAAAGGAGGAACAACTACAGACCCTGGGAACTATCCCCCCATTAGCTTGATAAGTCTGATATGCAAAGCTATGGAACACATCATCATGGATTTAATAAACAAGGATATAGGGAATCTCCAAACTCTGGATCCCACACAGTTTGGTTTTGTGAAGGATAGATCATGACTGCTCAACTTGGTTGACTTCTTTAAGTCAATCAACAGAGCTGTGGATGAATGCAAGGTGCTTCATACAGTCTACCTTGATCTGGCCAAGGCCTTTGATACCATTCCCCACTCAGGAATCATAGAAAAACTCACTAAGCTAGGCATCAACCCCTATATCACTAGGTGGATTGCAAACTGGCTCACAGATATAACTCACAGTGTGAAAGCAGCTGCCTCTAAGTCCAAGTCAGACCGCCAACCAGTCATGAGTGGAGTCCCACAGGGATCAGTCCTGGGTCCTCTCCTGTTTGGTATCTACTTCTCAGAGGTCCAGGCCAACATGAAGGGACTCTGGCTGACAGAGTTCACAGACGATTGCAAGTTGGGGGCCATTATTAACTCCGCAAGTGATGTTGACATCCTACAGAAAGGCCTCACTGAGACCAACGACTGGTGTCAGAACCATAGCTTTAAGCTCAATGCCAAAAAATGTGTCATCATACCTTTGGGAAAAACCTAGTTTCCATGAATTACTACATCGATGGTAGTCCACTGAACACAGAAGGCGTTATAAGAGATCTGGGAACACAGGTTGACAGCAACCTCTCTTTTGACCACCACATTGCCACTGTGGTCAGAAAGTCCTTCTATGTGGCACATCTTATTACTAAGGGTTTTGCATCCAGGAAGAAAGATGTCACTGTCTCCCTCTATTTTTCCCTCATTAGGTCAGTCATTAAGTACAATGCCCCATTTCACATGTACCTCACTAGACACCTGCAACATCTGGAGAGGCTGCAAACGTACCTCACAAAGAGGATCCTAGGCTTCAAACACTTGTCCTATATGGACAGACTCAAAAAACTCCAACTATTCTCTGTCTCATATCACCTACTTAGAAACGATCTCTGCTTGACTTACAAAGCTATGTCTGACCCAGCTCTGTTAGAAATGTTACATCTAAAGAAATCCCAATCCCTCCACATCACACACTCCAGTGACCTCAACCTCATTATGAGAATCAACAGAATGTGCTGGAAGGACAGGTTCATAACCCAGATACTGCCCATACTATGGAATAGACTTCCCATACATGTCAAACAGAGCACCTCATTGGCCCTCTTCAAGGGAAATCTTGATGAGTTGATGGGAAATAGGAAATTCACCCTGGAGATCACTCCAGTGACTCTACTCGACAGAGGCACTGGGAACTAAGGTTGGATGGCATGATGCCAGGATAATCCTATGGGCTAGGCTTGTAAAGGCTCCAGGGTCATTAGCCTAGTACACACCTATGAACCTATTAACCTATATAGCTGGGGCTGAGCATGAAGGGGAATTTACAGGAGTAGATTTGAAGAATGAAGTCTGAAGAAAGTTAAAGGAACCATAATTTTGGCTTCATAGACAAGACTTATGGTCAACAATGTAGAGTATGTGAAAAAGAGATGAGCAGAAGTATTTGTTAAAAAGGTTATAAAGACTAGACAACTGCAGAAACAGTGAGCTTGAGGGAGAATGTAACAGTGGTGCTTAAATGGATTACAGAGTGATATAAATTAGCATATTTTGTTGCAAGTGAGTTGTAGGGAGAGGGACATAAGTAGTTTTGGCATCTGAATCTAGCAGCTGGAGGGCATATTTGAGTTTAGGGAAAAGACTATATCTCTCAGCAGCAAGTCTAGCTTCAGAGGTTAATGATCTGGTAGCTTGTAAGTTATATTGAGTCTTTTCTGGATAGAGAACTGATGACATTAGTGTTGTGTAACAAAGATAAAGGCTGATCTAAATGGAGGCCTAGATGTTTAAAGCCAGGAACATCATTGACAGGAATGTTGACTGGATACGTAAAAGAAAGGGTAGGATCAGTAGGTGAGAGGTGGTAGCAAAGACCATGGAATGGGTGTTTTTTAGTGCTAGATACATTTTTAGAGTACTACTTCTAGACAATGTTAAAATCTACTTAGAGGGTTTGCTCAATAGCAATGTTAGAATCACTGGATCATAGAAGTTTCACATCATCAGCATATAGAACTATATCAAGGTGATAAAAGGGCAAGAGACAGTAACTGTTAAACACTTTAGTGAACACAAGAGACAAGACATGGACCTTTGAGGTACCTGAGCCTCATTATCAACTCAAGATGACTGTTGGAAGCCACTGATACATCCTGAAGCACAGGTAAATACAATGAAGCAGGAAGTTTTGTTCCATGATGTGGCATGCAAGTGAAAACTCAGATGTCCTTTAGCCAAAAGGTATACACCAACTACCCCTATGCTTTTTTTAATATATGGTATCTCCTGGATAGAACAAAATGTGCCGCAGAAGTCTAGGATGGCAAAATGAGCACATGGCCATCAACACATGTGATATATAAACCACAGGTGAAACAGTGAACACAAGTACCACAAATAAAGATAATAAAATGCCTGCATGAAAAAATAATAAAGCACTGACAGCAGATTGAAAGGCAAGATTCTCAGAGATATCAGGCATTAAATGGACAGTGACCTATGGACTATAGATCTGTATGTAGCCGGAAATCAGTAGATTATCAAGTACAAAGCAATATAAGTGTAAAACAAAGAGTAAAATACTCACCAAAGCAAGCCTGCAGTGACAATATATTAATGGGTAAAGGCAACAATTAAGTTAGAATTAACCAGAGATGTAAATGGTAAAATCAAAAATAATGATTAAGATTAAGAGTAGCAAATAAAATCAAGGTTCAGTAGCTGATAGGACAACATAGGGAGGAAATTAACTTATATGGGCACAGAAATGAGATGAAGTCCATGAAGGAAAACATGATGCACCAATCCATCCTTGCTGTAGAACAGCTCATGAAAAGCAAGCCAGTAAAACATCCAAAAAGCAAATATGAATACAAGCTGTAATATAGTTGCAAGTGGAGGTATATGCACTATAAAGACTTGGCTATTTCAGGAAACAGAAATCCCACACAGGTAGGATGTGCTCTTAAACTTCACCAAAACTGCAGACTGCATCTGAAGTTGCACTGATCAATGATAAAATAAATTGTACTGAAGTACATCAAATGCAGCCAGACAGAGAAGTTGAAAGAAACTGGCAATTCAATCCTTGGTAAATGTAAACACCAAAGATCACAAAACAGTTGTCTGCAACAGTCGCAAAACTCTGGTTCATAGTATATTTCAAAAACATTTCAGAAACAGACTAGCAGACAGAGAGAGCACAAGTGTCTGGTGATGTCTTGTGGAGCCAATACCCTTTACAAAACTATACCATTGACTCCATCTGCTGCCACAAAAAAACAGTGAAGCTCCAGATGCACAGCACAAACACAATAAAGCAGCAAACACTGCAGAAAGCCCAAGAATAATAACCAGTCCGAACAGCTGAACACATTAATTGTCCTAAATTGTGATTGCAGAAATCCAAAGTCACCAAACTCAGATAGAGGACATCCAGGGGACATGGATAAACCAAATGAAACCAGGAAAAGTGATAAACTGTGGAACTGCGAAGCAATGTACTAAGTAAAGTAAAAATAAAAGTAGTCTCAAAGGGACAGGCTAAAATATAAGAACCCAGTGTCTCAGAGAGCCAGGCAGCCATCACTACTAGCATCATACTCATGTATACCTTGTACCTCTGTGAGGGAAAACCACATTCACAATTGTATTCAAACAGAAGAAAGACAAGGTATTACTATAGTGTTGTTAGTTTTCAGATGATTGCTTCATGTGGATCAACAAGCCAGACACAAGCCTGAATCCTATTTTGTAGTCATTGCAATTTTTCTCTCAGGTCCCTGACTTAAGTTTAAACCTTAATACATTTCAAATAATTTACTAAAACTAGAAACTGCAAATATTCAATGTAGTCTAATGGCTTACTGACAGTATGCCACAATTGTATCTACTGTTTAAAAAAAGAATGAAAAAAGAGAAAGAGAATTAGAAAATGATCATAGTAATACCTCTCAACTCTATAGATTTTTGCAGAATGTCCAGATTTTTTGCCTCATATTTTTGGTCTGTTCCTCATAAAAATTGTGTTTTTTCTGGATTTTTGTGGCAAATCAGTGAAGATTGAATTCACTAAATAATGACAGAGATTTGACTTTCAGACTTCATATCCTTCAGAAAAATGCATGGTAACACAAGACCTTTTATTCTAGCAACTTTTTAAGAGCAATATTTAAAATTTATTCCTATTCTGAGGGCTTTGTCCCCCATCATTTGTAGGTTTGTCTGGATTTTTTGTGCTAAGAGGTTGAGAGCTATGATCATGGTGAGATACTAAAATGTGGAAATACTTTTTGGTTACAGTTGGGATAAAACAAAAGTAGAAAAAGTAATTACTGCCAATTTTTCTTTTTGCCTGAAGGCACATTTAACAAATATGGCTAACTCACAGGACTGGGAACTCAGGTGGAGAAGAAAAGGCACACAGTACAGCCAATGAGTACTGGTTTAAGTCTGACAAATATAAATCTTTAAAGCTGAACTGTTTCACTGCTTGACAATTATGCACAAGCACACACACGCACACACACATGCACACACACGCGCGCACACACACACACACACACACACACACACACACACACACACACACACACACACACACACACTTACTAAATAAACAAACAAATAAAGAGCTGCTACTGTTCTGGACACATAATAACACCTTTGCTACCTTGCAGCTGAAAAAAGAGAGGGGATGATTTCTTCCTACTTCAACTAAAATTTAAATTGCTTGCCCAGTTAGATATTTGGGAAAGCTCACTACTGTTTATTTAATTTACTTATCTATGTTTTGATGCTGAGGAATGGTCATTGAGTTAAAGACCATTTTCAGTGGAGGTCTGGGAAGAAAACCTTCACAATAAACAAGTATAAACAAGTGATACAGTGCAGCATAGTTTCAGCTGAGGTAGCAGTTATAAATTGCCATATTGTAACATGTTTTATAATATATAGCACACACAAAGACATACCCCCTCAGACTATCTATAGACAAATACCTGCTCAGTGCTAAATGGCATGTAACCTGCACCATGATGTGGCCCACAGACAGTCACATATGTAGTAGTAAAATAAGGTGTATATCTGAAGTCCGAACACCGAAACATTGAACTGGGAAGTTCGAAGTCTGAAAAAGCGGCTTTGCTATTTCCTCCACTGTGGTGCAATCCCGGAGTTGGTATATTTAAGTAGGGGGGTATGGGGGTGTGGGGGCGTAACCCCCCCACATTAGAAACAGTATTTAGTGTTCATGTGTTTCTATGTTTTGTACCGGAACAGCAATTTTTTTCCCTGGGAAAAAAATCACTGTTCTGAATTTTCGGAGTATTCAGTTTTCGAACTTTTGGGCTCGATGTTTATATAGTCAAAGTTATGACACTTCGACTATGTGATATAGACCCATAAAATAAAGGTGTCATGCCACAGGGATGAGTGTTGCTAAGCAAGTTGAGTGGATGAATAATTATACAATCCACAATGTAGAATGGAGCAGGCAGATGTCTGTATCAACACACCAAAATTTATTGTAATCCAAGGTTAAAATGCTGAAATGTCCAAATATAAGTGCTTTCATCTCGTTTTAACTGACTTGAAGAGACTTTATCAGATACAGTTAATTAATCTCACCTACCAAATTTAAAAGAAGAAGTTCAGATGACTAAATATGAATAAATAACTAAAATATTTGAGAACATATATGCAAAATTTTAAATTAAAAAATTGGGTTTCCTTTTTGGGGCAAGGTTTGTCTGGATTTTATTTTTTGTTTGTTTTTTAAAAAAAAAAAGGTTTTAAAAAAAGGGGCAAAAGGGTTTCCCAATGGGGGAAAAATACTAAATTGGTGGAAAAAAAATTAACTTTGGGGGTTTTACCCCAGTTGGGAAAAAAAAAAAAAACAAAACAAAAAAAAAAAAAAAAAAAAAAACAAAAAAAAAAATAAAAAAAAAAAAAACAAAACAAAAAAAAAAAAAAAAAAAAAAAAAAAAAAAAAAAAAAAAAAAAAAAAAAAAAAAAAAAAAAAAAAAAAAAAAAAAAAAAAAAAAAAAAAAAAAAAAAAAAAAAAAAAAAAAAAAAAAAAAAAAAAAAAAAAAAAAAAAAAAAAAAAAAAAAAAAAAAAAAAAAAAAAAAAAAAAAAAAAAAAAAAAAAAATTTTTTTTTTTTTTTTTTTTTTTTTTTTTTTTTTTTTTTTTTTTTTTTTTTTTTTTTTTTTTTTTTTTTTTTTTTTTTTTTTTTTTTTTTTTTTTTTTTTTTTTTTTTTTTTTTTTTTTTTTTTTTTTTTTTTTTTTTTTTTTTTTTTTTTTTTTTTTTTTTTTTTTTTTTTTTTTTTTTTTTTTTTTTTTTTTTTTTTTTTTTTTTTTTTTTTTTTTTTTTTTTTTTTTTTTTTTTTTTTTTTTTTTTTTTTTTTTTTTTTTTTTTTTTTTTTTTTTTTTTTTTTTAAAAACAAAAAGGGTTAAGAAAAAGGGGAAATACGAAAAAAAATTTTTTGGGGGGAAAAGGGAAATTTTTTTAAAACCCAAATAAAAAAAAAAACTAAGGATTTGGGAAAAGGGGGGGAGAAGAAAATACAAGACGGGCAAAAAAAAAAAAACGACATATAACCCCCTAGCTACTGTCACGTTTTTTGCACCCAAACAGGGCTAACACCACCAAACCACCAACACCAAACAAAACCCAAAACAACCACCACAAACCCATTTCAATATAAAAAAGGCATTTGGGAACGAATTAAATTTATGTAATGCTGGATTGATGGGAATTGTATATAAAAATATATGTGATGTATAATGTTTGTAACTGTCAACATCTTAACATGATTTGTGTTCTTTTATATAAATATATGTTTTCCTATGCATTAAGTGATAATTTAATAAAGGTGATAAAAGTGAATTAAATACTGTAAATATTGTGGCACAGTGTCAAATTATAACTAGGTTTTTGAATACATATGTGGTGATGTGACCTGGGGATTATGGTAGACACCTTCTAAATTTGTTTTCAGTTATCAATGAATAGCTATGCAGTAAAATTATGTCTGTAAAACTAGGACAACTATTTTTTGTTTTGGTTACAAATTGTATTTCCATTTATATGTTCAAGATTATTAGTCAACTTTTTATGTAAAGAGTTCTGCTCTTAAAAGTAAAATAAATATGGCATACAAACATACTAACTCAATGGACTTGGAGAAACAAATTGTGGATGAATAAAACCTGCCTGTCAGTCTACTACAGCACTGCCAACAACACCTGGACAAGATGGCAATAACACTGAGTCTGCCTCAGATGTTATGGGGTATGTGTGAATGGGAACACAACACAATAGTATGGCTCTCCCATTTCCATCTCTGTCAGGGAGGCACACCATGGTAAGCAGACACCTAGGTAAGGACATGTAACAAGGGACATTATGACCCCAGACACAGAGGCAGGCATGGAGATAGTTTGTAAGGGGAGGAGGGATAACAGGCAGCACATAGTACTACATGAGGTCAGTAAGCAGATGCATGAAAGGATCTAGGGAGGGTATGCTTACTATTGTGATATATAAAGGAGATGCTCTTCAGAGCACTTCTGGGGCCTGCTGACTGGCTGCAAATGGAGGGAAGGAGGCAGTGTCCATAGCTAGATGACTTCCACAGCATGCCATACATATCTATTGACAGATGTGTAACCCAAAGTGTATAGGGCTTGGTAAAGGACACAATGGGCACAGTGGTTGGAAATGCTCCCTACTCAAGAGGTGAAGGCATTATTGCAAACCCTTTACATATGTGACATGCACATATGTAGATGGATGTTAGTGAATCATTCCTATTTCACAAGCAGTACACTGTACTATATGGATTATAGTAAGAGGTGTTGCAAACCAGTTATAGCAAGACAAGGTGTGGCAGGCAGTTATGCAAGATATTGATGCGGCGGATAGTCATAAGACAGTTACAGTGAAGGGTAAGCAACATCACACTGTATGGAACAGACAAGGCATAAGACATAGCCAAGGAGATATCCACCACAGATGTGGATTACCAACACAGAGGCAATCTCACAGAGGTGAAGAAGGTCTTTTTTTCCATCTCAGTGGTGGAGAAGTAGATTCTTATACCCATGAATAACTTGGATGAGGGAATGATGCTGGTAACAACTTCCTGAGTGTCAGTAGGTTTACAATGCCCAGTATACATCCATATGGTACAGTTTACTGCACATAAAATAGGACTGATTCACAAGCACCTTTCCGCAAATGTGTTCTTGACTGTACATCTGGGCTGCAACACTAACAACATGCACATCAAGGTATATGTTTCTCCAAATGATGTACATGTATGTTGTTGTCAATCAGTTTACATGCCAAGGTGGGGGGATACAGGTACATGTGTGAGTACTGCCAGTGGTGTCATGTTTTCTTGTTTTCACAGGTTCTGCTGGTGCAGGGACAGGACAGCATATGCCTGATGTCATAAGATCACCTGTGACTGACAATTATGGCAGTATGCACATGACACAGTTTAATGACAAAGTGGCAGTGTCTGCAACATTAATGAAGGAGGGATCGCCCACATCCTGCACATCAGAGACCCTTGCAAACATAGAGAGTGACCTCATAAATTCATGGCAGACATCCTGAAGCTTTTAACCCTCCTCAACCTCATGAGTATCCAGTGCTAAAAACATCTGAAATTTACACTGTCTCCAACATACATATACCTACCCCTGGGAGAAGCATGGGGGTTTACAGTGCCGCTATGACCCCAGCTCTGTTTGTAATCCAGGTGCAACAAGCAGCATAAATCAGCACATGTGTAGGACCTTGATCCAAGTACAGATAACCGCTATCACTAGCATTGTGGAAATGGCAAGTGTGCTTTGTGGCTCGCATAATAAAATGCAACAACTGTACAGTGACACATATAGGTACTGAGAACAGACAGTGCTGCTGAGGTTGCTGGTAGCAAATATTGCCTTTAGTGAGACACATGATAACTTCCCTCTAGTTTGCATCTGCAGTCCATATAGTTCATGGGTATGGGAAGCCTGCATGTGAGTTGGTCAGGAACGTATCAACCCTACTTTGATTAGAAAGACTGTTGCTGAGATGGTGTCAATGTGAGCACCATGCTTGTTCATAGTCCTCATCTGGGTTATAGAAAATAATGCTCTGAAAATTCACAAAATGGAAACACATGATACTGAAATACTACACATTCCAGCAGATCAAACCCTGACATCACAAGTCACCAGAGTGCACATCACCAGAAGCTATGACATGGCATCTCAACCCCCTTGCACTGGTGGATGTGATACCTAACTTCCCAAAACCTTCTACTAAAGTAAGCAGCTATTGTGTTCACCTCCCCTGACCTTACCCAATATTATAATGTCACTACCATCTGTCACTGTGCTCCACTCACTTGTGTAAGCAGTGATGACTGTGCTTTGCCTCATCCCTAACCTGAATGGACAAGGCTGTCTGATGCTCAACGTGAGCAGTCCATGCACTGTCTTGCATAACCAGGGTGTGATAATGTATGGTTTGTTTTATTCCATGTTGTCTGTAACTTGGCCCATAGTTGAAGAGCAGATGTTTCTTCTGTGCATCACACTTTCCTGTGTCTTGCCAGTGAGACCTCTGCTGACTGCCTATCCCCATACTTTCCATGCTGGTCTTTCACTGTTGTTTTTACTGAAGTGGAAGATCCTATTTGGATGCTCACCTGTTGTACCATCTCTTTCTGTAGTGCAACATGGCACAAACCACAAACATCTTGCTGCAGGTATGTGGTGTATTTTGCAATGCTCAATTTGATATGCTGAGACAGTGAATGTGTCCCTTGAGTTGTCCAAACAGATATTTCACAGCATCCTGCATTTCAACATAGGCTATATATTGCACTCCATCTTTTCCATCGTCTTGGAAGTTGTGAAAAGAGGTTACCTACTTCTTCTCCACTTACACATACTTCAAATTCACACAGCTTGCACAAACCAGGAAGGCAGACCTAGGCATGTAAGACCTACTAAATCTGCTTACACACAGAAATGTTTTAGTCATAGTTGACTGTTTAGTTACGAATACAGACTCCGCATTTACCAGACTGGACATGAACAGCAATTTGTTCAGTACCAGAATATGTGATGTCACTAGGAACCTAATTATTCTTAAGTCAGACAAATATGAATACACCCTAGTGGTGGCCAACAGGAGAGTGAATGACCTGAGTTGCTCCACCCAGAGAGACATGCAAAGTGATATAATGCAACTTACTATGCATGTGTTAGTGGCAAGAAAATGATTTTGAATAGTGTTTTGCCTTTACCAGGAATGATGACAAGATAATTGTGTCAGTGGTTTGTGTCACTCTAAGATGATCCTGCATGTGTCCACCTGGGATGAGATGGCTTCCTGTTTCACCAGGGATAGCTCACACCTCTCATACAAGGGTTTCTGCATACTTGCCAAAACCTTTGTTGGTCTCTTAGTGCTTTTTTTAGGAAGATTACCCTTCCTGAGAATTCCAACATAATGAACTCAGACTCAAATTCTGACAACATTATGGTGGCACTACTCAGCTGTAGGAGTCTAAATAGAAAGATGCCTGAATTTGAGGCCCTCCTGCAACTAGAACACTTTGATATTTCTGTAGTTACTGAGAAGTGGTTTCCATGCACTGAAAGCATTTTCTCTGTATCAGGGTTTAGTGTCTATCAAGCCTACATGCGGTTGGGTAACTGTACAGGAGTATTTGTATTTGTTAGAAACACCATCTCCTCATGTTAAATTACCTATGACCCTAACTGAGAACTTCTGGAGACCCAAATCACTGTTAACAATTCCAGGTATTACTTCATTGCTATCTATAAATTCCCATCAATGTACCTCAAAGATCATAGAAATTACCTTAGCACCGCTGAAGAATTTAATATCAAACCAAATATCTTTTTGCGGGTCTTCAATTACCCAACTATTAATTAGCACTCATATTCCTTTAACAATGAATATGTTCAGTATTTCACAGACTTTGTTAATACTAATATACTGGAACAATTTGTAAAACTACCTACGAGAGGCACTAATATCCCTGACCTAGTCCTTACCAACCCTGGTTAAATCTCACCCCAAGTCAATCGTCTTCTCTGTCAGGGCTTAATGGTGCCACCCCACCACCAAATGACAGGGACTTTACCACGCAAACCTACTTCACCTGGTCGAAGACCTGTGCACAAATACCAACAAGCCCCTGCAAATGCACCTAGCTGAAAAGGCTGCCACATTCACCTCCAACTTTCACCAGCACCTAAACAGTGGCATAGAAAAGTCAGTACCTGTCAGTCCTAAATATAATGGTACATTTAGGAATAATCTTTTTTGGTGGAACTCCCTTATTATTAGACTGTATAACAAAAGAAAGAAACTAACTATTAAAAAATGTAAATTGGAGTACAAGCTTAATGTTGTTACAGATGCCAAAAAACTATTAATCTTTCTTCTGCTATATCAGGAAATTAAGGAATATTGTTAAAAAATGCAGTCTGTCTGCTATAATAATATCACATGTGCTAGTCCCAAGGATATAGACAATATATTAGCAAACAAATTTCATATAAACTTTACCCCACTGAGCCATTTTGCTGCACCCAGTATCCCTGAAAATTTAGTTTCCATTGAAATCACCTTGGAACTAGTCTTAGAATCCCTGCCAAAGGCTAAAAATAATACTTCATGGGACCAGACAACATAAAAAGCTACATTCACATCAGAGCTTATAAGCACTCTCCAAGCCTCTACTTAAAATATTCAGCCTCAACCTATCCACAGGGTTTGTGTCTGATGTCTGGAGAACATCCACTAGGACTTCTACACAAGTCTGGTGTCTGTATAGACCCAGGTAGTTACACGCCCATCAGCTTCACCAGTCTTCTATGCAAAGCCATGGAACATATCATAGCCAACTCAGTTCTGCAAACATAGGTAACAACTGATCTAGATCCCAATCACTTTGGTTTTGTGAAGGGCAGGTCCTGTCTCCTGAATTTGGTCACCTTTGAAAAAATTATGGAGACCTTGGACAGTGTTTGTATTGTTAAAAATAGAAAAAATTAATGTAAATGTCTGTGTTACCTGCTGGATTGCAAACTGACTATCCAATAGATTCCATGTTGTGAAATTTGGTTGTACCTTCTGCGAAAGTAATGTTATAACTAGTTGGGTATCACAGGAGTCAATACTGGACCCAGTCTTGTTTGGTATTTATTTTTCAGACATCTAATCCGATATCCCAGAAGTATGGTTAACTAAGTTTGCTGATTACTACAAGATGGGCAGTGTTATCCACTGACCCACTGATACTAAACTGCTCCAGCAAGGGCTGGAATATACACATACCTGGTGCACTGAAAGTGGTCTGAGGCTAAATGCAAAAAAGTGCAGTATAGTAGTATTTAGCAAAAAAGCTTTTATCAACTCATATGTTATAAACAGTACTTCTCTTGAGAGAAATATGGCGATAAGAGACCTGAGTATTTACATGGATAACTCTTTCTCATTCAGTCATTGTTTCCACCATAGTCAGGAAATCCTTCTATCTGTCCTAGTAGATGCAAATAAGTCCTCCTACCACTCTCTTCTTCCCTTATCAGCCCTGTCACTGACTATATAATGCCCCCTTTGGTGTGTATAAATTCAAGCATGTTGCTCAACTGGAAAGGCCCCAAAGCTACATAACCAAGAACATTTAAGGCCTCATATCCTTCAAGTATCCTGTCAGATTAGTAAGACTCTTCTTATAATCAGTAGACTATAAGCAGCTCTGAAGTAACCTGTGTCATGCTTTTTCAGCTGTAAAAAATTCATCCCTATTTGGCTCCTGTTTTTTTGCAAAATCAATGGCTGCATAAACATCCACACTAGGGACATAATTCTACACCAACAAATAAGCAAGAATTGCTGAAGAGAAACGTTTCTAATTCAACGTATTCACAGACTACGTAAAAAGTTGCCACTACAGGTCAACTAAGTATTATTTTGAATACCTTTACAGCTAATCTTGATGACTGGATAGATAGGCAAACGTTTACTCCTGGGTTACCATATACTTTATTTGGAAGGTGAGCACTATTAAGTGCTTGAAAATGGAGGCACAAATGTTTAAGTGTGTCACCAAGATTTATGTAGCTAGTTATCCTGTAGTCCTTGTAACTACTTGCATAGCATCATTTCTATATTCCATATGTGCCATGGCTAAAAGATATATTCAACATCAAGTGTAACACACAGCAGTCACACCATTATATGTAATGTCTATCAACTATACATGAAAAATAGCATAGCAAGAGGACAGTGCATTAGATTATCAAGATTTATTTCAGAGGGAAACTATTTTTTGAAGAATGTTTGTTTCTGAGGAATTTGTTGTTGAACAAAGGTTTCCATATTAATATTTTAGATGAATGTAGAGAGGAGATAATCAGTAAAAGAAACATTGTTTTAAACCCATTTTGGTTGGGGGGAATGTCAGGAAACAAACTTGACATCCAACAAGATCAGTTCCTGTCTATGGTTACTAATATGTTGGGAGACAGTGGTACCATTAAATGTGTTTACTGATACTTGGAAGATTATTGAAGGTAATGGAGACCTATAGGGAGTTCTGGGCAAAGAACTACAATTTGTGAGTAAGAAAGGTTACAGTTTAAAGCAAAGGTTAGAAAAAAAGAATAATCTTAGTACATGGATAAGTAATAAAGTTAAGGTATTTATGCCTCTGGGAGTTGTAAAGAATGTAGATATATTTCTAATAGTTCATTTTACAGTCTAAAATGTATGGACAAACCAATATGAGAAATACAACAGGTCAATTAAGGTAAGGGATCATAGGATCATAGGATCAAAGTAAGTTACTAGGCTATTGGCCCTGAGGCCCTTACAAGCCTAGCCAAAAATTTAGCCCATGTTTCGACAAGTCAGCACCTGATGCCCCTGTCCAGCAAGGACACACGTGGAATCCCAGAGGTGTATTTTCTGTTCCCCATTATTATCTAGGTTGAGCTTAAAAAGGGTTAATGTGGTACTCTGCTTGAAGTGGAGTGGTAGTCTATTCCACAGAAGGGGGAGTCTCTGGGACACAAATCTGTCCCACCAACAAGTCCTATTGATGTCACAGACCAGGTTGAGGTCACATGTACAAGTTACTCGCGTGGAGCTTGACTTGCGGATATGCAGCAGTTCCATCAAGGCGGGGGTCTAAGATTGATTTGTATGCCAGACAGAGGTTACCTCTGAGGAGTCAGTGTGAGACTAAATATAGAGGGACAGGGATTTTAATCTATCTGTGTAGGGTGGATGTTTGAGGCCCTAGATTTTGCTGGTGCGGAACCTCTATGGTCTCTCCAGCTGCTGCTGCATGTGCTTTGTGAGGTACATACTGAAAGGGGCATTGTACTAAGTAATAGGTCTTATAAGGGAAGAATACAGGGATGTTATGACCTCCTTGTCTCTGAATGTGATATCCTTACTAATGAGGTGGGCCATGTAGAAAGCTTTCCATACAATGGAGGCAATATGGTGGTCAAAAGTCAGTTTGTTATCAACCTGAGTGCCGAAGTCCCTGACGACTGATTGCTTGCTTAGGACCTTCTTATTAATGTGATAATTTGTGGAGACGTCACTCTCCCAAAGGGATGATGATGCATTTTTTGGCATTCATTTTCAGGCCATGTTTCTGGCACCAGTCATTTGTTTGGGTGAGATCCTCTTGAAAAATGTCCACATCAATAGAGGAATTGATGACAGCTTGCAGTCATCTGCAGACATGGTCAGCCATAGCCCACTGGTTTTGGCCTGCATTTCAGAAAAGTATATTTAAAACAACAGAGGCGCCAAGACCAATCCCCGGGCTACACCACTCATTATGGGTCTACTGCTTGAGGTGGCTTACCCTATTTTGATTAGGTTGGTTCTATCAGTGAGCCAGTTAGTTACTCATCTGGTAAAATATAGATTGATGCCTAACTGAGAGAGTTTATCTATTATACCCAAGTGGCGAATAGTATGAAAGGCTTTGGCCAGGTCAAAGTAGGCAGTGTGCACTGTCTTCCCCTTGTCCATGGCTTTGGTGACTGTCTCAATGAAGTCAACCAAGTTTAACAGGCATGACCTCCTCTTGATGAAGCCAAACTGTATGGGATTGAGTGTTTGGAGATTGCCAATGTCCTTGTTAGTGATATCCATGATAATCTGTTCCATGGCCTTGCAGATCAGGCTAGTTAGGATGATGGGTCTGTAATTTCCTGGATCAGTGGACACTCCACCTTTGTGGTAAAGGATGACAGTAGCTGTCCTCTACTCAGCTGGGATAAAGCCGGTACTCAGGCTTTGGTTGAATAGGGTGCCTAATGGTGCTGGTGCTGCAAGTTCCTGCCTGAGTTCATGTAGGGTGGAGCCTGGGATGTTATTGGGTCCCATGGAGGCTGTATTTTTAGCCTTTGAGATGGCAGTGATTACTTGCTTCCTAGAGATAAGGGGAGGGGGCAGGTGCAGGGGATGTCCTGATTTACTGATGGGGGTACAAAGGAGTGAAGTTTTCACTGAACCTGTCTGCCAGCAGGTTGACTATATCTACGGTGTTTGTGTATCTGGTGTCCCTGACCACCAGTTCTGAGCAGATCTGAGTGCTTCCTTTGAAACTTAGGACATATGTGAAGAAGGTCTTTAGTAGATGTGGCCAATCTGGACTCAAAGTTTGCTTTGGGGGATATCACTAGTGCTCTTATTTGCTTGGTCAGGCTAAAGAGATATTACTTCCAATTAGGCACCTGCTCCTTCTTGGTCCTGGAAAGCAATTTTTTTCCTTTTATTATAGAGTTTATTTATTGCAGATATCCACCAGATAGGTTTACTCTTCTCTGAGGAAGATGATTTTGTCCTTTCGGGTATTCCTGATTCCATGCAGCTATATAAATGCTCGTATAGTACTTTGATGTAGGTTTGGACATATGTGCCAGTTCCTATGGAGGGGGAGGGGCTGTGAAGCTGTTTATACCTTACTTCAGGAGGTTGTAATCAGCTTTGGAGAAGTTTTTTTGTTTGACCCTAAGTGGGCTGGGGGCTGAATGAGATGGTGACTTTGAAAGTAACCACTTTGTGGTTGGATCTTATCAGGGAGGATGGCACTGTAGGGATGCTGCAGTGGTTACTCATGTTTGTTAATACCAAGTCCAAGATATTATCACCTCTTGTGGAGGTGCTAACCATCTGATCCAAGGCATTTGCATTGACGAAATCATGGAATTTCTGGACATTTGTGTTTTGGCATGAGCAGTGCTTCCAATCTATGGTTGGGTAGTTAAAGTCACCCAGCATCAGGGTAAAGGGTTGAATCTTGATAGATTCGAAGAGGTTCAGATAGGTGGAGTGGACCTGTAGCTAGCTATGATTTGAATAGGGGTCTTGTCAATGGTTAACTGATGATAAGAATGCCTTATTGAACCATTCCCCGAGTTGTAATGGTTTCTGGTAATTTTTATTTTTTATTCTTAGAGGAGGACATTTTAATAATAAGTTAGAAAATAAAGTGTAATTGCAACTCTTTTTGAGAGCTGATAGCCCATCGGGCTTGAACGAACAGATTAACATTAAGTGTGTATTAAAATCTAGACCACTAGGTTAATTGTAAACACAATTAATCATATTTACATTTGCTATTTATTGACCAGCAAAGTCTGACTGAGAGAACCCATTTTCAACAGAGGCCCAGGGAGAAACACTCCAGATGCATGTCTTTGTAATATGTGTGGAAACCAGAGCACCCAGAGGAAACGCATGTGAATGCAGGGAGGACATGCAGACTTCACACAGAAGGCAGCCCAGGTGAGAATCAAATTGGAGAGCCTCTTACTGTGAGCTGACAACATTAATGGCTGCACCAACAGATTTTGATATATATATTTTAATTTATATTGAATCAAAGTTTTGTATCACTTGATAAATATTTTTCTGATGGTAGATGATTAAGTATTCCCTAATTAATCAGGTTATCCTGTTTTATAAAATAATGAGTTAGTTGTATTCTCTTGCTGCTTTTCATTCATGTGAATGTTCTGAGCATATTTTTAAATGGTGTCACATCCATTGTTTGTCATTCTGAAGATATTCACTGAGTTTTGAGCAAAAGCACTCAGTACATTTATTGGAGTATCCCTAGTTGGTTTCAGAATTTTTTTTTGTTCTAAGTGAAAAGTAGTAAGATCTTTTTTTAACTAGTCCTGCTTTAGCAAACTTTATTTATTTATTTATTTACTTATTTGTTTCACTCCTCAACTAAACATTGATGAGGAGCAAATCAGATAGAACAGATGCTGACCTGATTTGTTCTTTACATGAGGAGTGGTAGATTGAGGCACTGACGTTTTTATTTGTTTCTCACCTTTAAGATGAGGGGCTCAGATCCTGAAGAATGGACCTGGCATGATCCTGTTGCTCCAGAGAGGTGAGAAGTGGCAGATCACAGAGCAGACTTTTTATGCTCATCAAGTTAAAGTTGAGGGGTGATAGATCAGGGGAGTGGCACCGAGCAGCAGTTGAGCCAGCTATGACTCTGTGTGTCTCCATGCCACCACTGTCTCCAAATTGCCCACACCATTCTCTTTGCCTCTGCCTGCACTAATTTGCACTGTCCACTGTGGTATGTGACTATCCCTGGGATTCAATAAACTGTGCAAGAATAGCACTATTCTTGCATGGAGTGGTTCATATCCGTATAGCACAGCAGAGTGTCTTGCATATTCATGAAGGCTCGCTGCTGTTTAATTTATACGGACACGAACCATGAACGAGTGCAGGGGGTGTGTTCAAGTAGTGCATGGACATTGAACATGCCCCCTGCACTCAGAAAGTGCCATATGGCACTTTTTAATAGCATCTGGCATAATATTAGAGAATTACTCTAATATTATGCCAGTATTTCAGTGTCTGCGGCCACTGAAATGAAATAAATGACCATTTCAGTATCTGCGGACACTGAAATAAACACGGCATCAGAAAAGCAATGCAGGGGGTGTGTGACAGGTTCTGTAACACACCCCCTGCATTGTAAAAGTGCTGTACGACACCTCCGCAACCTGCTAAAGCAGGAAATGTGTGCAAATGCACAAATAATGGGGGATAAATCCCTCAAAAGGGACACAACATACATATTGCCCCACAAACTTAGAAAGTTGATAGAAACAGGTCAAGCATCAGCATGAATTACTGAAGGATTGAGGTTTGAAAGCAAATGTATGCCAATATTCCCTAACAGCAGTCCATGTAGACAAAGGCACAAATAAAGGGGGGGACAAGCAATAAAATAGGGAAACCTCTGAAAAATTGCCTTCACACACTTAGAAAGTTGATAGAAAACAGGATATGTATTAGCAGGAGTTCCTGAAGGATAGAAGCCTGAAAGCCAAATGAATGCCATTATTTCCTGACTGGAGTTCTCAATGACTTGTCAGAACACCACAAGACTCACTTATATAACATAATAATATAATAATAATATTATATATTTTTTTCTAGGCTAAGGAATGTTTAAGTGTAGCTAAGTAGGTGTGCACATTATGGCCCTCTGCATAACACAGCTTAAACATGCCATAGGAGATAAATACAAATATACAGGTGAACTTTCCAATCCAAGATAGTGTAGTGGTTAGAGTCCCAGCTTTATATTCAGGCATGCACTGTTCGAGTACCAAGACAGACAACTTATTTTTCTATGGGAAAGTAGTGTTAAAATTATTTTTGTAAACTTAAATTATGTAGCAACTGTTTTTTGCCAATCAAGGTAGTGTAGCTGGTGTACAATGTAAGTGTGAGTGCATATAACATGTGAAACTACCCATGTACACACAAGTGCCCCATACAGTATAGTCACACCCCTTGTCAATGTAAGGAAAGCACACAGAGGGATGTCACGTAAAGTATATAATTTACACTTAATAAATGAAAGCAGTCCTCTGATATATTAAAACATTAATAGTGAGCAATGGTTAGCAATGCTCAGCTATGCTTAGCTAGTGTAACCCTTGCTAAGACATGATTGCTAAGCATCAGGTAGCTCAGCTAAGTGGATTTGTGCACAGTTAAATACTGCTCAACAACTTTTCCTTTAAGCAGTGTTAAAACTGGCTCAGTGGATTTGCGCACTGCTTAGCGGAGCTTAACCTTTTCAAAATGGTCCAATGACAACATAGGGCAGGAATATCACACTATTTAAATGGTGCAGATGTTCTGTTATAATCTGTTATAGTCCATCTGTGCAGATACAATGGCTGGCGTTGGAGAGGGAGTGCACTTCTGGGTGCAATGCTGGAGCATTTGGGAGTCCAGGGTCATGGCTGGACTCCTAGTAAAAAACCATGAAGAGAGACTATTGCAGGGCCAGTACTAGGGCTCCCAATACAAAGTGGAGGCCTGGGACTGTTTCACATGTCATAATATTAGAGAATTACTCTAATATTATGCCAGTATTCCAGTGTCTACGGACACCACTATGTCAACCTAAAGTGGAGGAAGAAGGATCTCTTTGACCAGTGGATCCAAGATGGATGGGCCCAGAATGCTCAAATAGTGTGTATCACTATCAAGTAGTTTGTAGAAAATATTAGCTTGAGAATGTGATAGACAGATATGCCTAATGAGTGTTTTTCTAGCCTAAAGCTACAGCAGAGAGGGCTGTGAACATTGAAGCCCATGTTGACAGACTGCTGAAGCTGAGCTGACAGGCTGGTGAGTACAAATCTATTTTTGCAGTATATAGTCCAAATAGCTAAGAAGGAGTATATTGCATACTGCTAGTAGGTATACTCTTACTGTGTGAACTGAATAAATATAAAAGTTTGACTGACTAATATTGATGTGAAATAAAGACCTTTACAAAAAACTGTTGTGTTTGTTCTGGTAAGTTGTTGTAGACATATATACTGCACTAATATCTAAACCCTGAATAGTAATGTGTAAACTGTGTTGCTTTGTGTTAATATTTGCTTTCCAGATTTTAGTAATCCAAAGGATTAATGCACTGTACAATAATTATCTGTCATGCATGAATCACAGGATTTCAAGTTCAGACTCTCTAACCAATAGACTATTAGGCAGAAACCAGGGAAACAAGGACCAACAGTTCCCAAGTAGCTCATTGTGAGGAGAAATAGCTTAGTTGCTAATTTTGCACACCCAGACACAGTTCAAATCCAGGGAGTGGTACTAAGATGTGTGCAAATCTACATACAAGGAATCAGGAATAAATGTAAAAACAGTCAGGTAGTGTTAACATAAATCTTCCCCACAGGTTTTACAGGTAAGGAAATGTTGCCACTATCTGTATGAAGGGTATACTAATAAACTGTGTACAACTGTTCAATTGTCACACCACATGCCTGCAAATGACAGCAGGCTAGGTACATGCAATATGCTCTCTTCCCGAATCATACCTCTCAACTGTACAGATATTCACTGAATGTTCAGATATCTGTCTCAGAGTTTTGGTCCGTTTTACATAAAGTAATCGTGTCATGGCAAATGAGTGGCGAATCATTATAGACTGAAGTTAAAAAATAATGATAGACATATAAGTGTCAAACGTCATATCCTACAGAAAAGCCATGCAAATGCAAAACCTGTTATGCTATCAACCTTCTAAGTTTGTAAGAGCAATATCTAAGAATTGTCCCTATTTATGTCCCTTTGTCCCACTCTCATGTATGGCTTTGTCCAGATGTCATGCTCTAAGCGGTTGAGAGGTATGTTCCTGATACATGTCTCCCACGTGTCACGCCGTCATGGCTAGTGGTCACAAATAAAATAATAATAAAATAATCCTGGACACAGACTGGAAGCCAGTTGATGTATGCCAGTACCACACTCACATAACAGCAGGTCAGTGTATCCCTCCTGTGCCAGATATGTACCCCTGACATGTATGAGTCCCCTCTAGGCATGTGCCCAGAGTTGTCACAGTTTGCCACATACCATTCCAGGCTGACAGTTTAATAGGTATGTTTGTGCCGCAGAAGCTATGGGCCATAGGTAGATGTAAAGTGAGGGCAGACCCATAGAGTATTGAGCAGTACTGTTGTGGAAAATAGAAGAATAACCAGATGTTAATGGACTTTTTGTCTCCCCCCCCACCTTTCATCTGGATCAGTACAATAATTCATATACTATGGGTATGTTTTACTCCAAACTTAATGTTGAGACTTGTGCTATATTATTGTTCTTATATTTGATTGCTTGCATGTTAACATACCTTGTTCAAATACCATTGTTGGTGGGCTGTTGCCGTCAATGTTACTGGCATGCTGTTATGATGCATACTGTTGTTCCATTCCTGAATTTGTTCTGTTTGCAATGCAACTGTTCCAAATCTGCTTTATGGGGTTAATTGAAACACTCACGCATGCTTTTATAACTAATCTTAAAATGTATTGTTTATGACTAACCAACATAATTTGCAAAACCTCCACACCATAGTGCATCTAGGAATGCAGATCCCAGTAGATCCACCTGTCTCGCCTCATCTGGCCATGGCACTGGGCCCCAATACATCTGGGATCCAACCCGGATCTGCCTCTTCATCTGGTCCTGTACCACCTTCGGGTGGAACCACCTCAGGGGAAGGAGCTCATCCCCCCTGGGAGTAGGCACGGACAGGAGGCTGTCACCCACCATCAGTTCCAGGGTTTGGTGCATAGTACCTTTAGATCTGTGTTTGGAGATCAGCTGCATCAAATTGGGGGCTGCCTGGTGCACCTCGAGGGGCAGAACACTCCTCCTGCCCAGCCCCCAGCACAGCCACCTTTGGGGCTCTGAAGGGGCAGTGGTGGCTTCCCCATGGGTGGGGAATCTCAGTCCCACTGTAACCATATGGTGGCCCATGGGCTTCAGATTCCCAACCACCATCCCAGTCAAATGTGTTTCCCCCCTCATGTGTGATATACTGCCCCTGTCTGCTGTTTTGCCTGTCTTATCTGTTTCCCTACCCAACCTACCTCCCCAGACATACCTACAATCCTTCCCCAACATCCCACTCTCACCTTAAAAAAAAGATAAGGACATCTCTCCCAAAAAAAATGTTGCCCCATACATAGCTGTCCATTTTGCACACATGTCCACTGGACACGTAATCTGGTCCAATTGGCATAACAACACATTTCTGTTGTCCTCACCCATCTCTCTGGGGTTTGAGTGTCCAAATTAACCACCAAATTCTGTACAAATGCACAACTGTTGCTGTATAAGAAATGGACAGCTATGGACCTTCCCTACACCCATCCTGCACATTCCTAGCTATCTTTCATATTGTTTTTCCATCTGCGCGCTCCTTTTTCACCACTTTCCTATCAACCCTTTTTCTTTTCTTTTAAATAAATTAGCCTGGGTGTAAGTGTGAGTAAGCAGGAGTAAGCTAGTTTGTGCGATGCTAAGTGAAGACAACACAGATTAAGCATCTGTATGTTTAACCATGTGTTGGCATCACTTAGCATTGTGCAAACGTGCACAAACATCTTACAACTGGTTAAAACTGCTTTAATCACCCTTTTTCCATCAGCAACTGTACTGCCTAGCAACAAAATAATCAGCACTGCCAAATCTCAAACCCAGGACACCATAGTCAGAGCAATTTACCACTACACCATTTGAATTATAAGGTTTGCTGATGCTTTTTCAAACATATCATGCAGTAGAGTCATTCAACAGTAGGGGAAAGATTCTGTAGAATCAGTCAGGTTTTGTATATATACATATACACATGTATATATGTATGGAGATGCATATATATGGAAAAATATATGCATAATGTAAAATATACACACACACACACACACACACACACACACACACACACACACACACATATATATATATATATATATATATATATATATATATATATAAGCTCACTTCATTGAAAATTCATTTCTTTGGAACTCATTTTGTTGAAAGTTATAAATGGCCTTTTCCCCACTGTAGTGCGACCCTGGAGTTACTATATAAAGTAAGGTGGGGTGTGGGGGGCTATATTATAAACATTTTAAACTATACACAGTGATACTTACAAGTGCAATAAATAACTGTTTCCAAAAGAGAATATATAACCAAGATATGTGGGGGGCTTCACCCCCACACCCCCTTACTTTATATACTAACTCCAGGGTCGCACTACAGGGGGGAAAGGCCATTTATAACTTTCAATGAAATAAGTTTCAGTCAAGTGAGGTTTCAGTGAAGTGAACTTTCAGTGAAGTGGTCCTAGTAATTTCATTTTCAATCAAGTGAGTTTTCAATCAACCATAGTAGATCCATATATATATATATATATATGTATATATATATATATATATATATATATATATATATATATATATATATATATATATATATATATATATATATATATATATATATATATATACATGCTTATAACATGTGGTGGAGTTATACCTCAGAATCATACCTCTCAACCTCTTAGTGCAAGAAATCTGGCCAAAGGCTGCCCAAATGGGGAGACAATGGGCCAAACTAGGGACATATTTTAAATATTGCTCTTATAAATGTAGAATGTTGCCAGAGTGACTGGGTTTGTTTTAGCATACATGTTCTGAAGGATGTGAATTCTAAAACTGAAATGTATGTCATCATTTACTGTCAGAAATCCTCAGATCATCACAGAGATTTACCAGAGATATAAAAATAATGAATCTATGGAACAGACCATAAATATGAGCAATAAACCTAGACATTCTGTAACAATCTAACCAGTCGAGAGGTAGACTCAGAACCCCTTAGTGCAACAAATCTGGACCAGGCCTGACAAAGTGGGTGGAGAAAGCCATGGAAATAGGGACATATGTGAAATACTGTAGTAGATAAGCTGACACAGTTGCTGCAGTAGCACCTAATGTCAGTCCTAACATATATTGACTGAAATAGCACAAGTCCAACACTCAGTTCCTTCTCACTAGTTAATGACTGAAATCCTCACATCATCCCACTAATGTGTCAGAAATATGCAACACTTATTGGGGCCAGGCAACAGTACATCCTACAAATATCTGGACATAACATCACATTAGGGAAACTACACTCAGCTGCTAAACATGTCATCAAGCACCGTCCAAACTACAGTCAGACTGACACAACGCTAACCCAACTCCACTATGGGGAATTACAAATCAGACACTACAGGGATCTAACAACATTGAAAAACAGACACCAGTGTGAAAGTGCATACCCACAACCAGTTCCACCACAGTCACAGTGACATACCGGTAAACCAAAGGAACAGTACAGTATAAGGACTGTGTGAACAAAACATCTCAACATGTTTGCCACTCACACACTACCCCTACATATACTGACCCAATTCACAGTGTAGTATGACACCTGACCATGGTATGGGACATGTCTCAGTCTGCCCCTACAAACATATACAGCCGATAGACCACCAGAAACTGGAGCAGCATGCACAGGCAGATAGAAAAGGAGCCATAACACATACATCTACCCCCTCCCTACACAGGCCAAATAACATTGACACACTACAGTGCTAAACAATCCTGACAGTCTGTCAACAATCTCCAGAAATACACAGACCTGTCAACTGTTCAGAGTCCCACAGAATGTCCAGGCTTTGTCCTCATATATAAGGCCTCTTACACATAACATGTCTGGCAGACTGGTACATCACTGGGATGGTATCAGAAATAAAGGCACTAAATAATGATATACTCTACCTATCACCCTCTTACTGCATGACATCTGGACAAAGCCTGACATACTTAGGCGACAGAGGCCCAAAAACAGGGACATATGTGAAATATTGCTGTTATAAACTGAGGCAGTTGCTGGTATAACAGGGTGTGTTGTAACATATCTTTTCTGAGGGATATGAAGTCAGAAACACAAATGGATGATACCATTTTCTGACTGCAATCCCCATAGTATGCTACTGACTTTCCAAAGACAAAGAAATGTCTGAGGAACACACCAAACATGACAGTCCAAAATCTGGCCATTCTGCGGATAGCCCTACCGTTGAGAGTTATGTCAGCCACATAACACTGTCAGATTTAAATCATGCAGAAAAGCCATGTCCACACAAACCCTGTTAAACTAGCATTAATTCAACTGCATAACAACAACACTTACACTCTGTCCTTATGTCTGGAACATTCTTCCACAGTTTGTTCGGCTGTCACCACAGTTTTCTTTGTAAGAGATATTTCCAACTACCCTCTGTGATGCTGCTGTTTACACACCTCCATGAAGGCCCCCTCACAGGCAAGGAAAAGGGGCAATGC
Source organism: Protopterus annectens (assembly GCF_019279795.1). Lineage (NCBI taxonomy): Eukaryota > Metazoa > Chordata > Ceratodontiformes > Protopteridae > Protopterus > Protopterus annectens. The sequence goes on along the minus strand of NC_056727.1, from coordinate 526,182,589 downwards.
CCACATGAAATACTCAATTATAGGGGTGTGTTGCCATGCCATTGACTACAGGAATAACACCACATATGTTCTGCATTTAATTAGCAAGTGGGGGACACCAACTGGTGCACAGGCCATCAGCTGATCATGAGCATTACCTACAAAAGGCAAGCTGCTGCCTATGCAAAACAGATGTACACCCTACATCTGGGGAGAGAGAGAGAGACACACACACACACACACACACACACACACACACACACACACACACACACACACACACACACACACGCACACACGCACACACACACAGACCAAGAAACCAAGCTACACATAGTGGAATAAAACCAACCATACTGGGGAAAAAAGGTCGTCAAACAAGTAAGGATATAATAGAATGCAGTAGGGGGTATGTAATAATGGGAAATAGGAAGTTCAACAAATATGTCTCAACAAGACTTACTGTACTGATATATTGATGATCGGAACCTATGGCAATAGCAACTGGGTCTGTTTGCAGTGACATAGATCAAAGCTCAGTCCCCTGAGTCACCCCAGGAAAGGATGGCTCACATATGACTACTACTGGAGTGTGTTTTGAACAATTCTGACTGTAACACTGCTAGGCCAGCTACTGGGATGTCACAGATATCCATATGTTAATTGTGAATACAACTATGATATACTTGTTTGTCACAAAAATGTGAGAGACCTATACAGGGTATTTGCACAGTGAAATGATGTTGCAGATGTATGTGCTGAACTGCATGTGATATACTGAGCTCATACCATTCAACTCTCCAGTGTTATGCACACTGACCATATGTGTGCCTCATATTTGTAGTCATTTACTCATATAGAGTTGTGTTATGTCTGGCAAATCATTGACAACCTGTGAAGACTGACATTACAACATCTCCTTCCCTTTCTTTTGGGTGTTCCTGCTAGAGGTCACTACAGAGGATCATCTGTCTTCATTTCCTCCTGTCCTCTGAATCTTGATCTGTCACACCAGCCACCTGCATGTCCTCTATCACCACATCCATATATCTTATCTTAGGCCTTCCACTTTTCTTCTTACCTGGCAGCTTCATCCTTACCATCCTTTTCCCAATATACTCAACATCCCTCCTCATCACATGTCCAAACCAACATAATCCCGCTACTCTCTGGCTTGGTCTCCAAACCATCCAACCTGGGCAGACCCTTTAACATACATATCCCTAATCCTGTCGACCCTTGTCACACCCAGTGCAAATCTTATCATCTTTAACTCTGCCATTTCCAGCTCTGACTCATGCCTTTTTGCCAATGCCACTGTCTGCAACCCATATAACATAGCTGGTCTCACTATTGTCTTGTAGACCTTCCCTCTCACTCTTAATGGTACTCGTCTGTCACAAATCACTCATGACACTCTTCTCCACCCTCCTCATCTTGCCTGTACTCGCTTCTTTACCTCTCCCCTACACGCATCATTACTCTGAACTGTTGATCCCAAGTATTTAAACTCATCCACCTTTGCAAACTCTATTCCCTGCATTCTCACCATTCCTCTATCCTCCCTCCCATTCACACACATACATTCTGTCTTAGTCCTGCTGACAATCATTCCTCCCCTATGTAGAGCATATCTCCACCTCTCCAGGGTCTCCTCAACATGTTCCCTACTCTCACTACAGATCACAATGTCATCTGCAAACATCACAGTCAATGGGACCTCCTGTCTGATCTTGTCTGTCAACCTGTCCATCACCACTGCAAATAAGAAAGGGCTCAGAGCTGAACCCTGATGTAATCTCACCTCCACCGTAAATGTACCTGTCACTCCCACCGCAGAACTCGCTGCTGTCACACTACCTTGTGCATATCCTGTAGCACTCTTACAGATTCCTCCACCACTCCTGAGTTCCTCATACAATACCACAACTCCTCTCTAGGCACCCTATCATATACTTTCTCTAAGTCCACAAAGACACAATGCAACTCCTTCCGTCCTTCTCCGTACTTCTCCATCAACACTCTTAGAGCAAACATTGCATCATTACTGCTCTTTCCTGGTATGAAACCATACTGCTGATCACTAACCTTCAACTCCCTTCTTAACCTAGCTTCCACTACTCTTTCCCATAACTTCATGCTGTGACTGATCAATGCTATCCCTCTGTAGTTACTACAGCTCTGCACATCACCCTTATTCTTATAATCGGTAACCAAACACTTTTTCTCCACCCCTCATGCATCCTCTCACTTTCCAAGATTACATTAAACAATCTGGTAAAAAGACCACTGCCATTTCTCCTAAACACCTCCATGCTTCCACAGGTATGTCATCTGGACCAACAGCCTTTCCATTCTTAATCCTCTTCATAACTGTCCTTACTCCCTCCTTGCTAATCTGTTGCACTTCCTGATTCAGCATACCCACATCATCCAACCTACTCTCTCTCCCATTCTCTTTATTCAACAGCCCCTCAAAGTACTCTTTCCATCTGTTCAACACACTCTCCTCGCTTGTGAGTACGTTTCCCTCATTATCCTTTATCACCCTTATCTGCTGCACATACTTCCTAGCTTGGTCCCTCTGTCTAGCCAATTGGCACAGGTCCTGTTCTACATCCTTAGTGTTCAACGTTTCATACAAGCCTTCATATGCCTCATCCTTAGCCTTTGCTACCCCTCTCTTTGCCAAGCACCTCATCTACTTATACTCCTGTTTACGTTCTTCATCTCTCTGACAATGCCACTTCTTCTTCACCAACGTCTTTCTCTATATACTCCATTGTACTTCCTCATTCCACCACCAGGTCTTCTTGTCCTCCTTCCTCTGTCCAGATGTCACACCAAGCACATTTCTAGTCATCTCCCTTACTAGCTGTGCTGTAGTTACCCAGATATTCGGTAACTCTTTAATGCCACCCACTGCCTGTCTTAATGCTTCCCTGAACTCGGACTCACTCAGTTTCCACCATTTGATCCATTTGACCCTGGGTGCTGCCCTCACACTCCTCTTCCTCTTTTTGATCACTGTCATCCCACAGGCCAAAATTCCATGCTGCCTAACTACACTTTCCCCTGTCACCAATTTACAGTCTCTAATCTCCTTCAAACAGGCCTACCTGCATAGCAGATAATCCACCTGTGTGCATCTTCCTCCACTCCTGTATGTCACCCTATGCTCCTCTGTCTTGTTGAAATATGTATAGCCATGTCCATCCTTTTTGCAAACTCCATCACCATCTCACCTTCTGAATTCCTTTGCTTAACACCATACCTACCCATCACCTCCGTATCCCCTCTGTTCCCTTCACCAACATGCCCATTGAAATCTGCTCCAATCACCACTCTCTCACACTTGGGTACAGTCATCACCACTTCATCTAACTCACTCCAAGATTTTTCTGTCTCATCCATTGCACACGCAACTAGCGGAGCATATGCACTAACAACAGTCATCATTATACCATCAATGTCCAACTTCATTAACATCATTCTATCTGACACTCTTTTCACCTCCAAAAACACTCTTGCCATACTGTTCCATCAGGATAACCCCTACACCATTTCTCCTCCCACCCACACCATGATAGAACTATTTGGACCTGACTCCGATAAACCTAGCCTTACGCCCCTTCCATATGGTCTCTTACACAGACAATATAGCAACCTTAGCCTATCATATCAGCTAGCTCTGTCCCCATACCAGTCATACTGCCAACATTAAATGTTCCTAACCTCACTAACACACTCCTAGCCTTTCTCCTCTCTTCCTGCCATATGAGCGTCGGACATCATCCAGGGTATGTCTGTGAATGCAAAGGTTACTGTGTTATCAAATGACTTAAATGTGTTACAGCAATATTAAAAAAGGGTCACTAATTTTGGCCCACCCCCCCGTGTATGTGTGGCATCCTCCAGATGTCCTGCTCTAACAGGTTGACAGGAATGACTGAGCAGCAAGAGTGTAAATACAGTGTGCCATACTGACATAGAACAGAAATGTATATCAGGTATTACCTGTGCACATCTATGTATGAGTCAGTGCACCTGGCTACCTCATAACAACAGACATGGGATGCAAAATGTCAGGTAAATAAGTTGTACATGTTGTACACATGTGTGATCTCAGTTTCTGTGCATCCAACAGAGTTAGATTTCTACAGCTACTGATTGTTGCATTGCCCTGACACAGTCATGCATACTAGAATAAGCATGATTATCAGGTTGAAATTTCAGAGATGTCCAACCATGTTATGACCTTCTGTTCATGCCTACTATAACCAGCCATATGACCACCGACATTTATTTATTTATTTTGTTTACTGGGTAATGTCCCACTGGGCATGAGGCCCATTTCCAGTGGAGGCCCGGGGAGAAAATCTCCATACATAAACTAGACAGTATTAAACAATCAAACTGAACACATATTAATCAACAATGTACAAAGCAAGTCAGTAATGAAATTAGTTGTATAACAATAATTAGCAAATAATTAACAAATTTAACAAAAAATGGCACAGTGATAAAAATTGGCTGCATGAGTTAATAGTGAGAACAGTGTGATACAGTAATTGCAAGATAGCGAAATGCAGTCTACATAACAGTTAAAGACAAAGCAGTATGTATGTATACATTGATAACTGAAACCAAGAGTAGAAACAAGATAGCCTTCAGCAGTTAATAGTTGTAGCTGTGAGGATGAACTAGTTTAGAGTAACGTAAGGATGTAGTAGGTAGCTTAACCAGGAGTATGGCAGGATCAGAGCCAGTGTTTTGCTAGATGTTCCTTAAGGAGGTTTTTAAACTCATGAATGCTAGGGTTTTTAGCCATAGGTTGAGGAAGAGTGTTCCACAGTTTGGCAATTTTATGGGAAAAGAGGGCAGTGCCCTGTGTGTTGTGGGCTTGGATAATCTTTAACAATAGTTTATTTGAGGATCTTAGTGCTCTAGGATTGCTGTTGGGTTGGACTAGGCTTGTGAATTATATTGTGGGTTATGGACACTTGTTTACATGGTAGAAGGGTTGGTAGTTCTAACCATTTAATTTGGGAGAGTACAGAGCAGTGGTGGGTTCTGTAAGGGTGGCCTGTGGCAAACTTGGCAATTTTGTTGTAGCATGATTCCAGATTATTTAGGTCAGATTTACCAATATTTGTAAATACTAGGGAGCCATACAGGAGGGAGGAGAGTAGATGTGTGTGGGCAGTGGCTAGTCTGGTGTTGTCTGTAAGGTAGGGTTTAATTCTGTAAAGGGTGCCAAGCTTGGAGTGGACTTTTTTGATGGTGAGGGAGATGTGGGTGTCAAACCTTAGGTTATCATCAATTGTGACACCTATAAGTTTGACTTGGCTGGTGGGATCTATTTTGGCTCCGTCTGTGGAAAGGATAGAAAGTGGAGTCAGACATGTTTTGGGTTTATTGTAGTTTATTGTAATTGAAGACAATTAGCTTGGTTTTGTTGGGGTTAAGTATGAGTTGATGGCTAGTGAGGTAGTTTTCTATGTCCTGGAAAGATTTAGCATTTTTGTTTGTAGATCCTGGGGGGTGGGGGCTGTGCAGATTAATGTAGAGTCGTTGGTGTATTGGACTACGGAGGCTAGTTGGGTTGAACACCTGAGGCTGTCAGTAAAAATTGTAAAGAGAAGGGGGCCAATTATGGATCCTTGGGGTACACCAACAGTGATGGATAGAAGGGGACAGGGTGTTCTTCACTGGTGGCTTGCTGATGGTTAGAGAGATAACTATGGAACCAGGACAAGGCTGTTGTGTTGAGGCCATAGAATGATAGTTTATGTAGGAGGATTTGGTGGGAAACTATGTCAAAGGCTTTTGACATGTCAAGGAATATGGAGGAGACCATTGGGCCTCTGTTTATAAGATCTTGAATGGTGTTTGTGAAAGACAGCAGGGCAGTACTGGTACTATGTTTTGGCCTAAAACTGTGTTGTGTGGGGGAGAGGAGTTTGTGATTAAGGAGGTGGGCAAGGAGTTGGGAGTGAATGCATTTTTCTAAGATTTTGGCTAGAGGGGAAAGTATGGCTATGGGACAGTAGTCAGTCAGATCCTAAGAGGGGCCACCATTGTGTAGGGGAATGATGTGGGATATTTTCCATAGATGGGGTACAAATTGTTGAGAGACAGAACAGTTGATTAGGACTGATAAGGGATAGGCAATTGAGGGAGCAGCAATTTTAAGGAATATATTTGGTAATTTAACTTTGCCAAAGCATTTCATGCAGACACCAGTAAATATTTCCATACTGGATCAGTCGAGGCCCGGGTTAACAATGACCGCCACCAGTACTGTTAGCCAACAGGGTGCTAGTGGAAATTGGGCTACTGTTGGCCGAAGGAGGAGAAGAGGCAGAAGGCATGGCCAAAGGCAGGAAGAGAGGAGAAAGTCTAGGACTGTGGTAGTGAGGGTCGGAACTTTGAATGTTGGCAGTATGACTGGTATAGAGAGAGAGCTAGCTGATAAGATGGACAGAAGGAAGGTTGGTATATTGTGTGTGCAAGAGACCAGATGGAAGGGGAGTAAGGCTAGGTGTATCGGAGGTGGGTTCAAATTGTTTTATCATGGTGTGGATGAGAGGAGAAATGGCGTAGGTGTTATTCTGAAGGAACAGTATGCTGAGTGTTTTGGAGGTGAAAAGAGTGTCGGATAGAGTGATGTTTAAGAAGCTGGAAATTGATGGTGTAATGATGAATGCTGTTAGTGCATATGCTCCACAAATTGGGTGTGCAATGGATGAGAAAGAAAAATTTTGGAGTGAATTGGATGAAGTGGTGATAACTGTACCCAAGGGTGAGAGAGTGGTGATTGGAGCAGATTTCAATGAGCATGTTGGGGAAGGGAACTGAGGGGATGAGGAAGAGATGGGTAGGTATGGTGTTAAACAAAGGAATGCAGAAGGTCAGATGGTAGTGGATTTTGTGAAAAGGATGGACATGGCTGTGGTGAATATGCATTTTAACAAGAGGGAGGAGCATAGGGTGACATACAAGAGTGGAGGAAGATGCACACAGGTGGATTATATCTTATGTAGGAGGGCCAGTTTGAAGGAGATTGGAGACTGTAAAGTGGTGACCGGAGAAAGTGTAGTTAGGCAGCATAGGATAGTGGCTTGTAGGATGACGTTGGTGATCAAGAAGAGGAGGAGGTGAGGGCAGCACCAAGGATCAAATGGTGGAAATTGAAAAAGGGTAATTGTGAGGTGGAGTTCAGGGATGAGTTAAGACAGGCACTGGGTGTCAGTGAAGAGTTACCAAATAGCTGGGTAACTACAGCAGAGCTAGTAGGGGAGACAGCTAGAAAGGTGCTTGGTATCACATCTGGACAGAGGAAGGATGACAAGGAGACATGGTGGTGGAATGAGGAAGTACAGGAGAGTATACAGACAAAGAGGTTGGCAAAGAAGAAGTGGGATTGTCAGAGAGATGAAGAAAGTAGACAGGAGTATAAGGAGATGAGGTGCATGGCAAAGAGAGAGGTGGCGAAGGCTAAGGATAAGGCATATGAAGAGTTGTATGAAAGGTTGGACACTAAGGAGGGAGAAAAGGACCTGTACCACTGGCTAGACAGAGTGACCGAGCTAGGAAAGATGTGCAGCAGGTAAAGGTGATAAAGGATAATGAGGGAAACAAACTCACAAGCAAGGAGAGTGTGTTGAGGAGATGGAAAGAGTACTTTGAGGGGTTGATGAATGAAGAGAATGAGAGGGAGAGAAGGTTGGATGATGTAGGGATAGTGAATCATGAAGTACAATGGATTAGCAAGGAGGAAGTAAGGATAGCTATGAAGAGAATGAAGAATGGAAAGGCTGTTGGCCCATATGCCATAACTGTGGAAGCATGGAGGTGTTTAGGTAAATAGCAATGGAGTTTTTAACCAGATTGTTTAATGAAATCTTGGAAAGTGAGAGGATGCCTGTGGAATGGAGAAAAAGTGTTTAGGTACAGATTTTAAGAATAAAGGTGATGTGCAGAGCTGTAGTAACTACAGAGGGATTAAATTGATCAGTCACAGCATGAAGTTATGGGAAAGAGTAGTGGAAGCTAGGTTAAGAAGGGACGTGATGATTAGTGATCAGCAGTATGGTTTCATGCCAGGAAAGAGCACTACAGATGCGATGTTTGCTCTGAGAGTGTTGATGGAGAAGTACAGAGAATGTCAGAAGGAGTTGCATTGTGTTTTTGTAGACTTAGAGAAAGCATATGACAGGGTGCCTAGAGAGGAGTTGTGGTATTGTATGAGGAAGTCAGGAATGTCAGAGAAGTATGTAAGAGTGGTACAGGATATGTACGAGGGTAGTGTGACAGTGGTGAGGTCTGCGGTGGGAGTGACAGATGCTTTTAAGGTGGAGGTGGGGTTACATCAAGGATCAGCTCTGAGCCCTTTCTTATTTGCAATGGTGATGGACAGGTTGACAGACGAGATCAGACAGGAGTCCCCGTGGACTATGATGTTTGCAGATGACATTGTGATCTGTAGTGAGAGTAGGGAACAGGTAGAGGAGACCCTGGAGAGATGGAGATATGCTCTAGAGTGAAGAGGAATGAAGGTCAGCAGGACTAAGACAGAATATATGTGTGTGAATGAGAGGCAGGATAGAGGAATGGTGAGGATGCAAGGAGTAGAGGTGCCGAAGGTGGATGAGTTTAAATACTTGGGATCAATAGTTCAGAGTAACGGTGAGTGTGGAAGAGAGGTGAAGAAGAGAGTACAGGCAGGATGGAGTGGGTGGAGAAGAGTGTCAGGATTGATTTGTGACAGACTAGTACCTGTAAGAGTGAAAGGGAAGGTCTACAAGAGGGTAGTGAGACCAGCTATGTTATATGGGTTGGAACAGTGGCATTGACAAAAAGGCAGGAGTTTGAGCTGGAAGTGGCAGAGTTAAAGATGTTAAGATTTGCACTGGGTGTGACGAGGGTGGACAGAATGAGGAATAAGTATATTAGAGGGTCAGCCCAGGTTGGAAGGTTTAGAGACCAAGCCAGAGAGGCAAGATTACATTGGTTTGGACATGTGCTGAGTTGGGATGCTGAGTATATTGGGAAAAGATGCTAAGCATGAAGCTACCAGGTAACAGGAAAAGAGGAAGGCCTAAGATAAGGTTTATGGATGTGGTGAGAGAGGACATGCAGGTGGTTGGTGTGACAGAGCAAGATGCAGACGACAGGAAGAAATGGAAACAGGTGATCTGCTGTGGCATTCCCTAATGGGAACAGCTGAAAGAAGATGATGATGATCAGCTGCTAGATAGCAGGGTTTGAGTTTGGAAAGGAAAGATTTTATGTAGTTTGTTTGGATTGGGGTGAAAGAGAAGGGGGTGGTGTAGTCGGAAGAGGGAAGGGGAACAGTGAGAGGGTGATTAGTCGGATTACCAAGAAGAGATGTGATTGAGTTAATGAAGTGGGTATTAAACTGTGTAGCTATTGGGTCTGAAACCTTGTAGTTGGTGTGTGGGTGGGTGGTGGGGGTAGGGGTATAGCCTGGGATGAGAAGATTGTTAATGTTTTGCCAAAATTTTCTGGGGTTAAATTGGTGGGTTTGCTGATCTGAAAGGAAATAGTTTTGCTTGTCTATTTTTATTTGTCTCTTAGTTTGGTTATGTAGCTGCTGATATGTTGTGTGGTCTATTTTATTTTGGGTAGTGTGGTAAGTGGATCATGCCCTGTCTCTTTGTTTCAGCAGTGCTAGGGTATCTTTAGATAGCCAAGGTATGTGTCTAGTTTTTGCTCTTATTTTTCTTGTGGGTGCTAGATTGTTCAGTATTTTAAGAAAGGTATTGTTGAAGTAAAGGACTGTCTGATCAAGTGGGGGGTTCTTAAGAGGTGATCAGTTACTTTGCTGAAGAAGGTGGTTGAAAGTGGTGGGGGAAAAGTTTTTTTTTGTTCCTGATAAATTTATATATTGTGTTGGTTTATGTCTGAACTCGTTTTCTGTACAGGAAGGTAGGTGAGTGGTCACTGAGGGAGTCTGGAAGGCAGCCTGCTAAATAACCTAGATTTGGTTTGTTAGTATCCAGTCTAGTGTGGACTGCTTTTTAGAATGTTTATCTAGCCTGGAAAGACAGGATATGGTATGAGTGAAATTGAAGAGGTTTAGGAAATTGGAGGGGCTGTTGGTGTTGCAGAAATGCCAATCCAGGTTAAAATCAGCAAGGATAATGGTCTCCTGGCTGAAATTTGTTGATGCCTAGGTAAGAAGATTCTCAATTATGGGTAGGTTGTTCCCTCGGGGGGGGTAGGTGGTTATTATAATAACAGATTTGTTAGGGTTTATTAAGAGGTGTGTTGTTAGGATTTCAGAGTTAGGTAGGTCAGGAGGGGCACAGTTTAATAGTTCCAGTTTGAGTGTGCCTTTATACATAATAGCGGCACCACCACCCCTTTTGTTTGGTCTGTCTAATCTAATTATGTTATATCCATTTGTAATAATTTCATTGTCTTTGAAGTGGGACTTTAGCCAGGTTTCGGTTATTGCTGCAATGTCAGGTAAGTAGGAGTTAAGGGTTGCATGGAATTCAGTAATTTTATTTACGATACTATGGAGGTTAAAGTGCATAAAGACTAGGTCTAGTTGTTGGCTTTTGGAAGTGGGGGAAGGAGGTGGTGGTTAGTAGTATCTTGGGGAGAGATTGCTGGAGGGCTGGGTGGGGAAATGGTTGGTTAATGAGGGGTGTGGGTGAGAGGGCATTGGTTGGGGTGGATGCAAGCCTGGAATTTAATTTGTTTTATATTGTATAGAGTGAGTTGTCTGAATTTACTGGTAAGTTTTACATATCTGTGAGTTGAAGGGTAAGTCCTATGTGTGGGTAAATGTTTGAAAGGTAGAAGGAGAAAGGTAGTTGTGTTGTAGAGTTGTGAGCCAATTGCTGCATATGTGTGGGTGCGGCTGTTGGAGGTGATAGAGGGACAGTAGGTGATTGAAGATGAATGATGGTGCATGAGTGGAGGGAGGTGGAGCTAAGCAAGAGGTATAATAGGTGGAGTAGGAGAGAATTGGCTAGCAAGGAAATGAGGTGGGACATAGTGGATGTTTGAAAGAGGTGTGGTGTGGAGCTGAGAGGAAGGGGAGAGGATTGAGGCAGGAGTTGTATTGGCTGGAAGTAGAAGGGGTTTGTTTATTAGGTATAAATCTAGGGAAAGAGGGGGTGGGTGGTAATGGGGGTATGATATGGGAGCGGAGTGAGCCCAGAGTGAAGTAGAGGGCTAATGGAGTGGGATACACTGGCCTTGCAAGATAATATATAATTAACAGCCAACAGTGCTGCATGAGATATATTTGGTAGAATGGAAACCATATATTGTCCGGTGGAAAAAAACTCCAAAAGCTGAAATGGGAGCTTGTTACCTACTTGGGACTAGAGTGTAGAAACTAGGCGAGTAAAGCCAGATGATGATAATGTATGAAGTGAACCCTTGGTTTAGAAAAGAGAGAACAGAGGTAGCAAAGTCTTATCCTTTAGCATGCTTTCCTGAAGTGAGTTAGGAGCCAAAGTGATACAGAGACTAGGGACAGCGAGAGATGCAACTCAGTGAGGGTGGAAGAAAGGTGGTGGTGGGGAGTTTATGAGCCGAGAAATACGTGTGCATGCCGCAGCCTAGACTAATTTGCACAAAAGCAAAAGCTTTTAACACCAGGTGAGAAAGAAGCAATTGGGACACGTACATAAAGCTTGTGATGGTGTTTTTCTATTTTTGTTGATTTCCTCCAATCCTTGGCTAGGCAGCAATCCTTGTATCACTTTGGGGGTCAGTAGATAGAATGTCAGCCAGGTATATTCAGGGTGGGGGGGTTGAGGTCACTTTTCTGGGCAGTTGACTACTGTAAAATAAGAGAGATGTAAAGAAAATAAGATAGTGAGCTTAAGATGGTAAAAAATATTAAATCTCTGAATCAGAGCAATTGATGGAGGAGTAGTGAATATTAGGGGAAAGCAGAAAGAGTGAAATAGAAGGCAAAGGAATGAGAGACAGACAGAGGACAATAAAAACAGAGTGAAAGTTGCAGGCTGTAGGGTGAGAAAGAAAGGTAAAAGGTCTGGAGAGAGTACTCCCAGGTTTAAGGTAGCAGTAGAAAGGAAAGAGAAGGCTAGCAAGGCTTGAGGAGCTAGAAAGGAGAGTAGCTTAGTTTACAACACAGATATGGAGAAAGGGGCCTTTAAATAGGTAGAGGGAGGGGGGAACACAGGTAATAGAAGAATGATCAAGGGAAGCCTGCGTTTACTCTAACATTTGGAGTACGCAAACGTAAGAACACAAAACATAGTAAGGTCAAGGGACGTTAGCATTTAGCCAAACAGGAGTACGCAGAAGGAAGAGAGAATACAGTTGCCAGTGCCCAAATACTACATGCAGAAATTCTGCATTCTAAACAGATTATGCCTTCTAATTGTACAGCATTAACAGTAAGCATGAAAGCAGCAGTTATTAAAGCACAGATCTGAAGAAAGGGGCCTTTAAGTAGGCACTGGGAGGGGAAAAAGCACGCAAGTAAAAGCAGAATGGTCAAGAGAAGCAAGCGTTTACTCAAAAATTTGGAGTAGGCGAAAAGGCAGAGAGAATACATTACATAGCAAGTTCAAGGGATGCTAGTGTTTAGTCAAGCTGGAATAAGCAGAAGGAAGAGAGATTGCAGTTGTAAATACCCAATTACTATATGCAGAATTTCTACAATATAAAGAGCTTATACCTTCCAATTGTACAACAAAACAATAAACAAGCATGCAGCAGTTAATAAAACAGAAAATATTAAAGTATTTTTCAGCAGATAATACAGTGCTAGGTTTAAGCATAAGTCAAATGAAATCAAGAAGTTAAAGATTACATAGCTAGTTAAATATAATTAAAGTTATAGTTAAAGATGACATAGCTGTATGGACTCAGCAATACCTTACCAGTAAAATGTCTCCAGCAAATAGAGTAATCCCCTTTGCTGGACAGCAGCAATACACAAACCACATAACTGATTACCATGTTGGCTGTACAGGCCAGAGTAGGAGCAGGCACCAACTTGGCAGCTAGTCAACCTTTGTCTGAACGAGCATATAAGGTCTCAGGTAGATTACTATAAGGCTAACTTGTTTGTCTTTTCGGCTTTTCCCGGTTAGTGGTCGCCACAGCAGAACTCCAGTCCACTAATGATTGGCAGTAGATTTTTATGGTGCAGAGTTGCTAGCCTGACACCCAACCTTCAGCGAAGGCACACCCATTCATGCATGTCTTTTGGAGGCCACATGACCATGGAGAGGACATGCAAACTCCACACAGAAGGCACTCCAGCTGAGAATCGAACAGGAGAACCTCTTGCTGTGAGGCAACAACGCTACCGCTGTACCCCTGTATGGCTAACTATGAGTACAAATTGGACACATCCACCAAGGGTAATCACAAGGCTGTCTTCACATATGTCTGCAATCTCAGAGGCGACAACACAACCCACCCTGTAATGGTGGCCAATCACGTCACATACATACACACCATAGCTATAGACAACCTGCTGCAGACAGGTTTAGGACAAACATCACTCCCCTGGCTCACCATCAATGTAGGTGGATATGCACAGCATCTGCACCCCTCCCCTCATCATCAGGGAGCAGGTGCATACTGCCTAATCAAAGTCAACAAAAGCAAGTCTCCATGGGACCTGAGAACATTTCTGTCTGCATCCTACATGAACTCAGGCATATGCTTCCAGCTCCATTACACACTGTATGCAAGCAAAGCATGAGCACCATTGACATCCCATCAGTAAGGAAGATAGCCACTGTCATCCCACTACACAAACGCGAATGATGAATGGTGGTTTATGCAATGTACTGGCCCTCATTGCGGGGAACATGACACATCAGGACAAGGAGTGCAATGGAGGTTCATACTGTGCTGATAGATGACAAGAGTATGATGTGGTTGTAAGTAGTAGCTAATGATAGGCAATATTGATGTGCTGGCTCTGTAAATAACTGTGGGCAATGTTTGAGGTCCTGTGATGTGTTTTCCTGTTTATGTCTTCCAGGTGGCATGCAGCATTAGCCGGCATACACTGCAGAGGAAAATGCAGCCATTACAGAAGCAATATTACAACACCATGCAGTGCTGTTTGGCCAGAGCCGACAAAATCTGCGGGAGCAGACTGCCCTGTGGGATGACCTTCTCCAAAGAATGAACACCTTGGGCCACCATGTCCACACATATGATCAGGTCAGGCATCGGGCAACTGACCTAATACATCGTGCCCGGCAAAGGGCTGCTGCCATGGCCAGGGACCGTTCTGCCACAGGTGGGGGTCCTGCTACGCAGGCCCCACTTACACCAATGGAGGAACTCCTTGCCAACCTAGTGGCAGCTCCCACACAACAATCAACACATGAAACACCAGTCGTGGAGGTGGGTGGCACCCATGCAACAGATGAGGAGCATCCAGGGAAGGCCACAGTGCACATCAATTTAATCATGTAGCAGTTATACTATTTTCAATAGAGTATCTAGATGCATATGTCAGTTCAAACTGCATTTGTGGGTGGGGTTTAGTAATGCACACAAGTGCACATCTATAGCGAGAGACAGCAAATTGTCTACTATCATAGCTTGTACTGTACCTGTGCAGACACGTAGCATTCATCTTGTACCAATGCCAAATGTGAGTCTGTTCTGCTGACAATACCTCCCTCCCACAACTACATAGGTACCCCTTGCCTGCATGTGGGACAACAGCATGAAGCCAGTGAGTATGGGATTTTCCTGTTGTGGCCCACCAGTACCCCAGGAATGTTAAGGTCATGCATGTGACCATGCACACAAGTGTTACTCTCAGCTATTTTGTAATATCTACATGTTCACTTGTGGTGGGGTTAACTGCATTGCATCACAGTGGTCATCACAGAGGCCTATTTGCAGGAGATATCATATATATATGTAGCATACCTCACAACCTGTCATTGTAGGAAATCTGGACAAAGACTGACAAAATGTGGGACAAAGGCCCAAAACTAGGGAAATATTTTATAAATTAGTGTTATACAGTGCATATAAATGGTATGCACACACCTGTTAGAATGCCAGCTATTTGTGAAATACAAACATGAGAGCACAATAACAATTTTCTGAACCCTTCCAACCTTTCATGTGACCTATAACCTGTACAATCCAATTGTAAAACAAACAAATCTGGTAGGGGAACAATTATGACACATAAAAAACTTACAAGAAGCTAGATGCATACGTGTGCACAGGCTGAAGCTAATACTGTGTTGAAGCAGCTTTCGATATTATTACAGCATTACATCTTCTTGGGTACACACCTGCCATCAATTACAGAGACTCTTTGATTAACAGCAAACAATGGTCAGCTGTCCTACCAGGATCATCCTAAATTTACTCAGTTGCCTGCTACAGCAACAGCCATAGTTTGCATACAGCTTACAAAGCAGCAAGGGGATCTCATTTGTGAAAGGTATCAGCCCAGAGAAGGGTACTCACACACATTTCTACAGCATTGCATATACCATGGAACACAGTGAAGACAGTCATCACATGGTGGTGGAAATATGGGGCAACAGTGACATTCCAAAGAACTAGATATCCCTCCAAATGTGTGGAAAAGACAAGACCCAAACTGGTCAGGGAGGCTGCCAGGAGACCTACAGCAACATTACAGGAGTTGCAGGAATCACTGGCAAGTACCGGTTGTGTACTACATGTGACAACAATCTCCCGTATTCTCCACATGTCTGGCCTATGGGTAGGTATGGAAGATGGAAGCCTTCTCACACACAGAACAACATCCAGTTCTGGTGGATTTCTCAAGAAAAATATATCAGGTCCCCCAGTAGCATATGAGGAAATGTGTTATGGTGTAATGAGACCAAGGTTGCACTTTTTGGCCACAATGCCAAAAGGTTTGTTTGGCACAAGAACAACACTGTGCATCACCAAAAGAACACCATCCCCATGGTGAAGGATGGTGATGGCAGTGTCCTGCTTTGGGATTGCTGTTCATAAGCTGGAAGTGGGCCTGTAGCCAAAGTGGAGGGGATTAGAAAGAGTTCAAAATACCAGTTCCTTTTGGCCCAAAGTCATCATGTGTCTGCTAGAAAGCTGTGGATGGAGAGGACTTATACCTTTCTACACAACACTGACCCATACCATACATCAAAATCCATAAAAAAATCTCTTCACCATAAGACAATCAATGTTTTGGAAGGGCCCAGCCACAGTCCAGACATACATCCAACAGAGAATCTGTGGGGTGCCCTGAAGAGGCCTGTGCAGAAGTGATGTCCTCACAATCTGACAGAGCTGGAGGGCTTCTGCAAGGGAGAGTGTACAAATATTGCTAAGTCGAGATGTGCCATACTGATACATACCTTCCCAAGAGGACTGACTGCTGTTATTAAATCAAAAGGTGCTTTAACAAAGTATTAGTTTTAGGGTGTGCACAGTCATGCAACCAGCCTATTGTATGTATTTCAACTTCTACATGTTATCCCTAACTAATGTGTTTGTTCTTCAATTGGATTGCACAGGTTATAGGTCACATTAACGTTGGGAAATGTTATCACATGATTTCTATGGTCTCATGTTATATATCAAACACACCTGGCATGTTAATAGGGGTGTCTACACTTATAATGTCCACTGTAAGCTTTGAAGGTTGTTAGTATAACTGGTTCTGTTGTAACATACCTGTACTGCAGGTTTTGAAGTGTGAGACTCAAATGTGTCATTAAATAGAGATACCAGTCCTCATATCATCCCAGTAATGTGTCAGCAAATACAGGATTTATGATGAACAGACCAGAAATATGAGCCACACATGTAGACATTCAGCGACACTCTGCACAGTTGAGAGATATGCTCTGTAGGTTGCCACTGTGCTATACAGGTGAACAGCAATTATGTGCACATGGGTGCAGTGTGTGCTACTTGAAGGTCAATCACCAACTAACACTACTCACATATCACAGAGGTGTATATAAGTTGTAACAGGAAGTGGAAAGGGCTGCACTGCATGATGTTGAGGTGCCATCCAGGGTGTGTATGTAGTGGTCTTACTGTGTTGTGAATGTCACCAGTTGGCTATTGTGAGGTCTGTGTAATGCCTGTCTGCCACCTCACCTGTATGTGTGTGCATGTGTGTGCATGCATGTGTGTGTGCGTGTGTAGCAGCAAATGGTATAATGCAGGTATTAATTTAAATATGTAGTCTTTGCCTCACAGGTGGTCATGGTGGTTGCAGTCCCTCCCACTCAGTATTTGATGTCAGTGTCTCTGCAGACTCTGGCAATGATGATCATATTCAGGCACAGGTAGTGTTGTCAGGGGCTGAATCTGTGCCATTGGTTGGCATCCCACACTCATCCACACGTGCCCTGTCACCAGCAGCTACAGATGATGGACAGTTGGCAGGTGGTGGCATGGAGCAAGCTAGTGTGGTGACTATGGCAGGTGTGAGTGTACACGCTGTCCATAGCCAGAGTGCAGGTGGGGTCCCACACAGATGGATGGACAGGGATGCTCACAGGAGGACTGCTTCTCATCAAGCCACTGTCACAAGTGCCACAACAGATGTCACCAGATGCATGTTTCGGGCTGTCATGGATGCACAGGCATGTAGTGAATGCAACACCAGACAAATACTCAGGGTGGTGGATGCAACTCTTCCTGGTTTATGTGGCGACATACAGTGGATATAAAAAGTGTACACACCCCTGTTAAAATGCCAGGTTTTTGTGATATAAAAAAAGAGACCACAGTAAATCATTTCAAAACTTTTCCTACATTTAATGTGACCTATAACCTGTACAATTCAAGTGAAAAACAAACAAATCTGTTAGGGAAAAAATATAAAAAATGTACAATACACTGGTTGCATAAGTGTGCACACCCTTAAACTAATACTTTGTTGAAGCACCTTTTGATTTAATTACAGTATTCAGTCTTCTTGAGTACACACCAGCCATCAATTAAAGAGACTCTGATTAACCCCAAATAAAGTTCAGCTGTCCTAGTAGGATTTTCCTCACATTTACTCAGTTGCCTGCTACAGCAAAAGCCATGGTTCACAGACAGCTTACAAATTATCAAAGGGATCTCATTGTTGAAATGTATCAATCAGAAGAAGGGTACAAAAAAATTCTACAGCATTGGATATACCATGGAACACAGTGAAGCTACTCATTAAAAAGTGGAGAAAATATGGGACAACAGTGATGTTGCAAAGAACTGGATGTCCCGCCAAAATTGATGAAAAGGCAAGATGAAAATTGGTCAGGGAGGCTGCCAAGAGACCTACAACAACACTGAAGGAGCTGCAGGAATTTCTGGCAAGTACTGGTTGTGTACTACATGTGACAACAATCTCCATATTCTCCTTATGTCTGGACTATGGGGTAGGGTTGCAAGACGGAAGCCTTTTCTTACACAGAAAAACATCCAGGCCCAGCTAAAATTTGCAAAACAATACATCAAGTCTCCCAAAAGCATGTGGGAAAATGTGTTATGGTCTGATGAGACCAAGGTTGAACTTTTTGGCCACAATTCCAAAAAGTACATTTGGCACAAAAACAACACTTCGCATCACCAAAAGATCACCATCCCCATGGTGAAGCATGGTGGTGGCAGTATCATGCTTTGGGGTTGCTTTTCTTCAGCTGGAACTGGGACTTTATAATCAAGGTGGTGGGAATTATGAACAGTTCCAAAAATCAGTCACTTTTGGCCCAAAACCTTCAGGCATCTGCTAGAATGCTGAAGAGGAAGAGGAATTTCACCTTTCAGCATGACAGTGACACCAAGCATACATCCAAATCAAGAAAAGAATGGCTTCACCAGAAGAAAATTAAAGTTTTGGAATGGCCCAGCTAGAGCTTAGACCTAAATCCAGTATAGAAAATCTGTGGGGTGACCTGAAGAGGGCTGTGCACAAGAGATGCCCTCAGAATCTGACAGATTTGGAGCACTTTTGCAAGGAAGAGTGGGCAAATTTTGCCAAGTCAAGATATGCCATGCTGATAGACTCCTACCCAAGAAGACTAAATGCTGTAATTAAATCAAAACGTGCTTCAACAAAGTATTAGTTTAAGGGTGTGCACACACAACAAAGTTTTAGTTTAAGGGTATGCACACTTATGCAACCAGCATATTGTACATTTTTTATTTTTTATATTTTTCCCCTAACATATTTGTTTTTCAATTGAATTGTACAGGTTATAGATCAAATTAAAGGTGGGAAAAGTTTTGAAATGATTTATTGTGGGCTCATTTTTTTATATCATGAAAACCTGGCTTTTTAATAGGGGTGTATAAAACATTTTATATCCACTGTTGTTGAGGCCACATGGCAAAATGCTGAGGTCATGAGTAGATGGTGGGGTGAGATCTTGGCAATCCTTGATCTCTGTGCTAGAGTGTGTGGTGGGAGATGGGTGTTGGCCACATGGACGTAGGTCAGCACCAATATCAGCTGAAAATCTACAGGGCTGTGCACCTTCACACTCTTATAGTGGCAGTGACACCAGCACTACCGAAGGGGGGTTGCTGTCCACATCACAATGGAGCAGGCCATGGGCACATGGTCCTGGCAGGTCCTGTCAGGAACACAGGTCCAGCAGACAGCAGTCACCATCAGGAAGCAGTACTGCATCTGGCCTTGGGCCTGGTGGTGTCAGTGAGACCCCTGGCAGGACCAGTTCACGTGTCCATGGCCAGAGACGGTGAACTGGACACCCTGCCATGTACAGTCTACAGCTGTCCAACATACCCCTGTGTAGGGCAGCCACATGGTGTGACTGTGTGCATACATGCACACACACATCTGTATCACAGGCAAGTCACCTCCAGACACACACAGCACCTCTGCACAGCCCATCTATAGGATACCCCTCCAAACACGCACACATGGATGTCAGCCATATGACCCAGCCTAGACCTCTGGCAAACCCACACAACACCCTGTGCATATGATGATTCCTGTGCCACATCCCTGTCATCCATACCATCATACCATCGATTAAGGTTCATAGGTTGGTACTAGGCTATCGGCCCTAAGGCCTATGCAAGCCTAGCCATAACAATTCCCTGGATATTTCTTCCCACAATATTTACTTCTCCAGGCCCCTGTCTAGCAGGGTGACTGACATGATCCCTGGGGTGAATTTCCTATCTCCCATCCAATCATCAAGGTTCCTTTTGAAGAGGGCCAAAGAGGCGCTCTGCTTGATATGTATGGGCAGTCTATTCCAGAGTATGAGGAGTCTCTGGGTCAGGAACCTATCCCTCCAGCATGTTTTGTTCATTGTGATGACAAGGTTTAGATCCCTGGAGTGTGTGGCTCTGAGGAATTGGGATTTCTTTAAGTGGAGCATGTCCAACAGCTCAGGGTTTGACATGGCCTTGTATGTTAAACAGAGATCGCCTCTGAGTAGATGATATGCCACAGAGTATAGCTGGAGTTTTTTTAGATGGTCAGTATATGGCATCTGCTTTAGGCCTGTGATTCTTTTAGTGAGGTATTTCTGTGGCCTTTCAAGCTGTTGCAGATGTCTTGTGAGGTACATACCAAACGGGGCATTATACTCTATAATTGGTCTAATGAGGGATGAGTACAGTGGGACAATGACCTCCTTTTTTCTGGATGAAAAGCCCTTAGTGATGAGGTGTGCCACATAGAAGGATTTCCTGACTGTTGTGGCAATGTGGTTATCAAAAGTGAGACCACTGTCCACCTGTGTCCCTAAGTCTCTCATCACACTTTCAATGTTTAGTGTCCTGCCACCTATGTGGTAATTCATGGGTACATGTTTTTTTCCAAAAAGGATAACTATACATTTCTTGGCATTAAGCTTAAGCCCATGGCTCTGGCACCAGGCATCTGTTTCTGTAAGGTCCGTTTGTAGAATAGGCACATCATTTGGGGATTCAATAATATCTCCCAGTTTGCAGTCTTCTGCAAACTTTGTTAGCCAGAGTCCCTTAGTGTTGGCCTGTACTTCAGAGAAGTAGATGCCAAACAAGAGTGGTCCCAGGACTGAACCCTGAGGTACTCCACTTGTCTGGAGCTAGATTTGGAGACGGCTACTTTTACTGTCTGGGTTCTGTCAGTAAGCCAGTTAGCAACCCATCGAGTGACGTAGGGATTTATGCCCAGCTTAGTAAGTTTATCTATGATTTCAGAGTGGGGGATGGTGTCAAAGGCCTTGGCGACATCCATATAGGCTGTGTGGACTGCCTTACCCTCGTCCACAGCTCTGGAGACTGATTTGAAGAAGTCAATCAGATTCAGGAGACAAGATCGGCCCTTCACAAACCCAAACTGGGTGAGGTCTAGTGTTTGAAGGTTGCCATTGTCTTTGTTTATAAGTTCCATGATAATGCATTCCATGCCCTTGCAAATCAGGCTTGTCAGACTGATGGGACGGTAGTTCCCGAAATCCAAGGTGGATCCTCCCTTGTGGAGCGGGATAACTGTAGCTGTGCGCCACTCAGTGGGCACGAAGCCTGAGGTGAGGCTATGATTAAACATGACACTTAGGTGAGGTGCCAGTTATTTTTGTAGTTCATGTAGTACACAGCCTCGGATGTCATCTAGTCCCATGGATGCTGTATTCTTAGCTTTGGAGAGTGCGGTTTCTACCTGTGTGGCTGTGATTATCGGAATTTGGCAATCTTTTGGTATTGAGATGGGCCTTTTAGGGGGTGAGAGTGGGGTGAAGTTGGCACTAAATCGATCTGCCAGGATATTGGCAATATCCTTGGGATCAGTATATTTAATGCCATTCTGTTGTAACTCAGAGCAGATCTGAGCATTGCCATTTAGATGTTTGACATAACTATAGAATGCCTTGTGGTTGTCATGGGAATCTTTGGTGATTTTATTTTCATAACTAGCTTTTGAGGATTTTATGAGGGATCTCAGCTTCTTACTGAGGCTGGTGAGGGAGTCTTTTGCATCCTGGGATTTTCCTCTTTTTTGCAACAGTTTCTTCCTTCTGTTGTATAGTTTGTTTATAGCAGGGGACCACCAGATTGGCTTCCTTTTTTTGGAGAAGAGCATCTTGGTTCTATTTGGGATGGCATGATTCATGCACAAGTGGATGTGCTGATACAGTGCCTTACTGTAGGATTCTGCAGTCGAACTTCCAGATCCTGTCTGCGTGGGTGTTGTGAAGTTTGTCACTTCTGACTTCAGTAGCTTGAAGTTGGCTTTGGAGAAGTTTTTTAAGGCGGTTTCCTTACTGGGGGGTTGGGATGTGGATGTCAAGGGTGATTTGTTATGGTCAGACCTGACCAATGATGGGATGACCACTGGTGTGGAGAATCTATCTCCCATGTTGGTAATGACCAGGTCTAGGATATTGGAGCCCCTGGTGGGACAATGGATTAGTTGATCCAGGGCGTTGGAATTTATGAATTCCAAGAACCGTTGGGAAAAGGAGTTGGTACCTGAGTAGTTTTCCCAATTAAAGGCAGGGTAGTTGAAATCACCCAGTATTAGGGTGTTTGGTTGTATCTTAATATTTTCCAGTATGTTTAGAAAGGTGTAGTGAGAATCTTGGGGCATGGATGGGGATCTGTAGCAAGCTACAATTTGGATTGCAGTCTTACCTAGTGTTAGTTGCACCTGGAGAATTTCAGATGCATTGTGTTGGGCAACTAGCCTGGAAGTGTGAATATCCTTGGTGAATATGGACACTCCTCCACCTTTAGTGTTTCGGTCCTGGTTTTGTGGTCACAAAGTGTGGTAAGAATTGTAGCCTGGTATTGCAGGGGTGCTCTCTGGAACCTTGAACCAGGTCTCAGTTACTGCACAGATATCAATGTTCTCCATTTTTAGGAGTGCCTCAAGAGAGTGCATTTTGAGGTTTAGACTTCTAGCATTGAGTAGCATTACATTCAGATTTTGCCTGCTTCTATTTGTTATGGTGGTGGTTTTATCCTTTGAACATTGCCTAAAAAAGGCACTATAGGGGTGGCAAGAGCTTTAGCCAGTAACCTGAATCCCAGGTGTGACAGGTGCAGACCATCTCTGGCAAAACATCGTGGTTTGTCGATCATGTCTTCCCAGGCAGACAGATACTGGATCCCCTTTGAATGACACCAGAAGCTTAGCCAATTGTTGAAGTCAATCATTTTGTCCTTATACTGTGGTATCATTCTTGGCGAAGGCAGGATGCTACTCAGGGCTAGGGTCATACCTGCCTGGGTCACATGATCCAAGAGCTCTTCCATATCTCTTTTTATGTAGTCCAGGGAGGTACGTCTCAAGTCATTCACTCCAGCCTGGACAATGACAGAGTCATATTTGTACTTGTGGAGTGACTTGAGTGCATGCATTATGTGGTGGATCCTGGCACCCGACAGGCAGCTGACTGTAATTTTCTCCTTGTTCAGTCTGGTGAGTGGGACATCAGTGTGCCTGACTATAGAGTCACCTATGACTAAAGTGTTGGGTACATTGTCTTGCCTTAGGGGCTGTTGTTGGGTGGCACACTGGTGTTGTGAGCTATGTGTCCCTTTGGTTGTGACTGGTGTTTGTTTGCATTTCAGCTTCAGAGGTCCTTGTTGCTTGGGCAGGTTAATGTTAAGGGCCTCCGCATATGTGGGTTTAGTGTTGCTATGTGTGGGTGTTGATGGTGTGGGTTTTGAAGGGCTATGAGTTGCTTGAGGTGTGATGCAGGTGTTAACCTTCACCTCTTGACTGTCTAGCACAATCTTGGCCGGAGAGACCTTTGCTTCCAGTTTGGCTATGTAAGTGCATCTCTCACAGGGACAGGCTAATATGGGTCTGATGCACAAGGTGAATATAGTACAGTGTAGCTATGTAATACTGTTTAAGGTGCTGTCTGATTGCATTTGTTGTGGGTACACATAAAGGTGTATGTACCTTATTAGCTATGATGCATTATTGCTGTTAGTACCACTGACTGAATGTAGTCTGATTTGCTGTATTCTGTTTGTATTCCAAGTGTCTGTGTGTCTGCAGGCTGCGACCCTGCAGACATTACCAACATGAAGTATGGCAGAGTGGAAATACATTGACTGTTTCATAGCCAAGATACAGCTTTATATGTACCTTTGCCAGGTGTGTATGCATGCAACAGTATGTGATGGGTACTGTTTTTAGACAGTATGACCTGGAATACATACCCCTTGTCACAGACAGGTAGCCTTCAGACATGTCACATCAGTGTTGCATAGTACTACAGGCTCATACATGTGGAACAGGTTATTGGAGTACTGTCAGTAGGTCCCTCACCAGCTTAGCCATTATGTTGCCCGGAACAGATTCATATGTCAGCACCTGTTGCCCTTGTCATTTCTTTCCCACACACTCAACCCTGATGCAGTTGGTGAGGGCTTGCATGGTACTGTGTATGACAGGCTTGTGGTATGTATTCTTGAGTTCACAGGGTGGAACAGGGAGACAAAATGGTATATCCTTTGCATAGACACAGTAAAGACTGATACAGGCAATGTGCATACAGTAACACAAACACAGTTGACAATGGACAGATTCAGGTATGTAAACCTAAATATCCACTTTAATGTACTATAGTGCTCCATACACGTGACATGCCCCACATAGATTATATGCGTGGGACATAATCCACTACCTCTTACAACATGTAACATTTTGAATGTTCATGGATGGTTAGATAACCCACCAGGAATAGCAACTGGAGTCATCTATTTCACCTACAAGCCTGGGCATGTGATAGGGTGACAGACATTATATCAGCATGATGTTTCAGTCAGGTATGATATCTGATGCTGGCATGTATGTCAGTGCACTAAATGTGTCCTATTTGGCAACAATATCACATACATGGCCATTGTTAGGGGACACAGACCACATATGTGTTGCAAACATCCAGATATTCCATAGACATCTGTACAGATGACTGCAATGGCCTGTACAATGTTTTAACATGCTGCATGTGAGGCAGATGCCATTAACATGCTACATAAAGTAATGCCATCAGGTGGCGGTAAACAGGCATGGATGGTACACACATTAAAATGGTATAACCCACACAGGCTATGATTCTCAACCCAAACACATACAAACACACAGTTGCTAATACTGAGATTAGAATCTCTACCTATTTAGTTATTTCTACTATAGTGTTACACAGTTTTCAGACGTGCCATGGAGCTTATATGGATTCACCTTGTCCCAAGGTGCTTCTAAGGTGAATGACATCAGCAGACCTTGTAAAGTAGGGTGGTAGGAAGTGTACAGGATGATACACAACTCAAAATGGTATAACCCACAGAGGATATGATTCTTAACCCAAGCACACACACACACACACACACACACACACACACACACACACACACACACACACACACACACAGTTGTCAGTATTGAGATTAGAACCCCTACCTATCTAGTTATTTCTACTATAATGTGACACAGTTAGATGCACAATGGAGCTGATATGAATTCACCTTATCCCAAGGTACTTCTAAGGTGAATGACATCAGCAGTCCTTGTAAAGTAGGGTGATGGGAAGTGTATAGGGTGGTACACAACTTAAAATGGTATGACCCACACATATGATTCTCACACACAAATACTTACTTGCCAGTATTGAGATGAGAATCCCTGCCTATCTAGTGATTTGTACTATAGTGTTAAGCAGTTATCACATGCGCTACAGAGCTTTCTGGCCTGACAATTGGCCAAAGGTGCTGATAAGGAGAATGACATCAGTAGGACTGATAAAGTAGGGCACTGGGTGGGAAACTTATCAAAATACTTCTTCTTACAAACATACACACACACACACACACTTATACACCCACACAAACATTTCCCGGATCTGATATTAGAACCTCTCCCTAGCCAGTAATTTGTACTATAGGGTTATACAGTTATCGCATGTGCTACGGAGTTTACTGGGCTGACAACTGGCCAAAGGTGCTGATAAGGGGAATGGCATCAGCAGGACTGGTAAAGTGGGGTGCTGGGATGTGTTGTGGTTGAGAATGGCCTAAAACTGTTTCACCTACAAACAAACACACTCCCTCACTCACGCATACACAACTGTCATGCACACACACACATACACACACAAACACACACACACACACACACACACACACACACACACACACACACACACACACACACACACACACACACACACACACACACACACACAATTGCCGGTATTGAGATTAGAATCCTTACCTATCTAGATATTTGTACTATAGTGTTATGCAGCTATTGCATCTGCTACAGAGCTTATACGAGTGATAGGTGTCCAGTGGTACAACTAAGGTGAATGACAGCAGCAGATCTTGTGAAGTAGGGCAATATGAAGTGTACTGAGTGGGAACAGTCTCCTAATAATTAGACCTATGGACACACACAGACAGGCAGGTGATGTGATATTATAAACCCAACCTCAGTACTTTTACACAATGGGGCTCACCTTTTATGCTGGCACGTGCAACGGTTTACAACTGGTATGCCACTGTCCACAGCTGGGCATTACTGTATGCCATTCAGGGTATCCGTGTGTGTGACTCACTCTGTCTGTGTCCCCCTGTGTGTCTCTGTCTCTATCACTGTCTGTCTCTCACTTCCCCACATCTATGTGTGCATATGCTTGACATATGTTATCTGTTGCCCATATATATGTGCGTGTATCTCATGCAACAGATGCAGATATATCACATATGAGCCACCTACAGTTAACTGAGGGTAATCCTGTCTGATGTGTGTTTGTGGGGACAGTTGAGGTGTACATAGCTGTCTGTATGCACTGACATATATACACAATACAGTCATACATTCCAATGTGGGTTCCGACATGTCCTTTGATTCTCTAAGTGTAGAAGCATGCCCAGTGTGATCTTCTATAGTTAGAGTGAGACTTCATTCCAGAGATAGGTGTACTCCAGTCCAGGGTATTGTGTGCTACAGTCATACCTCTCAGGAGTATGCAGGACTTTCCTCATGGTACTGGGTTTGTTTAGCAGACATTTTCTGACATATCTGTAGTCTAACACTGCAATGTATTGTGTCATTACTAGTGCCAGACATCCTCAGATCATCACAGTGCTTTACCAGAGGAATACTAGTTATATGATGCATAAACCAATATTATGAGGGTAGCTGTGTACATTCTTGCCCAACAAGGCTATTTGTGAGGTGTGGCTACAGCCAGTTGAGTAATGACACACTGTGTAAACAGTTCAGCAACCTGGTAATATAATGGCTGGGGATCTCCTTTTTGTGTGGTATCTTTCTAAACTGAGATGTGATATCCATGTGTGGGCTTACCTCTCACCTGTACATTTTTTGGCAGGATGTCCAGGTGTTTGGTTAGAGGTTTCATCCTGTCTACATAAACTTGGGTTTTTATGGCAAGTTAGTTACATATAACTGAAGAGTGATGTTACAAAATAATGACAGACATTACTGTTTCTGACTACATAACCCTAAGACAATTCCCACTACTGCAAACTCCTCAAACTACCAACTTTCTCAGTATGTAAGGGTGATATTTACAACACATGCCTATCATTGTACATTTGTTCCACTTTATCTCTGACCTTGTCCAGTCATCTTGATGTTAGAGGTTGGAAGTTATGGGTGTGGTTACAGAGTGTATTCTACTTTGCAGGCATGTCCATTATATGTAAAAGCAAACATAAGAAAAAAGGATTATTGAGAATAATCACTGGCAACAGTACCAAAAAGCACTTTTATTCACTAAAGCCTTGGCACCTCAGCTACTCATCCTTCAAGATGTCCATTATATGCGTAGTATATTCCACATAGCACTGTGACTTCCAGGTATGTCAGTGGCAGAGCAGTGGGTGTCACTGACATGCGTAACAGTTGGCACTGCAGTTATCTGCACATAGCCCTGTCAAAGACAGCACTGTACCTAGGGCACTACGAGATGACTGCCAGGAGAACGTTGTGGCCATATCCTGACAGTATTAACCACACATACACATAACTCATTGCCCCCTGCATATTGTGGACAGGCAACATGTTTTCATGTGTACTGGTACAGCCCTGCCAATGTGTGCTATACTGCTATTTCCCTGAAAACATACACGTTACTGCATTTGTGTGGGTATATGGGGGGGGGGGCACACCTGTCAACTGTACACATTGGCACATACTGTGCCTGTATTTGCTTTACATTTTGGTTCCATTTACCATGCTATTGTGCCCTGTCTTGGGGACTAGAAGCATATCAGTAAAGGGCACAGATCAGATTGCAATGGCATACATTTGAATTTCAGACTTCTTACCCTTCATAGGGTTACTGCAACTTGCTGTGTGAGTCTGTAGGGGGGTAATTCAACATTGACACCATTTGTGTGCCTTTACCAGACAGTTCTCTGTGGTTTTCTACAGCTGACGTGCGGTGTGGGTGTGAGGGGTGGGTATGGGACCCCCACACTGACATCCATGCCTGTGACCTATGACCTCCTAGTTAGTTGTCCCCAGACATATACTACAGTGGGATTTGACATTTTGGGTACTACTGCATAGTGTGTGGAGGCCAGTTTTGGCCAGACATTTACTGGTGTCCCACATAGCTATCAGTTGTGTGCTGCTATCCAAGTAGGCCACCCCATTCCCTTGCATGCATGCAGCAGTACCATAGATATGCTAGCAAAACATGCAAATACATTCATTTATTGTTAAAAAGACTGACTTACCTTGTGCCTGCAGCAGTTGTGAGGACCATGCTTGAGGGCCACCTATGTTGGAAGCGCAAAGTACACTGCCTATACATGGTAAGTTACAGGGAATGTGATGTGTGTGCCATATATTTTACTGTGTGTGCGAGTCAGAGAGAGGTGTCAGTCCCTGGGGTCCCTACAGTGTTAGTGTGTATGCTATGTGTTGCCTCTTTGTCAAGGTCTGAGCATTCTGAGCATGCCTCCATCTGCCCACAGGAGCAGGCTCAGGGGCCTCCTCATCCTCTGAGTCCCTCTATGTCTGTGGGGGCCTTGGCAATGGTGGTGGGCTGTGTGTCCCTTCCCCATGCTGTTCCTGCTGCAGCTGTTTCCACAGGATCATATTGTGTAGCATGGAACATATTATTTACATATGTGCACATGTGGCTGGAGAGTACTGCAAGGCCCCACCAGATATGTCAAGGCAGTGGAACCATGACTTGAGCATCCCAAACAAACACTCTATAATGATCCTGATTTGTGCGTTTGCCACATTATGGCATTATTGTGTGAGTGTGTGTGTATTTCTGTCATCATCCATGGCTCCAGTGCATAGCCAGCATCACCAACCAGATGGCTATATAGGATACCCCACTGGCAAATGCCTGGTACAGCTGTGATGAATGCCAGATGTGGGAGTCATGATAGCTTCCAGGGTTGCCAGCACACTCATTCATGATAATGCTCTGGGCATTGCACATGACCTGACAGTTGATGGAGGGGAAGCCTTTGAGGTTTATGTAGACCCTATCCTGGGTGGTACTTTAATGTGCATGTGCATGCAGTCTATGGCATCCCGTACCTTTGGGTATTCTGCAACATGGTGGAAGAGAGGCATATTGCTGGTCCTCTCCTCATTGGTATTGGGGAAGTAAATGTACTTTCCGGCATGTGGTAGCATGGCATCCAGGAAGTGGTGGAGTACCCTGGATGCAGATACATGTGAGACCCCCATGATTTCCCCAGTAGGTCTTTGGAAAGTACCTGCAGCTTGCATTCTTAAGGCTACACATACCTTGGTATCCACCTGGATGGGTTCCCATCTGTTGGCTCTACGTCTGAGTTGAGGCTGGCACCGCTCGGTGATTTGCTGAAGTATATCTCTGTCACCCTGTAGTGCTCTATTATCTGCAGATCATGTAGCCCCAGGTAAGTTACCCTGCATCTGAACACTCTTCTCCTCCTCCTTGGTCTGTGGTGGTTGCCAGCATTATCCTCCTCTCCGCCCTCAGCCTCTAGCACATACTGATATATCAAAGCAATGGCAGCCCCAAATATTTTTCCAGTTAAAATTCCCTCGCATGTGTACACCAATGGTGCAGAGTTTGTGGGAAAAACCAGATTGTAAGGTGTTTCCATAGTTTATACTGTTGTGCTGCCTGTATGATTGGCTGACTATGATACATTCCACCTGCTAGCTATGTAATTTGTTCTTGATTGCTTTTATTCTGCTATTTTCCTTTTTTTCCTTTTTTCCCCTTTTCATTTCCTCCCCCTTTAAGCCCTGAGGCACTGTGCAAACCTTGTGCCCAACTCTAAACAGTCCTGCTATTTCCATGTTTTTTTGTGTTTTGTTTTAGACCAGGTGCATGCCGCACAAACCCGTTTAGCTAATATAAACACAAAGAAATGGCCCTTCTTGGACATGAACATGCTCTTCATTTCATGTAATAAGTCAAAACAGCCTCAGAAACACACCCTTGCTTGGCTGTGCTTAGCTAAGCTTATCTGTGCACCATAGGGCTCCAATGTGCTTACACCATGCCCGACACACCACCTTTTCATGTCTGTTGCTCCTCCTAGTTACACGATCATGCTATAGCACCTACATGGTTAGGTGCAGTTTGACACTTAGAAGATTTTTGTGATTCAGTAAATTTCCCCTCATTTGCATACCCCACTGCCTTAGTCCATAGTTACTGCACTACTCCAGAGCCTTTCCCCTTGACAACCACTGTTCCCTGGTATTGTTTTGATTCTGCATGCCATAGACTATAATGGCAAAATGCAGATTTCCCTTAAAATTGAGTTTTCACATTTTTTTTATTTTCTGCATGATCCTGTTTGTGCGCCACTTTTTTGGAGCTGTCATGCCTCCGTTTTGTTATTTGCAGAAATGTATTTGGCTAGTAGCCGAATACATTTCTACAACTAACACTGTTCTTGCACAGATACCTGCCTGCTTGCTGAATCACTAATTCACCTCATTTGCATGATCTTCACCAGAAAATGAGGTAATTAGCATTCTGCACTGGTTTGTGTGCAGGAACAGTGTAGGGAGGCTTGTCCATGTCAAAACACTAGTTTACTGGATCGCTCGGCAGCCATATTCTGTGCAGGAGTGGCTACACTGTTCCTGCATGAAAAAATAAGTTTATTGAATCCCGGGGTATGAGTCCTGGCTGAGTTTCTGTATAATAAATAAAACAGTTACAAACATGATCCAAACAGTGTTAGGAATGTTTGATTTTTTTTTTTATGAAAGTAGTTTTTTTTTGGGGAACATCTGTCTCTTTATGAAATGTATGTTGTCTGTATACATACAGTAATAAATGGTTAATATTATTAAATGATTTTAATAATACTGTGCTATATTCAGTAAGATTTTGTCAACAATTCACTCAAGTTATCTGCTGAGTCATAACGGTCCTACTTTTTTCTATTTTTACATGTCTTTTTTTTATATATTTCTTATATTTACAGTCTGTTATTTCTACCAAGTATGAAAGTTGATGGTTTCTTTTTTTGAAAACAAGTAGCTTGTAGTGTGGAGGTTTGTCTAACATTTGTAAAGGACATATTCTAGGAATGACCCACTAAGTTCCTACATAAGAAATCTCTATAGGAATCAGTACTCCTATTTTGGAGTAGCAGATAAGGGATCATTTTACTTTTGGAAGTTGGCTTATGTAGGGATATACTATTAGGTAGTCTAACATTTACCCAGGATACAACCATCTGAAACATAGTATGATATTAAAGGAAACAAAATTATGCCCATTTTCTCTAATATAGACAATGCCTCAAACTTAATGCATTTTGCAAAATCAGCAATAGAGATAGACAACAAAAATAAAACAAAAACACATATTAAGACTATGGAGGACTGACTTTTTTCACTACATACAGTAGCATGAATAAAGCATTTTTGTGGCTTCTGCACAATGGCACAGTACCCTAAATAATGGAATACACATGTAGTCATCTAACCTTAAAACTAGCTGCCTAACTCAGCTTTACATTATTAGCACAGTTAACTACTTGCAGAACAACAGCAAGGGTCCCACATAAAACTGCTTATTCTCTGGTTCCTCGAGAAACAGCCTTCCACAGAAGATAAAATCACAATGAAACAAAAAATATTTTAGAAAAAAAAACAAAACAAAAAACAAATCAACCTCAATAACAATCACTGACCAATAAAAGCTTAATCGAACCACCCCATGCCAATAAACAAAGAGCACTCAAATGACTAATTCAGCCATATAAATTAAGATTAAGAAAAGCTTTCCTGTTATACTCCTGGTTAAGGCCACCAGGATCTGATGTTTTAAATTAACATATAAAATAACATTTCTTTACATTGTAGGAATTGTTTCAGATCCTTGCCAGACTCCTATGTAACACAAACTTTTCCCAGAACAGTGACTTTTAAACCAGTAGTTGACTGTTATATTTTTAAAGGGAACTGCAATAGGGCTAAAACTAGGTTCATTCCTAACTATTTTTAGCATTTTCCTTCTTTCTAGCATTAAAGGCTGTTTTCATCTCCTTAAATTAAAATAACTTATAAGGGCAATAATTACAATAAACTATTCCTTCAGTGCAACTGTTATAGGTTCCAGTAACTGTAAAGTTAATGCTGTTAATTCATTTAAAATCAGAGATAATGAAAGGGCATTCAGTGCATGTGTTACAAGGAGCAATGACCATATATGTTAAAAGGCTAAAAGACATAGACATGTAAAATACCTATGAAATAGCATATCTACCATTTTCTTACCTTGACAGAAAGAGAATAAGGGTTTGCACCATAGCAAATTATGCCAAAGAGGTCCAGCCAACAAAATATTGCATTTTCCTTGCTGCATTTGTGAATTTATCAGACAAAACATTGTAATGGCAAACAAAATAAGCCTAAAGCTTTTTACCAAGGCAATTAGTATGATCACACCTTACAATACTGTGTTTAGTATCTTGCCCCTTGTACACATTAACTGGACCTACCTGCTCAAAACATGGGATTTGGCATACTCTCCAGTAGGCATATTCCACACCATCAGCTGATAGACATACAAATTAGTTGTTTGGACTCATCCAAAAACATTGTTCTAAAACAACACAGGCTTCTTAATAAAAAAAATGTACCTCTGAGGAGAGAAGCCATCAGGTGAGGGGAATGAAAACTACACTTGTTGAGATAGTCTAAGATTTGTTATTAGCAGTTTTTTTTTTCAGTGTGATTTTATCCTGTCAGGAAGGCTGGTTGGTGAGGCTCCAAGGAAATAAACAGTTTATATTACATGCAAATATTCATAGAACATAGAAAAATGTATTTAAGTTATGCAATATAGTAATAATAAAAAATAAATCATGAAATATGCACAAAAAGTTAAGCAAAATACAGATTACAATAAACAAATGGAATGAGATCAATTTAAAAGAATCTGTCAATTTCAAATATGCACAGTATGTGTATATAAATGAGTCTTGGAATGTACACTATAAAGGCAAATTGGAATCAATGTACAATAACAATGTCAGTAACTACAAAAATAGATGAACTACATACATAATTACATTGTTTTAGTTTTAGTGGATACATAGTAGTCACACTACCACGTGAGTATACCTACTTAAAATTGTGAGAAAGGCACAGAGATATGGAGTCCAGTCCCTGAGGTCAGTATGCATTTGCTATGCTACAGCTATGTCTTGGACACTTGGATATACCTGTAGCATATTACTGTGGTTTTATGATAGGTAGGTGTCACAGTACTGCCATGATACACAGCATGTTCAGTGACAATGGAGTGACTACCAGTGCATGCTAGAAAAGTATAAAATAAGCAAAGAATAGATTGTCATAGAACATGCTGAGTCTCCAGTAACAGACAAAGCAAACTATATCCCACAGGAATAAGGCTATTGAAGAAAGACTGAGATTGGTAATCAGGCATTTCAATGCTA
Organism: Protopterus annectens; assembly: GCF_019279795.1. Taxonomy (NCBI): domain Eukaryota; kingdom Metazoa; phylum Chordata; order Ceratodontiformes; family Protopteridae; genus Protopterus; species Protopterus annectens. The sequence goes on along the minus strand of NC_056727.1, from coordinate 526,148,698 downwards.
GAATTTGCATTGTGAAGCACATATTTTAAGAGTAGAGCATATAGCATACTCAAAAGCATATGGGCATGTATACAGACGCCTAGACATACTGACACAGGCATGGGCACAGTGCCATGTAGAGAGATAAGCATTAGCAATACAGCCACAGACAATATACAACATAGCTCACTGTTGTATGCCAGGAACATATAGTAGCTTGAATCAATCTGCAGGGCCGGGTCATGTGAAGAGCAGGATGCTCAATGTGTTTATCTCACCCACTCCAGAAGGGGGAGTAGTGGTACAGAGACATAGAGTTGCAGGACACAACATTGCTTAAGATATTATAACACCTCGTCAAACATCCCTGCAGCTACAGACCAAGACTGAAGTCACATGGGTCATGAGGACCAGATAAACAGTATCTTCCAGCAGCACCCTGGAGGGTCAGTATGAGACTCTATGGGCAGTGTAGACATGTGTATGGCCTTTATTGTTTGTATTGGTTGCTACTTTTGCTCACTGATTTCTGTGTTTTATTGAATCAAGCTATGATGTATCCTGCAAATAGAGGAAGTAGGATTCTAATGTTGTACTTACACATGGCACAAAGTGGCATGGTGTGCTGGGCATTTTGTGCCTGCTGCGTGGTGCCATCTTCTGCTTACATGTTTATTGGTTATTAAACAGATGAATCACAACTCCTCCAGTGACTATACATACCATTATACTGCAGTCTCCTGGGTGACTCCTATCTGGACATGAGCTAAGCATTAGTACCCAAAACAGAGAGCAGTTTTGCATAAACACTCATCCACAAACACAAATAAGTGAACACTTCTTCTCTGACTTTATTATTGTCAGTCTGAAGTTGCTGTGACTTGAAAGAGAAATCACTAAAATAAATCTCTCTTTCTCTGAGATTACATTGCACAGTAGGTAGAATGTATTAAAAATGTAATCCTACTGCATTGCTACAAGCCTACAACATATAGTGAACAAGCAAAAAAAAAAAAAAAGTAAGGAAACACAGAATCAAGCAGTGAAGCTCCAAGAAATGCAAACTGAGAAATGTAGGATAAACTGGCTGAAGAGAAGCTCTCAGGTACTTTCACTTCACAGCATGTGCCGACATGACCAACACAACATTTTGCTGTAGTAATGCCACTGGACTTTGCTGCAGTGATGAAGCATGGCATAAATGGTGTAGTGAACATTACTGGTGCAATCTTTGTTCTAGCAATTATCGTAGACTAACCAATGTTTTCCCCATACTGCAGGTTCCTGCTTTTGCAGGCCACTGTATTCCAGCTGCACTACTACATTATGCGTTTCTGGTATGTGGGTGGGTGAAGAAGAACATGAAGGATATGTATTTTTATATGCTTTTTACTCCTACTGCCTGTCAACCTTCATCCTTCTCATTACCTGAGCAGCCTATAGGACAACAATGCAATTCTATTATTAATTTATCAACTTCTCTGTTCTTTTTTCTCCCTATTTACATTCCTTGCTATGAATAAACAATACAGCATTTAATATATTTTAAATTGACTGTTTCACCACTAGAACAGTACCTTACTGTGCTGTGGTAGTTTCACTTTCAAAAAACTTTTATCCCTCCCTGGAAAAGCTTGCTGCAGTTTCCAGTTCATTGATGTGATCAAGGCCAATGAGTATAGATAGTTTTCCGGCCAATTCCATCCTCAAACTGACATCACCATGCCCATCCTAAAAACCCAGCCATGCTGTGATGTCACAGCTCCCTGATCCTTCCCCTACCCATACAGAAAGTAAAGGCTATAACAAGGAAACAGTACACGAGTCAAGTCTCCTGCAGTGATCTGTCAATCACAGCAGGTAACAGCTCAAATTACCCTTAGCACTTTGACAGCTAGAGAAGTTAGCTGTGAAGGGGGATGGGAGATAGTCAAAGTAGTACAATTCAGGCTTCACAAAAGACTGCAATTTAGCCATTCTAAAAAGAAGCAGCAGTAAAAAGCAATTTGAAAGTCTGATCTGTGACATTTGTACTGTTTGTATTTTAAGTAGTCATTGAACGGCATGAAATCTTACTTAAAACTAACTGACTGAAAGACTGCAGTGTATGCATGTAAAATTAATGCAGTGACAGAAGCTTTAGTAGGAAAGAGGCCTGTGTGATGTAATTTTTTACAGACAAGCACTGCATTGTGAGATACCTAGAGGCAAACTAAACAATCAAGATCACTTCAAGATGCTAGACCCCATGTGGTCAGACACAGAAATTATGTATAAAAATATTTAAAAACCTGTAAAATAGTCCCAGAGAGGTGTTAAAATATAGGAAATACCAAAACCATGATGAAATAAACATGTTTTTGAGTTTGTGAGTGAGGTTCTCCTTTAAGTTATAGACTGCCACAAGAGGCCATCATCTATCAACTGTTTGGGCTTTCCTTTATGGTCCTAATCTCAGGTACCTTGCAGTAGCTGATATAGTCTGACAAAAATAACAGCTGCTCAAACATGTTTACTACCAGACATACTCTACACCAGTTGGAGCGTGAGCTTCTTGGTGTGCATGTCCTCATTATAGCTCTATTGCTGTTGGCAGAACACCACTGTTTGTGATGCTAAGCCTCTACTGACTGTCAGTACATCAGAGGACCTTGCTGCCTCACTCACCTTCCAGGATGGACAACAAGCATCATTTCTTCATGCCCACCTTCTTCCTTCAGCTCCTCCTACTGATAGCATGCTAGTTAAAAGGTAATACACCCCTTTTAATACAGTGACCATGTATGCAGCAACAAGATGCTAATGCGTCACTTATGATGTCTGTCTACCTTTGGGAGTAAAACCTACAGTTATCCTGTTCAAATTTGAATGTTCTATAGACTGGTATCCTTTTAGTTTTCATTATCCTTACCACATTACCTTTCATAGTAAGTGCAAGCACCTGGGATTACTATGACCAAAAGATCTTGCTTTTTAGCATCACAAATTTCAAAGCTTATCTAGGGGTAAAGAATATTCCCACCAGTGAAGGCTTCCTCTTGAAGTGCCTAAGAGGCCACCAGTTAGTGGACATCTCTGCAGGTGAATGAGGAGGTATAGAGTAATCCTCAGTTCTGCCTATTTTACAAAAGAATGATGCAGCAACATTGAAAGCCAGAACATGCACAGTGACACATCAGCACTCAGTGGGATGCCAGATGAGCTAGCATGCATTAGTTATGGTCATTGTAATACACATTCACAAACATAAAGTTAACATTCTTTTTTTATCTTCTCTGTAGAAATCACACACGTATACACACACACACACACACACACACACACACACACACACACACACACACACACACACACACACACACACACACACACACACACCCACAAGTGCCCATGTGCACATACACATGCACACACACACACACACACACACACACACACACACACACACACACACACACACACCCATACACACTCGCACAGTAACTCACAAACACATGACATGAGCACTTAGCATAAGTCCTCAGCACTGTACATGACATGTGACCTTTGCATGGGTAACCATATGAAATGCTGGGACCCGCTATAGGAAGTCCTGTAATAGAGAGAGATTGAGTGGCTGAAAAAATGGACTTGTATACCAAGTCCAAGATGACAATTTCTTGGAATATTCTCTTTTCTCTGATGTATGGCAATTTTGTAGTTAATATATGGGTCTATATTATATAATTGAAAAGGCTTTATATGGAACGCTTTTTCTTTGACCCATAAATAGCAAAGTGCCATTACAGCGAATGGCCACATCAGTGATTTTTTTCCCTGGGAAAAAATCACTTGCCCCATAAAAAATGACACATCAGTTCGAACATTACAAAGTGAGGGACTTCACCCCCCAATGTGGGTGGCTGTGCCCCCCACCCCCTAACTAAATATACCAACTCTGAGATCGCACTATAGTAGAGAAAATGGCAAATTCAGCACCTCTGCACAGCCCATCTATAGGATACCCCTCTAAGCATGCACACATGGATGTCAACCATATGGCCCAGCCTAGGCCTCTGGCAAACCCACACCACACCCTATGCATATGGTGATTCCTGTGCCACATCTCTGTCATCCATACCATCATACCATCAATTAAGGGACAGGCTAATATGGGTCTGTTGCACAGGGTGAATATAGTACAGTGTAGCTATGTAATACTGTTTAAGGTGCTGTCTGCTTGCATTTGTTATGAGTACACATAAAGGTGTATGTACTTTATTAGCCATGATGCATTACTGCTGTTAGTACCACTGACTGAATGTAGTCTGACATGCTGTATTCGGTTTGTATTCCAGGTGTCTGTGTGTCTGCAGGCTGTGACCCTGCTGACATTGCCAACATGAAGTATGGCAGAATGGAAATACATTGACTGTTTCATAGCCAAGGTACAGCTTTATATGTACCTTTGCCAGGTGTGTATGCATGCAACAGTATGTAATGAACACTGTTGTTAGACAGTGTGACCTGGAATACATACCCCTTGTCACAGACAGGTAGCCTTCAGACATGTCACCTCAGTGTTGTGTAGTACTACAGGCTCATACATGTGGAACAAGTTATTAGAGTACTGTCAGCAGGTCCCTCACCAGCTTAACCATTATATTTCCCACAACAGATTCACATGTCAGCACCTGCTGCTATTGTCATTTCTTTCCCACACATTCAGCCCTGATGCAGTTGGTGAGGGATGCATGGTACTGTGTATGACAGGTTTTTGGTAAGTATTCTTGAGTTCACAGGGTGGAACAGGGAGACAAAATGATATATCCTTTGCATACACACAGTAAAGACTGACACAGGCGATGTGTATACCTTAACACAAACACAGTTGGCAATGGACAAATTCAGGTATGTAAACCTACATAGCCACTTTAATGTAGTATAGTACTACATAAACGTGACATACCCCACATAGATTATATGTGTGGGACATAATCCACTACCTCTTCCAACATGTAATGTTGTGAATGCCTTCATAGATAGTGAGATAACCCACCAGTAATAACAACTGAAGTCATCTATTTCTCCTACAAGCCTGGGCAAGTGTTAGGGTAACAGATGTTGTTTCAGCATGATGTTTCATTCAGGTATGATATCTGATGCTGGCATGTGTGTCAGTACACTAACTGTATCACATACATGGCCATTGTTAGGGGACACAGACCACATATGGGTTGCAAACCTCCAGATATTCCGTAAGACATCTGTACAGATGATTGCAAAGGCCTGTACAATGGTTTAACATGCTGCATGTGAGGCAGATGCTATTAACATGCTACATAAAGTAATGCCATCTGGAGGTGGTAAACAGACATGGATGGTACACACATTAAACAGGTATAACCCACACAGGATAAGATTTGCTATCCAAACACACACAACCAGACAGTTGCCAGTATTCAGATTAGAACCTCTACCAATCTAGTTTTTTCGACTATAGTGTTACACAGTTTTCAGACGTGCCACATTGCTTGTATGGATTCACCTTGTCCCAAGGTACTTCTAAGGTGAATGACATTAGCAGACCTTGTGTTGTGGTTGGGAATGGCCTAAAACTGTTTCACCTGCAAACAAACACACACTACCTCACTCACGCATACACAACTGTCTCTCACACACACACACACACACACACACACACACACACACACACACACACACACACACACACACACACACACACACACACACACAATTGCCAGTATTGAGATTAGAATCCCTACCTATCTAGTTATTTGTACTATAGTGTTACACAGCTATTGCATCTGCTACAGAGCTTATATGATTGATAGGTGTCAATGGCACATCTAAGGTGAATGACAGCAGCAGATCTTGTGAAGTAGGGCAATGTGAAGTGTACTCAGTGGGAACAGTCTCCTAATACTTAGACCTATGGACAAACACAGACAGGCAGGTGATGTGATATTATAAATCCAACCTCAGTTCTTTTACACAATGGGGCTCACCATTTATGCTGGCACATGCAACTGTTTACAACTGGTATGTCACTGTCCACAGCAGGACATCACTGTATGCCATTCAGGGTATCCGTGTGTGTGACTCACTCTGTCTGTGTTCCCCTGTGTGTTTCTCTCTCTCTATCACTATCTGTCTCTCACTTCCTCACATCTATGTGTGTGTATGCTTGACATATGTTATCTGTTGCCCATATATATGTGTGCATGTATCTCATACAACAGATGCAGATATATCACATATGGGCCACCTACAGTTAGCTGAGGGTAATCCTGTCTGATGTGTGTGTGTGGACAGTTGAGGTGTACATAGCTGTCTGTATGCACAGACATATATACACAATACAGCCATACATTCCAATGTGGGTTACAACATGTCCTGTAGGAGCATGCCCAGTGTGATCTTCTATAGTTAGAGTGGGACTCCATTACAGAGATAGGTGTATGCCAGTCCAGGGTTTTGTGTGCTACAGCCATTCCTCTCAGGAGTACACAGGACTTTCCTCATGGTACTGGGTTTGTTTAGCAGACATTTTCTGACATATCTGTAGTCTAACACTGCAATGTATTGTGTCATTACTAGTGCCATACATCCTCAGATCATCACAAGGCTTTATCAGAGGAATACTAGTTGTATGATGCATAAACTAATATTATGACGGCAGCTGTGTACATTCTTGCCCAACAAGGCTATTTGTGAGGTGTGGTACAGCCAGTTGAGTAATGACATGCTGTGTAAACAGTTCAGGAACCTGGTGATATAATGGCTGGGGATCTCCTGTTTGTGTGGTATCTTTCTAAACTGAGATGTGATATCCTTGTGTGTGCATACCTCTCACCTGTACATTTTTTGGCAGGTTGTCCAGGTGTTTGGCTAGAGGTTTCATCCTGTCTACATAAACTTGAGTTTTTATGGCAAGTTAGTTACATATAATTGAAGAGTGATGTTACAAAATAATGACAGACATTACTGTTTCTGACTACATAGCCTTCAGACAATTCCCACTACTGCAAACTCCTCAATCTACCAACTTTCTCAGTATGTAAGGGTGATATTTACAACACATGCCTATCATTGTACATTTGTTCCACTTTATCTCTGCCCTTGTCCAGTCATCTTGATGTTAGAGGTTGTGAGTTATGGGAGTGGGTACAGAGTGCATTCCACTTTGCAGGCATGTCAATTATATGTAAAAGCAAACATAAGAAAAAAGGATTATTGAGAATAACCACTGGCAACAGTACCAAAAAGCACTTTTATTCACAAAAGCCTTGGCACCTCAGCTACACATCCTTTAAGATGTCCATTATATGTGCAGTATATTCCACATAGCACTGTGACTTACAGGTATGTCAGTGGCAGAGCAGTGGCTGTCACTGACATGTGTAACAGTTGGCACTGCAGTTATCTGCACATAGCCCTGTCAAAGACAGCACTGTAGCTAAGGCACTATGAGATGACTGCTAGGAGAAAGTTGTGGCCATATCCTGACAGTATTAACCACACATACACATAACTCATTGCCCCTGCATATTGTGGACAGGCAGCGTGTTTTCATGTGTATTGGTACAGCCCTGCCAATGTGTGCTATGCTGCTATTTCCCTGCAAACATACATGTTACTGCATTTGTGTGGGTATATGTGGGGGCACACCTGTCAGCTACACATTTGCACAGGCTGTGCCTGTATTTGCTTTACATTTTGGTTTCATTTACCATACTATTGTGCCCTGTCTTGGGGTCTAGAAGCCTATCAGTAAATGGCACAGATCAGATTGTAATGGCATACATTTGAGTTTCAGACTTTGTAACCTTCATAGCCTTACTGCAACTGTGAGTCCTGCTGTGTTAGTCTGTAGGGAGGTAATTCAACATTGACATCATTTGCGTGCCTTTACCAGATATTTCTCTGTGGTTTTCTACAGCTGACTTGCTGTGTTGGTGTGAGGGGTGGGTATGGGACCCCCACACTGACATCCATGCCTGTGACCTATGACCCCCTAGTTAGTTGTCCCCACACATATACTGCAGTGGGATTTATCACATTGATACTACTGCATAGTGTGTGGAGGCCAGTTTTGGCCAGACATTTACTGGTGTCCCACATAGCTGTCAGTTGTGTGCTGCTATCCAAGTAGGCAACCCCATTCCCTTGCATGCATGTAGCAGTACCATAGATATGCTAGCAAAACATATAAATACATTCATTTATTGTTAAAAAGACTGACTTACCTTGTGCCTGCCCCTACCCATGCAGAAAGTAAAGGATATAACAAGGAAACAGTACACAAGTCAAGTCTCCTGCTGTGATCTGTCAATCACAGCAGATAACAGCTCAAATTACCCTTAGCACTTTGACAGGTAGGGAAGTTAGGTTTGAAGGGGGATGGGAGATAGTTGAAGTAGTACAATTCAGGCTTCACAAAAGACTGCAATTTAGCCATTCTAAAAAGAAGCAGCAGTAAAAAGCACTTTGAAAGTCTGATCTGTGACATTTGTACTGTTTGTGTTTTAAGTAGTCATTGAACGGCATGAAATCTTCCTTAAAACTAACTGACTGAAAGTCAGCAGTGTATGCGTGTAACATCAATGCAGTTACAGAAGCTTTAGGAGGAAAGAGGCCAGTGTGATGTAATTTTTTACTGACAAGCACTGCATTATGAGATACCTAGAGGCAGACTAAACAATCAAGATCACTTCAAGATGTTAGACCCCATGTGGTCAGACACAGAAATTATGTATAAAATATTTAAAAACCTGTAAATAGTCCCAGAGTGGAATTAAAATGCAGGAAATACCAAACCATGATGAAATAAACATGTTTTTGAGTCTGTAAGTGAGGTTCTCCTTTAAGTTATAGACTGCCACAAGAAGCCATCATCAGCTGTTTGGGCTTTCCTTTATGGTTCTAATCTCAGGTACCTTGCAGCAGCTGATATCGTCTGACAAAAATAGCTGCTCAACCATATTTACTACCAGGCATACTCTACTCCAGTTGCAGCGTGAGCTTCTTGGTGTGCATGTCCTCATCATAGCTCTATTGCTGTTGGCAGAACACCACTGTTTGTGATGCTAAGCCTCTACTGACTGTCAGTACATCAGAGGATCTTGCTGCCTCACTCACCTTTCAGGATGGGAAACCGGCATCATTTCATCATGCCCACCTTCTTCCTTCAGCTCCACTTACTGCTAGGGTGCTAGTTAAAAGGTAATGCACCCCTTTAATACAGTGACCTGGTATGCAGCAACAAGATGCTAATGCGCCACTTATGATGTCTGTCTACCTTTGGGAGTAGAACCCACAGTTATCCGGTTCACATTTGAATGTTCTATAGACTGGCATCCTTTTAGTTTTCATTATCCTTACCACATTACCTTTCATAGTAAGTGCAAGCACCTGGGATTACTATGACCAAAAGATCTTGCTTTTTAGCATCACAAATTTCAAATCTTCAAAGCTTATCTAGGGGTAAAGAATATTCCCACCAGTGAAGGCTTCCTCTTGAAGTGCCTAAGAGGCCACCAGTTAGTGGACATCTCTGCAGGTGAATGAGGAGGTATAGAGTAATCCTCAGTTCTGCCTATTTTACAAAAGAATGATGCAGCAACATTGAAAGCCAGAACATGCACAGTGACACATCAGCACTCAGTGGGATGCCAGATGAGCTAGCATGCATTAGTTATGGTCATTGTAATACATATTCACAAACATAAAGCTAGCATTCTTTTTTTATCTTGTCTGTAGAATTCACACATGTACACATATACACACACACACGCACACACACACACACACACACACACACACACACACACACACACACACACACACACACACACACACACACACACACAATCACTCACAAACACGTGACATGAGCACTTACCATAAGTTCTCAGCACTGTACATGACACATGACCTTTGCCTGGGTAACCATATGAAATGCTGGGACCCACTATAGCAAGTCCTGTAATAGAGAGGTTGAGTGGCTGAAAAAATGGACTTATATACCGAGTCCAAGATGGCAATTTCTTGGAATATTCTCTTTTCTCTGATGTATGTCAATTTTGTAGTTAATATATGGGTCTATATTATATACTTGAAAAGGCTTTCCATGGAACGCTTTTTCTTCGACCCTTAAATAGCGAAGTGCCATTACAGTGAATGGCCACATCAGTGATTTTTTTTCCCTGGAAGAAAAATCACTTGCCTCATAAAAATGACACATCACTTCGAACATTACAAAGTGAGGGGCTTCGCCTCCAAATCTCCCAATGTGGGTGCCTGTGCCCCCACCCCCTAATGAAATATACCAACTCTGAGATCGCACTACAGTGGGGAAAAGGGCAAATTCACTAGGATGGCCAAGAGATGTTTTTCTCACGGAAAATAATTGCTGATGTGGCCGTTCGCTGAAATGGCACTTTGCTATTTATGGGTCGATGAAAAGGTGTTCGATGGAAAGCCTTTTCGACAACATAATATAGACTCTTGATATATATGTGTTTGGTGGGGTGTAGGGAGATTGCTTGGGTTATCAGGGGTGCAGGAAAAGTTTAACAGAGAAGACTGATGTTCAAGATTCGCTCTTCTCCTGCATTTTCTGATCGTTTTTTAACATGACTGCACAGAGCATTTTGAGTGCCGACATTTCAGTAGGGAGTCCCCATGCATGTCTAGTGCTGTGAGCTTTTTGAGTACTGGTTACTTGTACCTACCACAGAGATTTTATTGCTTTCTGAGCATATATGCAGTAGCCATAATACACATTTCCAACATTACTATGGCTGTACTACTTGCAAGATGACTGATACTAAGACAGGTCTTCCCAAAATGTGATAAACAGCATTAGGCAAAGCTAATGAATTAAATACCTAGCAATTTAAATTAGATAAATCAGTGCACTGTATTTTGTGAGCACACAGTTGTCCTACATGTTGTCAATGAAACTCATCAACCATTATCTTTCTGATAATGGTTACCCTGAAGTTACTAATCCATGATTCACTGTACTGCGACATTGTAGTTCATGCAGTTAATGTTTGCACCTTTGCAGGATATTTCTTTTTGCCCCATAGCTGTCTGACTATGGAGTTAGTATATTTTGAAAAGAGTGTTTTGGGGATAAAGCCTCCACTGTAGATATGATATTCTTGCTTTCTTTTGCAAAACTTGGCTCCCCTTCAGTTGCTCATTGCTTGACCATCAGTGCATGAAGAAAAAAAGATAAGAGGCATAACACAGAATGCAATTTCCCATAGGAAATCATTGGCGCTGTGGTTTCTAAGTGTGAGCCAGCAATGATTTGCTTGTTTTGGGAGATGTCTTTTCTTCAAGTTGGTGTAACTGTGAAGTTGTTTTATATATATTCTTTTATATATATTATTCTTGTATATAAGTTCTGGGGCATGGGTGAGCTTGTTCCCTTGCAAAAAAACAAGTCAAAATTGATTTTTTTTCACCCTTCTGTATTTCAGGCACTTTTTTGTCCTTTGGCTTGTCAGCTTTCAGGAAACCAGAATTTCATAGTATCACCACATAGCTTTTGTGGTTTTATTTTTGATCTATGTAGATGGATGAGTTTGCATTTGTTAAGCTTAGTTGACTTCTCATAGTAGATCCCTTAGCAGATTTATACAGTATGTTCTGTGGCACAGTACAAATATACAAGTACAGATCTCCCCTCCAATAAAACAAGATGTGCATATATGACATAGTAGTGTACACTGTGACCCCCTCCTCTTAGAGGTAACCATGCAGGAACATGGTACCCTTTGCCCATGTGTTGGTGGAGATCTCTTCAATAATGTGAGCTATACAACACTGTATGCTTGTATTTAACAATGTTATATGCATTTATATCAATACTCTGGGCTGTTTATTGAGCAAACACTAATTCAGTGCATATCTTTCAATTTAAGAGCCAAGCATTTGGCAGCTATAATGCATGCCTTAATCATTATATTTGTTTTTCACATTACATATAGTTAACATATACTTTTTCTTTCCTCAGCAGACAATGTATCTTGATTTTAGACCTTCCTTTCTCTGGGAAATAGAAATAAATGCAGTACACAGCTTTAATAAGTTGTTTAGTAAGTAAGACAACCCAAATATTAAGAAATAGTAGGTGCATTGACAGTGGATACAATGTATGATAATTTGATAATGAAGAATAGCAAACATACACATTAACCTGCAGGATCAAAAGTAGATAGAAATGCTCTTGAAAAGTAGATACAACTAGACAAACATCTAGGCACTTAATTAGGATAAAATATACATACTAAGTAGGACATGACTAACTTATGTCCAGTAGGATTGTAAGATATAATTCATTAATGCACATTTAAAAACCCAAGAGTGATATAAATAACATAAAATTATTAGCATATTATCAAAGACACAGTGCAAAGTCTAGTGTCTTTAATGAATGATATTGCAAAAAAAAAAAAACTACCTCTCAAAGTCATTCAGTTTTGCTTCTGAAAAGTTAGATGCACATGTAGGTCCTTTATTTTTAAATTATTGGTGCCATCAGTATGTTGGTCATATAATCTATTTTCCTGTAGGCTAAACAGTTGCAAAGTCATGTCTGACAAGGATGGATTCAGAAAATTATATGAAGGAGTAAATCAAGCTTGAAAACAGGAACATGCCTGCAAAATAGGTACAGTTATTTGGAAATGTGCCAAAAATAAGAACTTACCTCCAAAATAGGTATAGTTGAGATGGTCTGATCTCAATAACTCTACTTGCAATTCGTATGCTGACTGTATCTTTGATAAGTGTGATGATCATCTGGATTGCATGCATATTTTCCTGGTTGGAGCACACATGGTACAATAACTATGGGAAATGTACAAGAATTGTACAAAAGTAGAGGTGCACCTGGTGTATTTTTATTGTTATGTGTTCACCTACATCTGAAATGACTGTGCAGACAACTGTTTGCAGGAATAATCATCAAATACACAATCCAGTAAATATATCACCAATTCAAAAAGCGATATTACTAGTTACAAACGATGTACCTATGAGCGATTGCAGCATCAGTTATGGAAAGAAACTGAAAATAGTGAGTCAAAAAACATGAACAGAAAAAAGTATATTTTTTTTGCATAAGGGCAACTTCCCGCATCCCCATGTGGGGGCTCTGTCCTCATACCCCTTAGATTGTATATACTAACACCATAGTAACATCACAGTGGAGAAAAGGGCAAAACTCCCTCAAAAAACACACTCCCTAGGATTCAGCAAGCTCTGCACGGTGTGCAGGAATTGTGCAGTAGCTGCTGGAGGCAATATGGCCACCGTGCAATCCAAGAATACACTCACGGGACATGCACAAACACTCCTGCACTATTCCTGCATGGACACAGCTCCTGTATGCAAATGACCCCATTTGCAGGTGAAAATCATGCAAATGAGGTGAATTTGCAATCCAGGAAGCTGGCAGCCGGCCATGCAGGACTAGTGTAGTCTGCAGAAATGTATTCAGTTAGTAGCCAAGTACATTTCTGCAAACTACAAAACGGAGCCATGACAGCTCCAAATAAAGGGTGTATATAATGTGGAAACCATGCCAATGGCCAAATATATGGCCAGTGGCATGGAAAACAGTTGCAAAAAAAATAACTTTTATTTTTTTTAGCCGATTTCTGCTGTTTAAGCATAGGGCAGTGGTACGCAAACTGGATCGGGACGAAAATAAAAATAAAAACCTGAAATAAGCATTTTATCCAAAAATCACTATTTTGCCATTATACTCAATGGCAGGCAGAAGACAACATGGCCAGTGAATAGTGGTTGCTAAGGGGGAAGGCTCAATGTGGGACTTGTAACTAGGCATTAGCAGGCAATCCTATGCAAATGAGGGGAATGATACTGAATCCCAGATCCCCCCTCATGGCTAGCCTGCACCCAACTGTGTCAGTGTAGGAAGACCATGGTGCAAGCCTAAGAGCTAGCTGACATCATAGAGGGGTGTGTCAGGCATACTGTAAGCTTATTGGAGCCCTGTGGCTCGGGTTTGCCCTTAGCTTAGCAGAGCTATGCAAGGGGGTGTGTCTGAAGCTGCCTTGCACTCTTTACATTGCCTAAATGAGTGTGCGTGCTGCACATCTTGTTTTAAAGGAAAAAAAAGTAAACCAGGAAATAGCAGCTCCATACACATCGGCGCACTGTGTTTGCACGGAGTGCCGCGGGGCTTAAACAGAAAGGCAATGGGAAGGGAAAACAGCAGTAGGAAGGTAATCAAGGAGAACTAGCATAGCTGGCAGGTGAAATGTATCAGAATCAGCAAATTACACAGTCAGCAGATATGTCGAGCCCAGCACACCACTATAAACTATGCAAACACCTTTCCCTCTGGTTTTTCCCACAAACTCTACACCACCGGTGTACACAAGCAGGGAAATTTTACCAAACAAAAGCAACAAAATTACAGGGGCTGAAGCAGCTATCATAAATCAACATGTGGAAAAGGCTGAGGGTGGTGAGGATGAGAATGATGATGACCAACCCACAGTGAGGAGAAGGAGAAGAGTGTACAGACCCAGGGTAACCTACCAGGGGATACATGAGCTGGAGGTAGTGGAGCGCTATAGGGTGGACAGGAACCTCCTACAGCAAATTGTTGAGCTGTGCCGGCCACACCTCACACACAGAACCAACAGAGGGGAACCCATCCCAGTGGATACCAAGGTATGTGTAGGCCTCCGAATACTAGCCACAGGTACCTTCCAAAGGCCAACTGGGGATATCATGGGAATCTCACAGGCATCAGCATCCAGGGTACTCCACCAGTTCCTGGATGCCATGTCAGCACATGCCGGTGAGCACGCATATTTCCACAACACCCGTGAGGCATTGGCCAGCAATATGCATCTCTTCCACCAAATAGCAGAATACCCTGAGGTAGTGGGTGCTATAGATTGCATGCACGTATGTATCAAAGCATCACCCGGAGAGCGGGGTAGGGTCTACATCAACCACAACAGCTTCCCCTCCATCAACTGTCAGGTCATGTGTGATTCCCAGGGCATTATAATGAATGTGTGTGCTGGCTGCCCTGGAAACTATTATGACTCCCACATCTGGCATCTGATGCAGCTGTACCAGAGATTTGCCAGTGGGGACACGGACATCCCTTACGGTCACCTAGTGAGGGATGCTGGTTACACACTGGAGCCGTGGCTGATGACACCCATCAGAAATGCACACACACCCGAACAAGAACTCCATAATGAGGCACACACACAGACCAGAATCATAATATAGTGTGTGTTTGGGATGCTCAAGCCATGGTTCTGGTGCCTGGACACATCTGGTGGAGCCTTGCAGTACTCACCAGCTACATGTACTCAAATTGTCATCGTATGTGCCATGCTACACAATATGATCCTGTGGAAACAGCTGCAGCAGGAACAGCACGGGGCAGGGCCACACAGTCCCCCGCCATTACCAAGGCCTGCACAGGCACAGAGTGACTTGGAGGAGGAGGAAAAACCTGAGCCTGCCCCAATAGGCAGAAGGAGGCATGCCCAGTATGCCCAGGCCATGGCAAAGTGGCAACACATAGCACATACACTGATATGGTAGGAACCCAGGGAATGACACCTCTCTCTGACTCACACATACAGTAAAAGGGATGCCAAACATGGCACTACCTGTGCTTAACCATGTATAGGGAGTGTACTATGTGCATCCGACATAGTCAGCCCTCCCCCACCATCCTCAATACTGGCACAGCCACAAGGTAAGTCAATTTTCCTATCAACTGCCGAATGGAGCAGTATGTGTTGTTACTTGTATCTATGTTATGGATGTGAGCATGCAAGGGAATCAGGTGGCTGAATTGGATGGCAGCAGATAGTAGACACCTATAGTGGCAGCATGAGATCTGTAACAAATACTGGTGTCACCATAGTAGCCAGTACTAGACAAGGTGACAAAACTCACTGCGGGAAATGTGCTGGGCCACATGTGTGTCCATAGGACACACACATGCCAGTCACGGAGGCTCACATACCCACAACAGTCTCAGTCAGCAGGACAGGTGTAGACAAACAAAATAAAAATTGTGATAAGGCCACTGAGTGATGGCTATGGAGAACATCCCCCCAGACCTACACAGACAAACTGCAACAGATCAGGCAGTGGGATGTTAGTTCTGAAGTGTAAGAAGTCAGAAACTGAAATGTAGGTCAATCAAACCTAAGACCTGTAGTACACTGATATGCCTATAGTGAGCATGATAGGTCAGAATACAGAATGAAATGGAGTACCTGAAATACCAGTACAGTCATAGCAAATGTGTACAAGTGTCAGGTGTGCCCCCCCCCAATCCTATGTAGAAATGTAGTAACAGTCAGGTGTGCCCCCCCAATCCTATGTAGAAATGTAGTAACAGTCAGGTGTGCTCCCCCATCCTATGTAGAAATGTAGTAACAGTCAGGTGTGCCTCCCCAATCCTATGTAGAAATGTAGTAACAGTCAGGTGTGCCTCCCCAATCCTATGTAAAAATGTAATAACAGTCAGGTGTGCCGCCCCAATCCTATGTAGGAAATGTAGCAACAGTCAGGTGTGCCCCCCAATCCTATGTAGAAATGTAGTAACATGTATGTGTATGTATAATAACTGTGGAGCACAGATTACCTGAGCTGGCCAAGGTAGCAGGATAGATTGTAGCATATGTACAATATGCAGGGCTGTGTGTGTTAGGTTGGTATGTGTCATATATTGTGTGAGAGTGGTCAGTATGTATGCATGGTGAGGTTTGTCCTGGTGGCCATTGGCCAGTACTGCCGATGACAGGGCCAAGTTCTCACAACTGCAGTGCCAAATACAATGCTTCCCAGCAAAACACATTCCAGCAGTAAGCCATAATAAATGTTTGGATGTAATATGTGTCACCATCTGAAAGATGAACATGACATGAATGTGGGCCCAGACATACAAGCAGTACACAGGGGGAAGTACCCCAGACAGACAGTGTATAATATGTAACTGTCAAATGGACACACCCTTGGAATTGTATATACAGGTTAGCAGCACATTATTTTGGCTTGTAGTAGGGAACACTGATGTCATCTGACCAAACACTGGCAGACCACAAAGGTCATAGGTATGAAGTATTGAGAAACAGCTGATGCCCCTGCACAAGCCAGCATAAGTGGAATGCCCCATGCATATCTGTAAGTCAGATAAAAAGTAGTGTCCATAGCACACATACAACCAGCTCACCCCACCACCACCCACAGGTACCTCTCCGGTCCTATCTCTGCTGTTGGGAATGAGTACAATATGACCCCCACCTCTGTATGACAATAGCAAAAAAATGCAGCATGCAGAACAGGTGTCCCATGCAGGTATGTCCCTAGCTGTAAGTAGCACCCTGCCAGCATCCACACCACTGGATCAATAATGACAGAAAGTATTGGCATGAGCACCTTGCACAACTACGCTGTCACCCCAGGGGAATATAATGTATTGCAGTCTGGGACTGTAGGAGTGACAGAATGCAATGGCCTGCTACAGCTGGCCTGCATCACTACCAAATGGCATACAGTCATCTGCCAAAGGCCTGTGTCTCACCCATACTGCCAATGTATGTTATGTCATGGACTTCCAAATAACAACATAACACAGTCCACAGAACCCAAATGCAAGGCCATGTGGACAAATCTCAGTAACATGTCCACCATGTCCTTCTGCATGAACTGTGGACCAATACCAAATTACTGCTGGGGTGATGTGATAACTATAGGGAACATGTCAGATAATGTTTGCATAATGTTTGGAAGAGGATAGAATAATGGGGGGGGGGCATGGATGGCATGGAGTGTGTGAAGTCCGAAACTCATCAGTGTGCACACACTATCCCTGGCTGCAAACACAATAATGGGTGACTACAAACCTGCTCATAAACCACAATGTGAAGGGGTAATGTCCAGAATTATGACCCCTGCCTCTGGGTAACCTGTGTATAACTGTACAGCTGTGAGGTATGGCCATAATTTCATGTCGATGGATGTACAAGCATGGGATCCTCAGACACCACTGTACCAAGGTACTGAACCAGTTACACAGACCCAGCAGCAAGTGTCTGCAGCTTCCCCTCCTGAATTGTGCAAGAATATATAGGCTGGTGACCACAATACTGGACACAGCTGCATTCACCCTGTGTTCCCCAGGACATCACTGCAAGCAAATATGTATACCTGACAGTATTTGATGACATAAAACATCACAGTGTAAAGCAGTACATATGTCTGAATATCTCTGCTAACACCAAGACCATGTAGCAGAAACAGCACAGACACAATTACCAACAGTAACCCACTATCATTTGCCCATTTTGACCCAATATTGTCAACCAATCTACAGATATCCCACAGAAACAGGTTGCAAGCTGTAGGTGTAGGACACAAAAGTCTGCACTGGAGTACAATATACCTGGAATGGATTCACACATTCAATACGGAAGTTCATACTGGGCATGCTCCCACACTTAGAGAAATGAAGGCCATGTCAGACAACAAAATACTGAAAGGTCATACTGGGCATGCTTACACACTTACAGAAATGAAGCCCATGTCTGGCAAAAACAGTGGACCATACATATCTGACAGTCGCAGATGTTAGTGCATACACTTCTCAGTACACACCAGTCATGCTTTGTAAACATATTGGATAAGAATACACCCATATATCCAAGGACAACACAGTATAATAGGCCAAAATACACATATATAGATGTGTGGAAGAGAGTGACAGTTACAAAGAGCCTCCCATCGTGAGGCCTGTCCCATCCAGCACACATCCACTTGGCTAAAACCACATGATGTGCAAATGTCAACCACCGTAGACATTTGCCTCTGGTATCCCTCAGCACTGTAGTGTCTGTGGTGCTTGTGATAACTGTGTAACACGACTGTACAAATCAGTCGTCATCTAGCAGTTGTATACACGTACCTGTGGACCATAAACCTGTGTATGACTGAGTGTTGGGTGTCTACCTCTAGATGAATGGGTTATGGCCCATGCACACACACTGCACTTCCCATTGCCCTACTATGGCAAGCCTGCTGATGTCATCACCTTGAAATACACCTTTGGGGAAGATGTAGCCTAGTAATTTCCATGGCACATCTTATAACTGTGTAATGCTGTAATGTGATGTACTAGTTAGGTAGGATTTCTAATCCCAGACGTGTGTGTGTGTCTGTGTAGGGATAATTGCTTTTTAAGCCAGTCACACTCACTACTATTTCAAATGTCCTACTTTGGCTGGGTTGCTGATGTCATCCACTTTGAAATATACCTTTGGGGAAGGAATAGCCCAGTAATCTCTGTGGTGCACCCTCTAACTGTGCAACGCTGTAGTGTGATATACTAGTAAGATAGGAGTTCTAATCCCAGATGGGGCAGCCGTATGCATTTGTCTGTGTAGGAATCAATGCTTTTTAGGCCAGTCACACTCACTACTATTTCAAATGCCCTACTTTGGCTGGGCTGCTGATGTCATCCACTTTGAAATACATCTTTGGGGAAGGAGTAGCCTAGTAAGCTCCATGGCATGTGCTATAACTGCATCATGCTGTAGTGTGATATACTAGTTAGGTAGGAGTTCTAATCCCAGACATGGCAACTGTAAAGGTGTGTGTGTTTGTCTGTGTAGGGATCAATGCTTTTGAGGCCATTCACTGTCACTACAACTTCCATTGCCCTACTTTGGCAAGCCTGCTGATGTTGTTCCCTTTGAAATACACATTTCGGGAAGGAGTAGCCCAATAATCTCTGTGGCACGTGCTATAACTGGATTATGTTGTAGTGTGGTATACTAGTTAGGTAGAAGTGCTATTCCCAGACATGGCAACTGCTTGTGTGTAGGGATCAATGTTTTTTGGCCATTCACAGTCACTATGCACACCTAAAAGTGGAGAACATTGATAACTGTGCATTAACAGAGACCTGATCCAAGGCTCCAGAGAGCATCCCTGCAATACCAGGTACAGCTCTCACCACACATGTTGGCCACCAAATCAGGACCAAAACAATAAAGGTGGAGGAGTGTGCATATTTACCAAGGATATTCACACCACCAGGCTACTTGCCCAACAGAATGTGTCTGAAATACCCCTGGTGCAACTAACAATAGGTTAGACTGCATTTCAAATGGTATAGCTTGCTACAGATCCCCCACCATGCCCCATGATACCCACTACAGCTTTTGAAACATACTGTGAAATATTATGATACAAGCAAACACCCTAATACTGGGTGACTTACACTACCCTGCCATTAACTGGGAAAACTACTTGTGTTCCAACATGTGTGGCCAATGGTTCTTGGAAGTCATAATTCCCAATGGCTTGGATCAAGTAGCCCATATTCCCACCAGTGGCTCAAATATCCTAGACCTGGTCATTATCAACATGGGAAATCAATGCTCCACACCTATTCTCACCCCATTGGTGGTCAGGTATGCCCATGAGCTAATCACCCTTAACATCAACATCCCTCCCCCACACCCCAGTAAGGAAACCTCCATAACACACATCTCAAAGCCAATGTAATGCTACACATGTCAGATGTGACTAATGTCATGACACCCACGTAGCCGGGAACTGAAAGGAAGACTGCTGAATCATACATGAAGGCACTGTACGAGCACATCCACTCGTGCATGAATTGTGCCATCCAATATAGAACCAAGATGCTCCCCACCAAGAAAAGGAAGAGAATGTGGTGGCCCCTGCCATAAACATACTGTACAACAAAAGGAGGAAACTGTTGCAGAAATTGGGGAATTTCCAGGATGTAAAATACACCCTTACCAGCTACAGTAAGAAGCAGAGATCCCTCATAACATCCACCAAAGCTAGTTATGAAAGTAATATAGCCAAAGATGTCAAAGACAACTGCAAGCCATTCCATAGCTATGTGAGGAATCTAAATGGCAATGCTCAGAACTGCTCTGAGCTACAACGGGATGGTATTAAATATACTGCTCCTAGGGATATTGCCAATATCCGGGCAGATCGATTCAGTCCCAACTGAACCCCCCTCCTAACCCCCAGAGGGCCCATCTCAACACGGAAAGATTGCTACATTCCAGTAATAATGGCCACATAGGTAAAAACCACACTCTCCAGAGCTATGACAACAGCAGCCATGGGACCAGTCAACATCCTGGGCTGTGGACTACATGAGCTACAAAACTGAACTGGCACCTCACCTACATGCCATGTCTAATCATAGTCACACCTCAGGCTTCATGCCCACTGTGTGGCGCACAGCTACAGTTATCCCAGTCCACAAGGGGGGATCCACCTTGGATCCTGGGAACTACAGCCCCAGCAGTATGATGTGCCTGATCTGCAAGGCCATGGAATGTATTATCATGGAAATTAAAACAAAGACACTGGCAACCTGCAAACACTGGACCCTAGCAAGGTTGGGCTTGTGAAGGGCCGATCATGTCACCTCAGCCTGATTGATAACTGTGGAATCCATCTCCAGAGCTGTGTACGAGGGTAAGGTAGTTCACACAGCCTATCTGGACCAAGCCAAGGCCTTCAACACCATCCCCCAGTCTGGAATCATAGATAAATGTATCAAGCTGGCTATTACTCCCTATGTCACCCGATGGGCTTCCAACTGCTGTACTGACAGAACCCACACTGTAAATTTAGGTAACACCAACAACAGCTCCAGATAAGTGACAGTTGGAGTACCTTAGAGTTCAGTCCTGGCACCACCCTTGTTTGGCATCTACTGCTCTGAAGTACAGTCCAACAGTAAGGGACTCTGGAAAACAGGTTGCAGATGACTGCACACTGGGAGCCAATATTGAATCCCCACATGATGTGGATATTCTACAGAAGGGCCTTACAGAAAGACATGCATGATGCCTGAGCCATGGCCTCAAGATCAATGCCAAGAAATATATAGTTATCCCCTTTGGGAAGGGACATGTACTTGTGAAGTACCACATAGGTGGCAGTACACTAAACACCTAACATGTGATAGACTTAGGGACACAGGTGGACAGTGGTCTCACCATTGATAACCACATCACCACAACAGTCAGGAAACCCACCTATGTGGCACACCTCCCACTAAGGGCTTTACATCCAGGAAAAGGGAGCCATTGTCCCACTGTAGTCATCTCTCAGTAGACCCAGTATAGACTACAATGCCCCGTTACATATGTACCTCACAAGACATCTGCGACAACTAGAGAGGCTGCAGACATACCTCACAAAACAAATCACAGGCCTAAACCAGATGCCCTATACTGAACATCTGAAAATCATCCAGCTATACTCTGCCACGTATTGTGTTCTCAGAGGCGATCTCTGCTTAACATACCATGCCATGTCAAACCCACAGCTGTTGGACATGCTACACTTAATGAATTCCAAACTCTCACAACCACATGCTGCAGGGATCCAAATCCTGTCATCTCAATGGACAATACATGCTGGAGGGATGTGTTTCTGGCCCAGAGATTCCCCAGACTCTGAAATAGACTGCCCATACATGTCAAGCAGAGTGCCTCTTTGGCCCTCTTCAAAAAGAACCTGGACGATTGGATGGGAGATAGGAAATTGACCCTGGGGATCATGTCAGCTGCCCTGCTAGACAGGGCTCCAAGGAAGTAAATATTGTGGGAAGACATAGTCAGGGAATTGTCATGTCTAGGCATGTATAGGCCCTAGTATCAACCTATGAACCTATGAACATATGAACTACACTTTCCATTGCCCAACCTTGGCAAGGTTCCTGATGTCATTCACTTTGCAATACACATTTGGGGAAGGCGTAGCCCAGTAATTTCTGTGGTGCATCCTATAACTGCTTAATTATGTAGTGTGATATACTAGTTAGATACAAGTTCTATTCTGAGACATGGCAAGTGGTAAAGGTTTCTGTGTTTGTGTAGGGAGCAATGCTTTTGAGGCCATTCACAGTCACTACAACCTCCATTGCCCTACTTTGGCAAGGTTGCTGATGTCATTCACTTTGAAATACACCTTTGGGGAAGGAGTAGCCCAGTAATCTCCATGGTGTTTCCTATAACTGCGTAATGCTGTAGTGTGATATACTAATTAAGTAGGAGTTCTATTCCCAGACATTGCAAGTGTAAAAGTTTGTCTGTGTAGGGAGCAATTCTTTTGAGGCCATTCACCATCACTACAACCTCCATTGCCCTACTTTGGCAAGCCTGCTTATGTCATTCACTTTGAAATACACCTTTGGAGAAGAAAAAGCCCACTAATCCCCGTGGCATGTGCTATAACTGCGTAATGCTGTAGTGTGATGTACTAGTTAGGTAGGAGTTCTAATGCCAGACATGGCAACTGTGAGACTTGGTGTGTGTGTGTGTGTGTGTGTGTGTGTGTGTGTGTGTGTGTGTGTGTGTGTGTGTGTGTGTGTGTGTGTGTGTGTGTTTGTTATTCCTATCCTGTGTAGAGGTAGCTGTGAGTGTGTAACAACTGGACTCATTGTGGAGTGGATTTTGCAAATTTTTCTTATGGTGGGCCTGTTATATGTCACAATGTCCCCCTTACAAGGATAACAGTTGTCAAACAGCAGAGAGTCTGGGGTATACTATCCATACCCCTACATGTGACATCAAGGCCTGCCGAACAATATAGGCAACCCTTGTATTACCCAGAGAACACTCTCAACCCATGTCTCATACACAAACACACTCAGCTAGGCAACAACCACTATGTTGGTAGTTCCCTGCATATTGACCACAGATAGTAGCCATGGTGTGATTGCAGTGGACTACAGAGGGCATGGCACCATGTCCCATCCCTACAATAGGCACATATTTGCATACAGTGCTCCTTCACTATGTTCCCTACTGGATGCCTGCAACAACTGTAGAGCCAGCAAATGTAACCCACAAAGGACATACAATGCCTTATGCACATGCCCTGTATGGACAGATGCCACTGATACCAGGGAATACCTGTATCATGATGTCAATATAGGTGCAGGGTCAACCTGGTGCCCATTGCCAGTTCTCACAACATGAGGCCAGTAATGGCACATCTGATGATAACAATCTGTGTGCACAACATGCCCCAGACACCCCAGGTACACTTCCACATGTCACAGAACATGCATGTGGGACTTGTGCACATCCCAGATACCGTCCATGTTACGGACTATATAACACATACATGGTAAGCATTGCAGAGCACTGGCCACCAACATTAGTAACCCAGATGACTGGATGGTGAATACAATACCCACCTGTGTTGGGCAATCCAGACACTACACCCCTGAGCCACACAGCAAACCATTGTCATGTGGCCTGATGCCAAGGTATACCCTTTACCTAGTCTTGTACATATATATATATATATATATATATGCACATATACATATCTACATACATATATGGATATATATATATATATATATATATATATATATATATATATGTACATATATATACATACACACACACACACGCACACACACACACACACACACACACACACACACACACACACACACACACACACACACACATCTATATATGTCTACACATATACAGAAATATAGATATATATGCATATAGTTATAAATATCTACATATATCAACATATATATATATATATGTACATATATATATGTACACACACACACACACACACACACACACACACACACACACATATATATATATATATATATATATATATATATATATATATATATATACATATATTTACACAGCATGATCTATAAATGACCATATATATGATGCATTATACAGATGTGTATAAATACATATATATGAATATATATGTGCATGTACATGTAGACTTATATCTACATATGTATATGTATATATCCATAGCCTTGTCATGTGTAAACATTACTGTTGTGTATACCTTCCCAGATGTATCACACCGTATGCATCTATGTGTATATTTAGATATAACAACATATGTGATGCAACAGTAATATCACTAAGAAGTATTATACAATTGTAGAAGGCACAGCAATTGTTCAATACTATTCAATATGTCTACTGACAGATGTATTGGAAAAAAAGCAACTGTGTTCACACCTGTCATGGTATAGTTGTTAACTTTTGTGACTATAGTGTACAGAGTCCTGGGTTCAAGACCTATAAGGGCTGTTTATTTTGCTGCTGGGCAGAACAAGGGCAGTTGGATACAGAGTGGTTAAGGCAGTTTTTGGCAGCTTTAAGCATGAAGCTAAGCCGTGCTAAGGTACGGTTAAACGTACGGGCACTTACACCGTGTAGGCTTCGCTTACCAGTGCGCAAATGTACTTAGCTGTTATATTGCAGCAATGCTGACACCTGCTAAGCATGGCTCAGCCCTGATAACCAGTGCTCACATCCCAGTCTGATAACATAGCAAGGTAATGACATCTGTAATAGGTGTATGTAATGCCATGTCCATAACATGCGTCTATGTGCTGTCATTATAGTAGCAAGAGGTTTGAGTGTCCTGTCTGGAACACATGAGTATATATGACCTGTACAACACTCTTATGCATGTGAATGTGTTACATACAAAGGTAGTATCCCAAGTTATGTGCAGTCACACTTGCATGTAGTATATCATGACGTTACTACTGTTGACAGTGCTTTCCCAAGCAAGAGTAGATTGCTAATTGTAGTATTGGCAACAAACACCCCTGCATGCATAGATGGACTCACTGTTGTGTTTCTGGTGTGTGAGCTCTGTTACATTATATATTTCTTACTGGATAATGGTTTGACATGAGGAAATTAACTGTAGACTACTGTCTGTATAGCACATGTCAATGAGGGCTGCCATCATGTAGTAATGGCATACCTATCGGTGTCAGACATCTATCTGTCAACACATTTATCCTACTGCATAGCTAGTTGGCAAACTGATGTCTGTCAGTCCCTGTATAGATGTGCAGATGTCAGGTATCCAGCTTAGATATGCACAGGCAACCTATGCTTGACTGACACTGACATGCCTGCTGTGTTTCAACTGGCACAGATAGGACACAACACCATGTATGCACCACATCACATGGATACCTCCACTACACTACCACAGTCAACAGAACATGCTTGGGTACAGGTCTCCAGGACAGACACTAACCATGTTATGTAATACATGTTACATACATGTCAACTGGAGTACCTCACCGGCCATTTGCAGGAGGCACTCAGAGGATTGGCTGATGCATATCACTTATAACATGAGGGTCACCACAGTGGTGTCTGTAGATAGATTGCCTGCTGGCATTATACCACTGTACACACATCCCCTACACTTCCCATCTCTCCATGGACAATAGCCAGGTACACACCTATGAACACCTGCACCGATGCACCCCAGTACTGACAAATGTGTACGTATGCATTACTGAGGATATCAGTGTCTGTGTGTTAGTACACCTGTTGTTGGGAATACCCTGAGGCCCTTCACACCCACCGCAACACCCATTGCTATAGTTAGATGTTGCTGCTGCTGTACTGGACATTACATGTACCTTGTTACACTCCCCTCCCTAAGGGCTACCTGGGCCTTGCAGTACCAGCACAACACTGTTGTACAAATGGGTTGATAGGCATGGGATACCCACTGAGTTCTGGTAAGTGTGTGTATGTGTGCATGTGTGTATATATGTAGGGTACAGCATTCTGAGGCCACATACTCCTATTACAATATGCATTGCCACACAGTATTAGGGATAGTGATGTTGCTGCCCATAGGAAAGGCATGACAATGCATCACCCTACTTTGCCTGTGGCATGTGCATTAGATGGATATCCCTGTAGTAGCACTCTTGGGATGGACAAGGGATTGTATTATAGTCCTGGTCAATGTGTGATGGTGGGTATGTCAGAGTGTCATCATGGGTTCTAGTGCATACAATATCCACAATGGAGTGTGGCTGCTGGGTATATTGTCATTACACCATGGTACCCCCAGTACATATCCCATGTACCACTGTATGGCGACCACTGTCACCATCAACCATACAGGTAACTGATAACACTTTCCAGTCCAGTTATGCATGTGCTGTGTGCAGTCTAACTGTAACACACTGGACACACTGACAAGTTAATTAGCACTGATAGGCACAGGTCTCTCAGATGTGTGTCTGACTGTTATGTGTTTAATTTGGATATGATGGTATGTCACACTATGTATTGTCCATATACAACTATTATATCCCCCATTACTATACTGTACATGCCTGGGGGATGTTCTGCATGTAACATGTAAAGTGGAACACACCTCATCCTAAACTCTCCTTCCTGCACAGCTGCACTGTTCTGCCTTGCTACAACACAGACAGATGCCACATGTGGACACAGCCTAACATTAAGGGCGTATATATAGGGACAGATTGCAGGTAAGCCTATTACACACCTATGGCATTTCTGCATGCTACATTATACGTTAACGTGAGTGTCCTGCAAGTGGTGGGCTCTGGAACCCACATGCCCATCATAATGGCAATACTTCCATCACCAGCTATTGGCCACATTAATATACATTTTTTTCCATTACACAACACACACTATGATGGCTTACATCTTGTCAGTCAGTGCTGATCTGCACAGTTGATGGGTATGGCCCACTACCCACAGGGACAGACACTATTGTCCATAACAGTTGTTCAGCTGGACATTATTACAACAAAAACACCTGATGGCACATATAAATAATTCCACATCATCTATCCCATTATTATGGACCAAGTACTACTTTCAATTACATGCATATATACTTCACATACCTGTTGTGGGAATGATGTCTGTTCTGGATTGTTTGCAGGTTGGATGTTCTATTTTTTTTTTTGTTGTGTTTTTTTTGGCTTTGTCTTTCACTCTCTATCTCTCTCTCTATCTCTGTCTCAGTCTCTCTCCAGTAAATGGATTGAGCTGCTTTGAGGAGAATGCAGCATGGATTTTGTAGGTGATGCATATGATCAGGTGATGGCCTCTGCACCAATCAGTGTCCTTCACTTGCTACCTGCATGCAGCATGCTGTGTAGTACTTCCAATTACTACTGTCATGGCAACCCACTACTATAAATCCCTACATCATGTAGGCGTGGTCCCTTTACCTTTCCTGTATGGATGACATCCTTCCTGTGTGTGGGCAGCAGTGTTACAGACAGCAGGTAGTAATACCTCTTACAACAGGACTTGCAGACTCAGGCCAGCTACATATTTGTATAAGGTTCCAGAACTACAGACATAGTGTGCGAGTGTTGTTATATGCATTGTATAGCACCAGTGTTACAGGGTTTTTGTGTACATACTAGTTTAACATGGAATGCAGTCTGCCTGCATAGCTCTCAACTGTGGGCCTATCCACATGATGGCCAGAGATGTGCCTGTTATGTTTTGTCTGTCTACCACACAGGTCTTGTGTCAGATACATCACTGGCATTGTGTGTGTTGAGTGCTATCAGTGCATGGCTACATCCATTTGTGTTTCTGATTTCATATTCCTGACCAATGGTATGCTGCAGACCATTCTGTAACACCAGCAACTTGCTCAGTGTATGACAATACTATTTCACATATGGGCCTGTGTTCCGAGCTCTATCCTCCACCTACATACCAGGCTTTGTCCATATGACATGCAGTAAAGGGTTGTTATGTAGTGGCCTGTGATTATGTCATGCTGCCACTCCTGCCATCATTCCATTGCTGTTGTGGCCCCCACACATATTGTGGGGTAGGGTCCATATATATGTGGGCTTCAGCTGCACAAAACATGTGTGCCTTTCTGCAGTCCAGAGGTCAGTGTATGTAACAGTGTTATATGCCCCTGTAAGTCAGTCTATGGGGTTGGGGTATGCACCATATATAACATAGGCTGTTACAACATGTGAGGGATATTGGTAGTAAGCCACTTTAAGGTATATGGCTGTACATTACCATACATTTCACCTTGGGAACACTGGTGGCCTAGTGCTTACTGCCATACAGACTGTTCTGTTTGTTAGTGTGATTGTGATGTTTTCAGTTATGCATTGTTATGTACAGTGGTGGCTGGTGACTTCAAATTAAAGGGGGGCTGCAGGAGACAGCTGAATGGGTGGGGTCAATGGGAAGGGATGAGACCAAATAGAAAGGGGTGGAGCTATGCTCAAAACCACAACAACTGGAACTTTAATTAAATACGCTGCCCTGGGTGCCAAACCATCACTACAAAAGTCCAATCAGGACAAAATGAAGTGTAGAAGAAAAAAAATATTTCAATGCATTGGCTACATGACAACTTACTTAATATCTAGATGGAAACACAAAGGTTGAGATGCATGAAAAAATAAATTACTTTTTAAATAAATTACTGAAATGCCAGTCAGAATCAAGTATAAAAAAAAAAAGCAGCACTCAACTCAAACCACTTCTCCTTGCACTGCAGTTCTAATTATAATTTATATTCAGCTTTATAAAATTACCAAGTAAAATGCTGAAAGTAGCAATCTCTTTGTGATCCCTCCACTTGTAAAAATGTTTCTTATCCAAAAAAGACCTGCTGCCTGACAGCTATCTACTTGTTTCATGGGAAAGACATGATCTATGTAAACAATGAACAGCAAACAAGAAACAAGCTCAAGATAAACTGCTTAAAGGATTACTGCACAAGTTATGGACCACACATGATAGATTGACATTCTGTTTAGTTTATGAGTAAAGCATGAAAAGATGACTGCAAATCTCTAACAAATGTAATGAGCTTTTGAAAATACTGTAATCCTGTCCTTTATTACAAATACTGTCTTATGCATTTTAATACCTAAGGCTTATACATTATCTAGTTATGTAAATATTCTTTGCATGGCAACAACGAAAAGGCTTTCAATGTTGGTAATTCTTTAACAGTATGCTTATTAAAGCTTACTTGCATCTTACAATCTCCGACAAGCTTACCTGATGGTCATTAAAGCATTGCAACTTAAACATAGAGCAACAGGGCACTGCGACAGCATGCATTTTCTGAATAATAAAAAGCATAAATCAACAGTATAAAAATATGACAGAAATCCAGAACATTCTGCAAAATCAAGGACAGATGAAAAGTCATGGTCATACTTGTGGTCGACCTGGGATGGGGGAATACTCTGGACACTTACATGCATAACTGCTCCTTGCCTTGCTTGGACACATCCAGAGCCACTGCAATGGGGAGTGGGGTGCAACAAGTATGTCACAGTTTGAAATGTCTCTGGCTGACAATGATGGCTCTAACACTCATACCTCACGGCAGGAAATCTGGACAAAGCCATACATAGAAGTGGGACACAGGCCCAAAAATAAGGACAATTTTTAAATATTGCTCTTATAAACTTAGAAAGTAGTAGGGCTTGTATTAGTATGAATTTTCTGAAGGGTATGTAATCTGAAACTCAAATGTCTGTCATTATTTTCTAACTTCAGTCTTTAATGATTTGCCAC
This sequence comes from Protopterus annectens, assembly GCF_019279795.1. NCBI lineage: Eukaryota > Metazoa > Chordata > Ceratodontiformes > Protopteridae > Protopterus > Protopterus annectens. The sequence continues at coordinate 526,118,225 of NC_056727.1, read as the reverse complement.
TAATTTGCCAGAAAACTGCAATTTTATGAAAAACAGACCAAAAATGTGATGCAAAATATAAAATTGCCACACAATACAGCTGGGAACCTGTCAAAGAAGGGACACCTTTTTAATATTAGTACTGTTAACTTGAGCAGCTGACAAAATAAGAGCATTTACATGCATTTCTGAAATAAAAGTAATCTATGACTCTGATCATTACAGCTATTTATAATTGTAAACCCTCCATGTTTTCTTCCAAAATTGCCATTTTGCAGAGGGATTATTAGGGGAGAGCAAAATTTTGAGCCAAAATTGGGGACAGTCGAGAGATATGGATATTCCTAATTCTATAAAGCGATTTATTTGCATGCACCTCTCAACTTCTTAATGCTGGAAATCTGGACAAGGCCAAATATATTGGGGGAACATACAAACAGTACTGAAAATTGCTCTTGTATAAACTTAAGACAGTTAATAGAATAACAGGTCTTGCTTTAGCATGCATTTTTCTGAAGGTTATGACGTCTGAAACTCATTGTCTGTCATTATTTAGCGACTTTATTTCTAAATGATTTGCCACAAAACCACAAATTTTATGAGGAACAAACCAAAAATGAGAAACAAAAATCTATCCATTCTGCAAAAATCTGGACAGTTGAGAGGTATAGTTCAACTGGGGCCATCTTTGAGTTTGCTGCCCTTCCCCCCTCACAAAATCACGGTCGAATGGAGCCTCCTCTCTGCAGCCATTCCAATGTCCCATTCCTTGGTTATTTCGCCCCATTTACTATAAACACTGTAATGTTCATACTGCTTTACTTCTGCGATGATTTGGATTTCATTTGAAAGTTTTATTTTGCATTTTACAGCACACACTTTAATAGATATCTGCTAAACAAAGCAATGCAGTCTCACAGTGAAAATAGACTTAGTATTAAAACTTCTCTGCCCTTGAAACTCACATTCATTGAAACAGCATTGAAACCCACATTCAAAGAAAATACATTTTGCCAGTGGCAGATAAAGATTAACTTTGGGCTGTTTTTAAAATCATAGGCCCCTTGAACATGAAACATACACATGCTCTTTGATACTCATTCCTGATTGTATTAAATTATATTCCTTGTACAATACAGTACAGTTGTTAGAGGGCATTTTAAATTTATTGTTTTGAACATTTTTCCAGTAAACAATGAAAAAAAATGCATGCATCATTAATGACAAAACTGCCCAATTCAGAACATTTCCATCATAAAGTCTACTCAAACTTCTACAGTCCACCAGTATCAGTAAATATGCACACTCTGAAGAAGTAAAAGTCATCTAAATAATTCCACATTAAAGAAATCTGTAACTAATGAAGCGGTTGCTGCTAGCAAACAACTTTATATGTCATTGTTTCATCTACAAATAAAGTGCCTGTTGTCCTTGAGGAATAAATTGCCTATGTTGCATTAAAAAATGATAAGCTACTAATATTGCAATATGGAATGGATTGCAAACTGATAACAGGTTCATAGTTACCAGGTATTTTTGCCAAAAAGGACTACAGCATCCACCGTCTTTACAACACAGTACAGTATCAGCAATGCATCTACCAACTGTGGGAGTAGAACCCACAGCCTTCTGCATCAAAAGCAGGTACATTACCTGCTGTGCTATTAACAATGCAAGCAGATTCTGCATAAGAAGCACTAAACATTTGTTCCCCTGCAGCTCTCAGCTCCTTGTAAAATCTGCTAGACACTCAGCTGTATCTCTGAACTTTGCAGCAGAAGAAATCTGGAAAAAGCTAACATTTATGGGGGGGGCGGGGACAAAAGCCCCAAAACCAGGGACACATTTTAAACATTGTTTGTATAATGTTGGAAAGTTGCTAGAATAAAATGCTGTATTACCACCATACATTTCACTGCCAAGTCTTGAACCCAGGAGACCCTGTGCAAAACAGTCAAAGCAACATACCATTATGCCAAATCTGTTTTGTGAAAGAAAGGAAGACTGAAACTTAAATGGCTACCATTTAGTGAATTCAGTTCTCACCATAGCTGTCAACCTCTTAGCACAAAACACCTAAACAAAGTCTATAATGGGGGAATACAGCCCCCAAATATATTCAATGAATTCAGTTCTCACCATAGCTATCAACCTTAGCCTGGATGAAGCCAATAATGGGGGAATACAGTTCTAAAAATAGGGACAAATTTCAAATACCCATTTAATAAACTTAGAAAATTGCTAGAATAAAAGGTTTTGTGGTACCATGTACTTTATGAAGAATATAAAGTCTGAAATTCAAATGCCTGTTATTTTTATTTAACATTTGTTAACCAGGAAAGTCTGACTTGGAACAAAAGCCAATTTTCAGCAGAGTGAAACACATGTTCTTTGTAAGATGGGAAGACATGCAGACTCCACACCAAAGGCACCCTAGCCAAAATCAAACCAGATAACCTGTAGCTGTCAGACAACAATGTTATCAATGCACCACAGCACTACTGACTTTGCAAGAAAAACCAAACACACAGAAACCACAGATTTTATGAGGAACAGAACAAATATGAGGCAAACATCTGCAAATGTTTTACAAATGGTGGTGGGTAGGGAATTCAGGCCCTTGCCACCTGCACCCAATGTACAAGGTTCAAGCCTGAGTATTCTCTACCCACCACCATGTGTTCTCTCTAGCCACCAGTATATAGCAACTGGGGCATTACACACACACACACACACACACACACACACACACACACACACACACACACACACACACACACACACCATTCCCCCTGACACACACACCGTTCCCCCTGACCTACCTGAAGCATCCAGTCTTCCGTTCCCCCTGACCTACCTGAAGCATCCAGTCTTCTGTTCCCCCTGACCTACCTGAAGCATCCAGTCTTCTGTTCTCCCTGACCTACTTGAAGCATCCAGTCTTCCGTTCCCCCTGACCTACCTGAAGCATCCAGTCTTCCGTTCCCCCTGACCTACCTGAAGCATCCAGTCTTCTGTTCCCCCTGACCTACCTAAAACATCCAGTCTTCTGTTCCCCCTGACCTACCTGAAGCATCCAGTCTTCCGTTCCCCGTGACCTACCTGAAGCATCCAGTCTTCCATTCCAAAGCTCCTTTGTAGTCCTGACTGCAGCAGCTAATCCAAGCGCAAGCTAACAGCTGATTTCCAAAGCTCCTCTGTAGTCTTCTCGTCAGCCCGCTCATGCTAACGGCTGGTTTCCAGCTTGGGTCTGTGTGAGAATAGGCTGGAGGCTCCAGCCTGCTGATGATGCAGTCTGGTTTCCTTCTCATCTGTGCGGTCATCACTGCACAAACACCTGAGCTGGCAGGGCGGAGATGCCTTTCTCCTCTATCTGGACTGCCTAACCCAGTAGTCTGGAGTTCTGTGAGTTACAGGAACTCCAAGCACGCATGCGTGGAGTTCTGGGACTCGCAATCTTATTTTTAATTTTCTTGTACAGGCGAGGGGGATTTTCTTTTTTCTTTTGTACAGGTGGGGGGGGGGGGGCTGCAGTCCTATAGCACGAGCCACCCCTGGTTATGTAACATATACATCCCATTGTGTCAGCTTAACTGTTTTCCCCCTAGGGATTGATTACAGAGTGTAATTAGAGACTGCTGGACTATACATCTGCATTACTTATTGTTGATTGATTGTTATCCTCTGTCACAGTCTGTCTTTACTGTTGTACTACTTGAAGGCCTTGGCCTGGACAGCGATATATATTATGCTTTTGGATTACTGTATAAAATGATCTGCTAGAGAGTTGCATTACTCGGTCAGTATGTATTTCAAAGTCTTAACAGCTATATGACATGACATATGCAACTGTAACAGTACACAAATAAAACTTTCTTATCTATGCAAACCTGTGTGGTGTCATATCCTTTGACTCCTTTGTGGGTATATGTTTCAGGCAACAATTGTCATTTGTATGAGTGACTCATACACTGTCCATTTGAAAAGGTGCCAATTGTAGGAATACTGGCTGTTCAATATGCTCTAAATATGTATTTTCCTATACATATCTATGTTTAACTTTAGTTACATCTTCTTCTTCCAGCTTTTCCCGGTTAGGGGTCACCACAGTGGATCATATTACCGCTCATGATTGGCAGTGGAGTTTTACAGTGTTGAGTTGCCAGCCCGGCGCCCAACCTTCCACAGAAGGCACACACATGCACTCACACCTAGGGCCAATGTAGAGTGTCCAATCCACCTACAGCATGTCTTTGAGATGTGGGAGGCAACCGGAGCACCTGGAGGAAACTCACACAACCACAGGGAGGACATCTTTGGAATGTTTATTGCTTCCACATTGTACATTCCCTATGGTAGCCAGTCTGTACTATATGATATGTTATTTATACCATCCTGACATCATACAAGTGGGATGGATTATTGTTATCATCTTGTGGCCACGTTGTGTAGGGTCCTGGGTATGGGACTTGCAACAGTTGGTATTGTGTTGCAGGGCAGATCTGTTTGGCTGTGGGGGAGGGGGTGATATCAACACTTACAAGAGGTATTTAGCGTGGGCCCCCTCACCCCCATTAACGGTGGCTTTGCTCATATATATATTTGTTATGTTCTCTTTTATATCTATAGATATATATATATACATATATATATATATATATATATATATATATATATATATATATATATATCTGCTTACATATATATATATATATATATATATATATATATATATATATATATATAATGGATCTACTTCATTAAACCGAACATTCAGATAACCAACAATCACATAACTGACACCAGAACACCGGCAACTCACAATCCCGACAGTTTGAAACAACGGAAGCCCACATTACCAACACAGGAGTAACCCTGCATCTCTCATAGCACATATACAGCTCTACAACAAGTGCAATTCAGTCATCCTAGAGTGGCTAAATATACGTAGTAAATACCAATTAAGTGATAATTGCCAGAAATTAACACATACAAATCGCATAAATCAGAAAGCATTGAAACCCTCAGCACAGGTGGCTTTCATTGTGCTTTGCACTGATGACACTATGGCTGACTTGGAAATGGAAGCCCCAGGAATTTTAAATGATATTTACACTACAGTAGCATCCCAAAAGGGTAAACACCTTCTTGTGATTGATGGGTGTCTGTACCATTTAAAACAAACATGAAATGCAAAGAGGTATTGGGGATGCAAATATAAAGTTACAGATGGTTGCAGAGCAGTAACTGTGGTAATGCTGGACGGGAATTGGTTAGAAAATCCATCGCACACAATCATGAAGGGGATCCTATCATTTGTAATGAATTTAAAAGTTCACATTGCTGTTCTAGATAGTGTAAAATAGTGTAACATTTTGTGGTAATTTCAATTTTTTATTATTAAGTAAAGTCCTTTTTTTGGCAAATTTTTTAGCTGATAGATAAAGGTCCAGGTCTCAATGAAAATAAATATGAGATGTTTCCTGTTTCCTGGAAATTAATTTATAATTTTTATTGTGATATCATATACATATATATTATAGTTATATTAGTGTTAAAAGTATTTATTTATAGTATTTATTTAGGATGTTTAAGGTTATATATATATATAGTTTTTTTTTTTATTTTTATGGTATGTCTTTAAATTTTATTTCATTGCCATCAATTGTATTGTGATTGGTGAGATTTACAAGTAGTTAACAGGTGGTGGGATGGTGAAGTTGTTTCTGAGGAAGTTCACAGAAGATTAAAGAAAATGAAAGCGCTTAAAAAACAACTTCTGCTGCTGAGTTGCTGCTGCTGCTGTTTTTCGCTTTTACTTTTTTTGGTTACTTAGTTGTTCTGTGCAGTGGTGAAGTGTAAAGGTACATTGTATGTGTAAGTTTAAAAACCAGAGCTACTTACAGCAGGGATACCCCATGTCTCATAGTTGAAGACATGGTAGCATCAACATCGCTAGATACAATCCATTGTATTCCCCACAGAAGGGCACTGCTCCAACATGTGCGTCAAGTGAGACGTAAAATAGATCTAACAGACAGGACAGAAGATCTAACATTAGAAAGCATTGATTTCACTAAGTATCCCCTGAAAGATGTAACATTCATGAGTAAAGTCATGTCTGATCCCACAACAGACACTTACGTGGTGATGTTCTCAACAGTTGAGAATCTACATGACCTTAGCCGCACCTCCATTTGGTCAATGGAGGGTACCTTTTTTACTAAAGGTGGAACTGTGAGACAGCTTTACAGTTTACATGGTTTCCTAAAGTACGGCAGTCACAATAAATCTGTTCCACTGCTATATTCACTAATGTCTAAGAAATCCTTCAAGTGCTACAATTACCTATGACATAGTATTTTTCACTTATTTGCAGAGCATGACTTGGAAGTCACAGTGCAGTATGTGCTCTGTGATTTTGAAATCGCCGCCTTAAAAAGTATTGGACACAATATCCCTTCAGCATGCTAAAAGGGTTGCCTATTCCACTTTGGGCAAAATGTGTGGCGAAAAGTGCAGTCACTGGGTCTGGCTTCATTATACAACAGGTCACAAGCATTTCAATTGGCCATTAAGTCACTAGTAGCCCTTGCATTTCTTAAACAATGTGACATGGAAAATACATATGAACTTGTGAAGGAGACATTCCCAGCTGAAGGAAAGGACGTTCTCAAATACTTTTCTGAGTGTTATGCATATGGGAAACAGCAGAAATTTAATACTCGGATGTCCTCATTAATGACGTTTCCGCCATTGTTCCCAATTTCCTTTTGGAACATTAGTGAGTTAAATGACTTAAGCCTACCAAGGACGCAGAATTCTATAGAGGTGTGGCACAGGAGACTCAAATGTCTCCTAGGTGCAAAGGGTACTCACCTGTCAATCTTACTGTCCACTTTAGTTAAAGAACAAGACTGTATCATTGAGTTATGAGTACGGATGTCAACAGGTTATGTTCCTTCACCCAAAAAGAGGAAATTCATGTTGAGAAGTGAGCAGTTTCAGAGTGTTATCTCACATAGGGATGACTATTCTCCCATAGAGTTCATAAAGATTATTTCTAAACTTTTGAAAATGTGAGTGAACGTAGTTACAATGTGTTGTCACTAGAGGGTTTTGCCAGTATTTCATGGCATACGTAGTTTCACTAACATGGCTGACGGGATATGCACTACAGTGATTTACTCTTCTCATACCTATTGTGTACTACTTAGGGGCAAACATGATGACAGTACGTTGAATGTGTAGTTCCAGTTCCAGTTTAACAGAGTGCCTTATTATGCTTCTGAGGTTTTTGACAGTTATTATCGGCTAAGGGGGTGTGCTGCTGAGTGGCTCATGCACATGAACTCAGGCTCTGTACATAATGCTGATAATACGTATTTTAAAGGTGTATTATTATGAGTTATGCTACATTGTGTGGCATGCAGTGCTTCACATGAATACTTTGTTGGTGTTCTTATTTTCGGCGCTTTGGCTTTCGTTGTTTCAAACTGTCGGGATTGTGAGTTGTCGGTGTTCTGGTGTCAGTTATGTGATCTGAATGTTCGGTTTAATGAAGTAGATCCATATATGCATATGCATATATATATATATATATATATATATATATATATATATATATATATATATATATATATATATATATATATATATTTTTTTATTTATTTATCATTTGTTGACCGGGAAAGTCTGACTAGGTTCCACAGAGCCTGTTTTCAATGGAGGCCTGGGGAGAAATGCTCCAGATGCATGTCTTTGGAATGTGGGAGGAAACCAGAGTACCCGGAGGAAACCCACGCGAACACAGGGAGAACATGGAAACTCCACACAGAAGGCACTCCAGCCGAGAAACAAACCAGAGAACCTCTTGCTGTGAGGTGACAATGTTAACCACTGCGCCGCTATATATTATATCTATGTATATATATATATATATATATATATATATATATATATATAAATAAATATATCTATGTATGTATATATATATATATATATATCTATATATGTATATATATATATATATAAATATATATATATATATATATATATATATATATATATATATATATATATATACACACACACACACACACACACACACATACATCTACATGTATAAATACATTTCCTGTACTGTTGAATGATTGTGCTGAATGATATGTTTGTAAAAACATCAGGGTTATTTATATGTGGCATGGCTTAGTGGTAACTCACTTTGGCTATGGTGTGCAGGGGCCTGAGTTTGAGCCTCGCAAAGGCTGTTTATTTTGTTGCTGGGCAGAAAAAGGGCCATTGGATACAGAGTTATTAAGGCACTTTTAAGCAGTTGCAAGCGGGTTTGCGTGGGTTTGCACAGAGGTAAGCACAGCTAACTTCTGGTTACAGTTTCTTATACTGATTTAGCTTCTCAGTTGTTTAACCAGTGCAGGCATTGCTTACCTCCATGCAAACAGGCTTAAACTGACTTACTGCTGCTTAAAAGTGCTCACTCCCACTTACCCTTGCGCTAATTTCTTTAAAAGAAATGAAAAAGGGTTGATAGGAAAGTGGTGAAAAAGGGGCACAAAGAGGGAAAGACAGTAGGGAAAATAGCTAGAGATGTGCAGGACGGGTGTAGGGAAGGTCCCTAGCTGCCCATTTCTTCTACACAACAACTGTGCATATACACTGATTTGGAGGTAGATTTGGGCACTCATTCCCCTGAGAGAAGGGTGAGGACAACAATAATATGTTGTGATGCCAATTAGACCAGATTATATGTGTTCAGTGGACATGTGCATGAAATGGACAGCTATGTATGGGGTGAGATTTTTTTGGGGGGAATAGATTGCCCTTTTTTTTTAAGGTGAGAGTGGGATGTTGGGGAGGGATAGTAAGTATATTTGGGGAGATAAGTTGGGTAGGATAACAGACAAGACAGCATACAGGTGCGGTATATGACACATTTGGGGCGTAAACACCTTGGATGGGGAAGGGTGTTTGGAAGTCGGAAGTCCATGAGCCCCCTAGTGGAATCAGTGGGACTGAGGTTCCCACCCATGAGTAGTCACCACTGCACCTTCACGGCCCTGAAGGTGGCTGTACTGGGGGCTGAGTAGGAGGGCCAGGCTGACCCTCTAGTTGCACCACATGGCCCTCAAGCTGGCATAGCAGATCTCCAAACTCCCTGCGGAGCTTGCTTTGCACCAGTTCCCAGACCTGGCGATGGGTGACAGTGTCCTGTCCATGACCGCTCATGGGGGGGGTGAGCCCCATCACCTGAGGTGGTTCCACCTGAAGGTGGTGCAGGACCAGCAGACAAGGAGGTCCTGGGGTGGGCCCCAGATGTGCTGGTGCCCAGTGCCATGGCCAGATGAGGTGGGAGAGGTGGGTCCGCTGGGATTGGCCTTCCCAAATGTGCTATGGTGTTTCAATTTTACAACATATGTGGGTTAGTAATAGTCAACACATTCCAGGATTAGGTATAACAGCATGCATAGATATTCCCATTAACCTGAAACACCAGATATGGAACAGTTGGATAGTAAACAGAACACATGCATATATGGAACCACAGTGGCCATTACAACAGCATGCAGCTACATTGATGGCAGCATGCCACCAATGTGGGAGTATTTCAACATGGCACATGCATAGAAATAAATTTAAATATTTATCAAACAACAGGACATATGTCCCAACAGTAGATTTAATAGAACACAGACTGATTGAGTTGTGTATTTAGTTTATTGTTGCAGATATGGTGGGGGGGGGGGGGAGAAACATGTCAATTAACAACTTGTATATCCCTGTAGTTCTCATTACTTTCCTAGTCAGTGCTGTGATCTGTACCTTAGAGGTATTATTACACTACCCTATGGCCTTAGTTTGGACAGTGGTATGGATGTAGGCAACTATATACATGAACTGAGGTTTACCTGCATTATACACCTCTTACCTTGTATACCTGTGGAGGTATTGTTTGTTAACACTACCTGACTGTTTCTACACATATTCCCAGATTCCAGGTTGATGTTATGCACATACCTGCCCATCTCTTTTTGCACACCCTCTGGGCATGTCTTGACAAGATGCAGGTGAAACCGGGACATATTTTGACTATTGCCCTCATAAACCTTTGGTGAGTTGTACAATGACAGGTTTGTTTTCATAGACATTTTCCAAATATGTACAGGCCTGACAGTCAATTATATGACATTAAATGCTGCCTACATGTCAGAGATTAGCACTCTGATATGCCAGGGGACAGGGTAACAGACATCAGATATTGGCCAATTAACTGGACATTCTGGACATATCTGTACACTTGTGGGGTATGATTCTGCATACAGCTTACTACCACTCCCAGGATTCGTACCATGGCTGTGTCTGCTAAAAATACAATTCACGTCTCAGGTGAGTGTGCTATTTGGATTGTGTTGTCTATCTTTTCACTGTTTTCTGTCTAAGTCTCTCTCAGTTGTACAATATGACCTCTTGTGAATACAACAGTCATATATAGACATTCCTACATATTTTATTTATGTAACACAGTGTGGGTAACAGTGCTTAATACAATAGTACTATTAAGAGACTGCAACACTACATTTCCATATGATACCAGAGTAAACACATGCATTCCAGCAGTTAGACCTTTATTGTCAGGCTGTTAACCTTTTATTTACATGCAACCTATATGAGACTCTTCCTGCCATATTGTCTGGTGTCTTTAGTACATGCTTTAAACAATACAGATTTTGTACTGGCAATTAGCTTTCTACTACTTTTAGATTTATTTCTTATGACAGTACATGCAGGAGTATTACTAACCTGCCTCGTGACGCAACCCCTGCAGTCTACAGGCATGGGCTTCCCGGTTCACAGCCCACTCATCTGCTGCTGTCAAAGACATAAGAGGAATTTTTAGCCATACCTGTCCATAATATACATGAGCTGGCAATTATAAAACAGGTAGTGGACTGATACTTATACACAGCTAGAACATCCCCCATCCTCCTAGCCCTGAGCTCCCTCTTTCTCCGCTTCAGGTCAGCATATTGATGCCTGACCTGCTCACTATTTTGAGGTATGCCAGTGGTACTGGTGAGGTCATGGGCGAGATGGTCCCAGGCTTCCACTTTATATTGGGAACCCTGGTACTCGCCCTGTAGCAGTCTCTGGTCATGGTCTTTAACAAGGAGTCCTGCCATGACTTTGGACTTCTGGTTGCTCCAGCACTGTGCTCGAAAGCACACTCCCTCTCCCACGCTGGTTATAGTGCCTACAGGAGGAAGCTGCAACCAGTTATGAGATGTATTCCCGCCTGTTGGGTTTAAATAGGGCCGATTTCCTACACTTTGCCATGATTGGATGGTTTTGAAAATGCTAAGCTACGGGCAAACCTGCTTAACTAAGGTTGGCATTGCTTAAAGGGGTATACCAATGGGCAAACTGATTTAGCTGGCCTACACATTGATTACACCTAGCAAGCAGGGCTGTGCAAAGCTTAGCATTGCTTAATTTTTAATTTGCATACTATTTGCTGTTTGGCATTGATTTATTATTCATTACATGTTATATATGTGTTTGGTATCCATGATTCATGTGTACATACACTGTATGGCATCCTTGTGTTTATTAGGGGATTTCAACACTTTATTACATTGACACCTCACATCTGGACTTAATGCAGTACTCCAGTTGACATATTTATGTTATGTAGTAGGTTATACAACATAAAATTGTATACAGATTCCTTTCACATGTTAAGTTTAATATTCCTATAGTGGGGATCTGTTTGGTGATACTTCAATCTAATGTACGGCTGTGATGCCTTACTGGTTAACTAATGTGACTAGAGTGTACAGGGTGCTGGGTTCAAGACCTGCAAGGGCTGTTTATTTTGTTGCTGGGCAGAACAGCGGCTGTTGCATACAGAGTGATTAATGCACTTTTAAGCAATTGTAAGGGGGTTTGCACAGGTTTGCACAATGGTAAGCAATGCTAACCTCTGGTTAAATATTTTTACAGAGAGTTAGCTTCAATATTGCTTAACCTGTGTGCGCATTGCTTACCCCCGTGCAAACGGGCTTAAACCCACTTACTACTGCTTAACTCTACTTACTCCCGCTTACTACTGCTTAATAGTGCTTACTCCTGCTTATCCTCTCACTAATTTAGACAGAAATGTAAAATGGTTCTTGGGAAGGTGGTGGATTTGGACACTCTATGGATTTATCATTTATTACACATTATACCTTCGATTTGTATCCCTGATTCATGTGTACATATACTGTATGGGGCACTTGTGTTTATCTGTGGATTTTACAACATTATTACAATGACACCTCACATCTGCATTTAATGCAGTACTCCAGTTCACAAATATATGTTATTTAGTAGGTTATGCAACAAAAAATATTGTTCATAAAGTGATTTGACATGGAAAATATTGGAGTGAGACTCAAACCAGAAATACCACTACACTATTGTAGTACTGCTTCAGTTGCATATATCTTGATATCTATCTTCTTGTGCCATTTAAGCTGCAGTATATGTAGCTAAGCAATGGGAAAACCCGCGCACCTATGGTTACATTTTATCTGTTTGATAAAAAAAAATTAACTTGTTTATATTATTATTATACTTTAACTATTGCTCTTATAAACTTGGGGGAGGGTTGCTGGAGGTATGCAACCCCCTATGAGTGGTCTCACTCATTGTTATTGCTAAACTGCAGTTCTTGATTGCAGGGGCATGTATATTGTGAGAGCTCTACTCTCAGACACACCTCCTGCATTTATCCACACTCCGTGTCCATTTAGGAGCTCAGGCAGCACGCTTTCATTAATATGCATGGCAAGCTGCCGTGCTGCTCCTAAATGGTTGCTTCCATGCAGGACCAAGCTAGTACTGCACAGAAGATTAGTGAATCCGGGGGACTATTGCCTCCTGCGATACAACACAGTGCAGTTAAACTCACAGCAGCATTTAGTTTTCAAATTAAAGCTCCTTGGCAGCAAATTTGCCAATGGAACATAGGTAAGTCATTACAAACATCAAATGATACATAATCAAAAAGCAATTGTGATTGTGATAAGACTGATTCGAATATTATGCTACAGCAGTTTAACTTAGTAAGGAGATTTCTGAGTAATGACTTTTTTATATGAGGGAATAAAAACTGGCAGTTATTAAATACCTTCTTTGTAATGTCATTTGGGGATGGTTGCTGAGTTAATATTTACAATTCACAATGTTAAATGACATTCTACAACATACATAAAAGTGAATTTTAGCATACTTTAATTGTGGACAGATCATATTCTTTATAAGCTGAATGATAATGGCATTGTCAAATAATGATATACATAAAGTCTGACCAAACATCAGTTTCCAATGCTATCTACATTTTTTTATGAAAATGTGGAACAGAGAAGTTTTGCTTTTATGGTAATCCTAAGTCCATATGTATTTTACAAACAGTCCATCTTTGATGTTCATTATAAATAAGACAATTGTAACTTACAAATGTTTAAAATGCACTACTTTTCTAAGCATGTGCCATCTGTCTCACTACATGATATAGCCACCAATTTTAATGCTAAATTGTAACTGTTGCCACACAGGCAATGACTCTGGATGTAATTTAACTAAGTACATAAACGTGTATATATGGCTGTAAAGGATCTCTGTATCAGTCCATTTCCCTGGTTAACAAAGATAAGTAAATAAATAAGTAAATAAAAATAAATTAGTAAATAAATAAAGTGTACTTAAAGTGTAGTAACATCACACAGACTAAACAAAGTTTTGTCGTATCAAATGGTAATTCTAATATATTGTCTAACTATAGACCTTAGGTAAAGAAAAACATGTTGTCATGTCACTGGTCCTAGGATGGCACTCTGTGAACCACATATGCCATATTAGACAGTGCTGGCTGACTTCTTAGAACTGCATACCCAGTTCTGTCTGTCAAATAGCTTACTAAGTGCTTAATGTCCTAAGAAGCTAATACTGTCAAGGCCTCAAATGTCCAGTCATGGATGGCAGTATCAAATGCTTTTGTTAGCTCAAGAAATGCAGCAACTAGAAACTTGAGCAAGATCTACTTTTTTACAAAGTGTGCTAAGTCCTTTGTAGTCAGATTGTACTTTGAGCAGGCTAGATGTCATTCTGATCAGGGTATAAGTGTTCATTATCAGACACAAGCATATACAATGTAGACAAACTAATTTCCCACTAAGTAGCATGCTCAAACAATTAAGCTAGCAGATCAGCTTTTGATTGTCAGTACATCTTTTATCTTCTTTTTGATAAATGTGGATTATTTTTGTTTCTGTCTACTGTGACAAGCACTCATTCTGTACAAATGTTAAATTTATTAGATGGTAGGCTTAATAACTTTGTATTTCCACATTTCACTATTTTAATATTAACACTGTCAACTTCTTTAACATCAATAAATATATGATTTGATAACCTGTAAGTTCATTATCTTATTCTTTCCTTCCTTCATTCAATCAGTAATTCATTCTCTGGTGCTGACTTTACCTCATTCAGGATTACAGGTAAGCCAGGCATTGTTCTGGAAAACAATGGGCTCAGGGCAGAGAACCATTTCTTAAACAGACTCTGATTCATCAGAAGACACATGCAGACTCACTCACACATAGCATGTACCTACAGGCAATTTGGAAGATTAAAAATAATAGTGAAGGTCAAAACAAGCCACCAAGCTAGACCATCAAATTCACCAAAAAACTGATTCACTCCATCATAGTTAGCCTTAAGCATAGGCCAACAAGGTGGATGCCTAGGGTGCCACTCTAGCAGGGGTGCTTTTTCAGTATTTATTTGGTGTAGGTAGACCAGGATGGGGGCATCGGGTGGTGTGGTGGGTTGCAGTGGAGCCCTTTTGCATAGGGCACCAGTTGACCTAAGGCTGGTCCTGCACTCCATTTAATTATACAAACTTTTAAGGCACATGAAAAGTAAAAAAAAAAACAATGACATTTATGTATTATTTATTTATTTATTTATTTATTTCACATTTGTTAACTGGGTTGGTCCAGCTGAGTTACAAAAAAAAAAAACATTTTCAGTGGAGACCCGAGAAGAAATGCTCCAATAACTTCTAGAGCAATAAAAAGGAAAAAGAAACATTATACATAAGATAAAATAGAGTACAAACTGAAGTGCCGGGATGCACAATAAATTATAGTTGTCACATAAGAAAGTGTGAGTACTAAAAATATAAACATACAAACAGTTTAGTCACAGTGCTGAAAAGCTTGCATGTTCTAATATTTACAAGAATTAGAAGTAATGCTAAGATACTTCCTAGTAGAGGTTGTAGAATGTGAATAGACAGAGGTATATGGGAGGTTAAGTGGGGTGATTGCAGTGACAGATCTTGGAGTTAAGCAGGTGATCTTTTAGTGTCTTTTTAAAGTTGTTGGCATAAGTTATACTTCTGATATGTAATGGGAGTTTGTTCCAGCTATGAGAGACAGAGTATTTATAAAGGTTTTTGTCTATATTTTTACAGGGTTTATAGGTCAGTAGTAAGAATTGGTTGGAACTACCAAGAGGATGATTGGGGGTGTAATAAGACAGAAGTTTGGAAAGTGATGGACAGGTAGTGGGGTTATTGAGAAGGGAGTGAGCAGTTTGGATTGAGTGAGAGTAAACTGATGTGGGAGTTCAAGCCAGTGAAGTTTCTGTAGGGCCAGGCAGTGGTGGGAGGATTAGGGATGATTTACAGCAAATGTAGCAACTTTATTGTATGTTGATTCGAGTTTGTGAATAAGGGAAGATTGTAGGTTAGTTAGGACAGGGGAGGCATAGAGTAGGGTGGGGAGTAAAAAAGTTTGAACAAGGGTATGTCTGGATTCTGCACTAAGGTATTTTTTATTTCTATAAAGCAGGCCTAATTTTTGGTGTTTTTTTTATGTTTTGTTGGGCATGTAGGTCAAATTTTAGTTTGTTATCAATAATGGGGTCGAGGAGTTTAGTTTGTCTTTCAACTTTTATAATAGTGTTGTTGAGATAAGAGATTGAAAAGGTAGATTTACAATGGGAGAGGGAGTTAGGTAGAAAAAGGAGGAGCTTTGTTTTATTGGGCTTGAGGATGAGCTGATTGTCATTGAGCCATATTTTTACAAAAGAAAATGAGTTTTGTGTAGTAGTTAACAGGTCTGTCAAGTTTTCAGAGACAAATATCAATGTGGAGTCATCTACATATTGAACAATAGAGGAGTGACCACAAGAAGTATGGAGGTTATTGGTAAAGATGTTGAATAGCAGATGGCCAAGGATGGAGCCTTGGGGTATACTTTGGAGAGGAGCAGAGAGTGAGAAACAGTGTGGAAGGCTTTAGATAGATCATGGAAGAGGCAAGATACAAGTTTGTTGTTGTCTCTGGCCATAGCAACAGTTTCAGAGAAGGAAATAAGGGCCGTGGAGGTGCTGTGTTTAGGGCGAAACCCGTGTTGTGTAGGAGTGAGGAGATTTCTTGGATAAGATATGTAATTAGTTGAGAGTGGATACATTCAGCTTAAAACATTAATGTAAAATGTACAACTTGTTATTTATATAACTGTTTCATATATGTTGTTTTTGAAGCACATTTGGAATTAGTAGTATCATACAGATTCGATGTTTGCTCTGAGAGTGTTGATGGAGAAGTACAGAGAAGGTCAGAAGGAGTTGCATTGTGTCTTTGTGGATTTAGAGAAAGCATATGACAGGGTGCCTAGAGAGGAGTTGTGGTATTGTATAAGGAAGTCAGGAGTGTCAGAGAAGTATGTAAGAGTGGTACAGGATATGTACGAGGGTAGTGTGACAGCAGTGAGGTCTGCGGTGGGAGTGACAGATGCGTTTAAGGTGGAGGTGGGATTACATCAAGGATCAGCTCTGAGCCCTTTCTTATTTGCAATGGTGATGGACAGGTTGACAGACGAGATCAGACAGGAGTGCCTGTGGACTATGATGTTTGCAGATGACATTGTGATCTGTAGTGAGAGGTGGGAACAGGTGGAGGAGACCCTGGAGAGGTGGAGATATGCTCTAGAGAGAAGAGGAATGAAGGTCAGCAGGACTAAGACAGAATATATATGTGTGAATGAGAAGGAGGATAGAGGAATGGTGAGGATGTAGGGAGTAGAAGTGGCAAAGGTGGATGAGTTTAAGTACTTGGGATCAACAGTTCAGAGTAATGGTGAGTGTGGAAGAGAGGTGAAGAAGAGAGTACAGGCAGGATGGAGTGGGTGGAGAAGAGTGTCAGGAGTGATTTGTGACAGATGTGTACCAGTAAGAGTGAAAGGGAAGGTCTACAAGAGGGTAGTGAGACCAGCTATGTTATATGGGTTGGAGACAGTGGCATTGACAAAAAGGCAGGAGTCAGAGCTTGACGTGGCAGAGTTGAAGATGTTAAGATTTGCACTGGGTGTGACAAGGATGGGCAGGATTAGGAATAAGTATATTAGATGGTCAGCCCAGGTTGGAAGGTTTGGAGACAAAGCCAGAGAGGCAAGATTACATTGGTTTGGACATGTGCTGAGTAGGGATGCAGAGTATATTGGGAAAAAGATGCTAAGGATGAAGCTGCTAGGTAACAGGAAAAGAGGGAGGCCTAAGATAAGGTTTATGGATGTGGTGAGAGAGGACATGCAGGTGGTTGGTGTGACAGAGCAAGATGCAGAGGACAGGAAGAAATGGAAACAGATGATCCGCTGTGGCGACCCCTAATGGGAGCAGTTGAAAGATGAAGGAGATTCAGCCGTGGGATTTACAAACATTTAAAATCAATTGCCATGTGCATTTCTCCTTTGTTAAAATAACAACCAATATTTTCATTTATTTTATTAATAAAATTGGTCTCTTTTTCTCTCCTTAAAATACATAATACTTCTGGAAAACCATGAAATAATTTCTAGTTTTTAATAACATACACACAGACGTGTGTGTGTGTGTGTGTGTGTGTGTGTGTGTGTGTGTGTGTGTGTGTGTGTGTGTGTGTGTGTGTGTGTGTGTGTGTGTGTGTGTGTGTGTGTGTGTGTGTGTGTGTGTCTCAAATATATAAATAAGGGGCATAACCCTGCTTCTGTCAATATTCAGATTTATTTCTACCACAGTGCCATCTAACTTACATCTGCAGGGGATAAGCCCCCTGAATCTCTAACAGCCCTGCAACTTTAAATATGCTAACTCTGAGATTGCACAGCAGTGGAGAAAAAGTAATTCTGTTCTCCATTGGCTCTTGATCTTGATAAACATACAAACTTCCATGTATAAGTGAATGGTACACAACTTTGTGCTGCTATCCATTTAAACAACTATACAGACATAATATGAACTTATCTATTTAATTTAATGCATATTTTCCTGTATGTAGGAGAACCATATTCCATAACTGGATGGTATGGCGTAATGTACTTGTCACTATTGTTTATATTTTTTTGATATTAGAGTCCCCAATCTGGTGGTAGCTCAGCCAGTGGTGTATTCCTAGATTAGACGTTCATATAGACCCAGATCAGATATTGCATTATAGACCAAACAGAAGTCATCTCTAAGTATCTTTTAAGAAAGAGAATATATGGCAGTGCCATGGGCCTTTCGGAGGAGTGCATGGTTTTCACTTCTGTGATTTTAATACTAAGGAGCAGGTGCAGATGGACTTTTGAAGTTGCTTGAGGAGCCTACAAAATGCAATATTGTGTTAAATAATGTTCAGATTAGTAAGGTATGAAGTGTAGCAAAGAACTCCCTGAAGTGAATAGACATGCTGTTCAGAATTAGCTGGCTACTTCAAGACCTTGAGTCCTCTCTGGTCAGCAAATTCACATGTAAATGTCCTAATCATATGCAAGTCTTCAGTTAGATACAGAGACTTACTACTCACTAGGCTGGGCAAGGAAACGGTGTTAGTGAGATACATCTGAAGTGTTTTTTGGCAGGTTACTAAGGTACTAAGTCCCTTCACCCAAAGTACACATTCAGCATGGTTGTTGTACATGTAGGTGTCAATTATTTGAGAGACAAATCCTTGCATTACAAGAAGAGAAACATTTTAGAGCATTCTGAGTATAGTTATTGGTGTCATTCTAAGGAGGTCCAATATGTCCACCTGGAGGGAAATGGTCAACACCTCTAGCTTATTTGCAGAGGATGGCGTGCACCTCTCCCTTATGGCTTTCATATTCCTCTACAATCAGTGTCAAGACTGATTAGGATTCATCAAGTCTGAAGTTTAAACAAAATGGGAAGTATTTTTATTTTGACTTAACTTTATCCTCTGGTTGAAAGCTTTTAATAATAAACAGCAGCCCAGACAAAGAATAAAGTACAGTAGTTCTGTTTCAGCATTTCCTTTTCCTGTAGACTGTACAATTTTAAATATAAAGAGATTTAAGCTTAGATAACATGCATGTGTGTGTGTGTGTGTGTGTGTGTGTGTGTGTGTGTGTGTGTGTGTGTGTGTGTATGTGTATGTGAAAACAGATGCATTCTAATATATGCAGCTATTTAATTACTTTAAGAATAATTGTAAATTTCTGTAATCGTTTCCAGAAGTTGTGGGGTGTATTCAGAGAAATTAACACCACAGCACTACTAGTGCTTCTTTCTTGTGCTCTGTTAGCATTGTGGTGCTAACAGGTTTTTCACAGACATACAAGAGTCACACTGAGCAAAAGCTCAGGAGACTCTCATTTCCATGTCTCTGAATTGAACAATTAGTGCAGTTGGAAGAAAGATGGTAAGAGTTCCTCTTACTAACCAATGCATCACTGTTGGACAGGCACCTCTAGATACACACATGTACACACATGTATACACACACACACACACACACACACACACACACACACACACACACACACACACACACACACACACACACACACACACACACACACACACACACACACACACACACACACACACACACACACACACACACACACACACACACACACACACACACACACACACACACACACACACACACACACACACACACACACACACACACACACACACACACATCTGTTGCCGCAGTCATAAGATGCTGAGTAGCATAGGTTCATAGGTATCATTTCCTGTTTCCATAGGACATCACTGCCAATATGGTTTCTATGTGTGCGTGCTGGCAGTATTAAGTTTGTTTTGAGAGATATCTTCCTCCTTTATATTTGTGCTGCCATTATTCTTGTATATATAAGAGTTGGGGAATGTGGAGACTTGCTCCTCACATGAAGGTGCAGGGGGCTCCCCTTCAAGAAATGCTTGCAGTTTGAATTTTCATTTTTGTGGTGCTTTGTGCAGTTCTGTTTTATGATTTGACTCATTTTTTTGATGAGTTTCAGCCTTTCATTGTGAAGCCGTCTGAGTCACTATAGTTCTTATTGTGTTTGCTTTGAATATGTCAGTATATCCTGCACCATTAAGACATTTTGGCTAGTAGCCTAATGTTCTGCTCAATTCAGATTAACATGTCCCTTATGTGGACTGCTTGCTATCTGCATCTTATGTACAAAAAAAACAGCAATGAAGGATCTCTGAATAATTAAACCATACAAACTGATTAATTAAAACAATGCTTTACATTTAAATTACTTCCTTTCTTGTCCTTTCCTTGAACTTTTATTGCAGTTTGTAGTACTGTGATGATTTAACTGTAATTATTTCTCAGATCCTAACTTTAAAGTAGGGTACAAAGCTGAAAAAATACTCTGAATATCTAAAATGTAGTTTGCATACTACATGCATATAGGCAAGAAATTTTATTTTGTATTTGTTAACCAGGGTAGAACATTGATCCACATGGATCTTTGTTAGAGACAGCTCAGGAGCAGTGTCGCTGTAAGTGAATTATTCAGAAAAAAACACAGCTGTCTCTCTTGTGAGCATACTTCTCGACCTCTTAACAGAAAAAATCTGGACAAACCCAAAAATAATGGGAGAACAAGGCCCCAAAATTAGGGACAAATTTTAAATATTGCTCTTTTAAACTTAGAAAGTTGCTAGAATAAAAGGTTTTGTGTTACCATGCATTTTCTGAAGGATATGAAGTTTGGAACTCAAATGCCTTTTATTATTTAGCGAATTCAGTCATCACTGATTTGCCAGAAAAATTCAGAAAAAACACACATTTTACGAGGAACCGACTAAAAATATGAAGCAATAATCTGTACATTCTGTGAAAATCTGGACAGTTGAGAGGTATGCTTGTGAGTCATGCAGAAATTAAAACAGATCACTTAAGGTTAATTACCTGTGAAATGAGGGAGGAACTAAGAATTTAACATTGTATTTAAGGGGTAAAATAAAATATTTCAAGGCTTTACTGGAAAAGCTCTCTCAGACTTTGCCATAGACTGCTGTGAGGGGAAAGGCTGATTTATTTCTTGTTTGTATTGATTTCCTGTAATTTATATGACTTTATTGCTTTATTCTGTTTTGTATATTGTGAGTGCATTCTGTATTTTAATTGTATTCTATATTCTATTGCATATTTTAACTGGGAAAAGAAACCAGAGCTGTCTCTCTTGTGAGTAACCAATAAAGCCAAGCAGGCAGGGCAACCAATAAACAATTTCAAGTAATTCCAAATAAATTTCAAGGAGGATGACCACTATAATGGAATATTGCTTTAATCCAAAATTAACGATAACAGTACAACGAACACCCACTGGAAAGCCACAGCAACAAAAAGTGAGTAACACAGAAATTAAAATTTCCCCACCTTCTCACTTTGCCGTTGTGTTTTTACACTCACTGTCTCTATAGCTGCCTGACACTTATTTGACCATATAATTCCTTCCCTTTATTCTTTCATTGGCTATTGTCAATAAGCAAAAAAAAAAAAAAAAAAAAAAAAAGATTTTTGTAACATCACTTCCCCTTCAGCTATTTAAATTAATTGGCCCTCTGACTGTATTGGAATAGAGTCAGAATGTTAAGTGCTCACCCCTATCCAATCTATCTTGCCCTTTTAATATTAACAGCTCTCCCCTTAGACAGCTAAAGCTTGAGTTACCCCCTCTTTCATATCTAACTGCTTAGTGCACACTGTAACTCTTAGGATAATAACCCGTTTTTTCCATCTCACTTTTTAAAATCTGTAACATCTGGCCCAAGACCACCAATCATTAGAGAAGCCACATTCTGTCTCTCAGTAGTCATCTTGGGATTAGTGTTTCTGCTTTACTCCTGGTGAATGAAGGAGTATAGGGACATTATTTCCTGGAGACTGCTGACAACTGCTTCATCTGTGCCAGCTTGGTGTTTGTATTACTGTTTCACTCCTGGTGAGAGAAGGACCACTGGGCATTGATTCCTGACTGTCTCTAATTGGACAGGAGTGTCAGCATGGGATCTCCCTGACTGGTCTAGTAGCTATACAACGCGCTTACTAGGAAAAGGCTACCGCAAGCTTACAGACCCCGGCATCATCTGGGACAAGACTGTTGATCACTAAAGAGCCCGTGGCCTGCTTCTCATCTTGGAATTTGTGCTAATGTTTTGCTTCCAGTGAGAGAAGAAGAAAAGTGGCATTGTATCCCAGCAGCATGAAGCTGTGGTGAGACCAGCACTTGTAGCCAGGTAGTAGCCATGTAAATTAATTCCCACTATTCCTCATTCTTGTCAAAGCTATTTTTTTTCTTTTCAGTAAGTGCTGCTTGATTAGTTACTGTTTAACCTAAGATCACCTTAAATACTTCATCCATAACTTGTCATGGTCTACTATAGTAGTTTCTCCTCAATGTTTGACAGTGCCCTGTATAGACGCAGCCACCTTGAGTTACATTTTTCCTGTAAAAACACTCTTGAAATTTCACCAATACCTAGTTGCACACAGGGCAACTAGTTTGCAGTCACAAGCACTGCCCCAGAAGTTGCAAACCAGGTACTCGAAACTTTACTTTGCATTATCACCACAACCATCTAATCAGTAAAAAAGGTCTTTTGCTAAGGATATGAACTTTGCCACTATGTCCATTACCATTTTGGTAGATATGGGCATCTTGAGACAATGCAGAAATTGCCTTGTGTGTATTTACTGACCATCAACTAATTCTCAAACACACTGATAAGGTATGTAAGGGTCTATTTACACAATGTCACTGGAAGGAAAGCTCTCACATAAAAGCACTCCTAATGTCAATCAGGTTGTCATTAGTACATGCACTGCACCCATCACACACTGCATGAAATAGACCCATAGAACCACATATGCTGAGGCACTTAAAAGTAACATTCCTAAACCCCACACATCTCCTAGATTAAACACATATAGCAAATGCCTTCAGCAACCTCAAATGCACTCTTTCAAAACAACACCTACATCAACACATACGGCCATATCTCATGAGGCCTCTACTTCTATAAGGCAAGCCACCACACAACCTAACATTCTGGTCATTGGAAATTCCATGGTGAGACACACCAATGTCCATTTCACAAGGCTAAGTAAGGAGAAAGTCATGGTCACTTGCTTATCAGGAGTCAGGATATGACATATTACTCATGTACTAAGGTCATTGAACCACAAGTACCAGTATGACTCAGTCATAGTCCATGTGGATGTAAATCACCAGAGACATATCTCCTCAGACTATATGAAGAGAGATATCATGTAACACTCAAAATGTGCCCCAGGCTGATACAAGCCTAGCACTGAGCAGCACTCTACCTTCTCCAAGGATGATGTCACACCATGAGCAAAATATGATAGGCTCTTAATAATTGGCTTTGTTTCTGGTGTCATGCTAAGGGTGTGCAATATTTGTCAGCATGGAAGGATATGACTGACACACCACCCTGCTGTGTCAGGGATAGTCTGCACCTTCCCCTCTAGGCTTTTAATTATTAAGTATAATATTGTCTTCCTCCATAGTGCCTTTTTTTGGCAATGCCAAACTGACAATGTTTCTGACATAGCAAATCAAAACCAAGAAAATCTAAAGGTGTTAACGTTCAATGCTAAGTGTCTAAACAAGAAACTCCACCCCCTACAAGCTGTCTTATCTTAGAGAATGCTAACATCTGTGCAGTCACTGAGACATGGTATAAAGCTCTGGACAGCACCCTGGTGGTGTAAGGCTATAATGCCTTCCGCAAATTTAGATCAGCTACTAGACAGACATAGACTAAAGGTGGAGGAGTCTAAATTTACACGGTCATACAAGACAATGCACTTGAGCTTCTCCACCTACAAATTACCATAGGGAAAATGCCATATCACTTGCTTGCAAGCTATAGGTCCCCAATTATGACCCAGGAAACCCATAACATGTGCTTAAGGTTATGGGAAGCACTTACCATCCAACCCAATACCACATTTAGAGGACAACTTTAATTGCCCCACTATTAGCTGGGAATCATATATGACACCAAATGTGCAGGTACAGAGATTCCTGTATTTTGTAAACACAGACTCCCTGGACCAGATTGCCAACACCCTGACCAAGATGCGTAAACATAGTGAATCTGGTCCTCACTAATATGGGAGAGCACTGCACACACCCCACTGTAATGTCCTATCTGGTAATGTCAGACCACAGAATAGTCTTCTTTGAAGTAAAAATAAAGCCCAGAACCCCAGGTAACACTGGAATGTTCAGGAACTACTCCAAGGCTAACTTCCTATTAAGTGAAAATCTGGCAAAATTACAAGCCCCTACCACAACTTCCTACACTGAACTGCTCACAGACACCCTACAGAAGTATGTTAATAGTTGCATAGTAGCAGCTCTACCCACTAGGAGTAAGTACAGAACTAACTCAAAAAACAAGCCACCCTGGTGGAATTACAACTTTAACAGGTTGTATAACTAAAAGAAGAAAATCATGGCAAAAAATGAGGAGATTTAGCATCCAGCATAATAAATGTGCTCTCAACAAACAAAACAAGCAACTCAGAGGATAAGTAAAGTCTTTCAAAACCAAATTTGAGGTAAATTTTATCTCCCAGGCCAAGAACCACCACAAGGCATTCTTTAGCTCTGTCCACAACCTCAAAGGCAATACACAGTTGTGTGCCAAACTCAGTGTTAATGGAGCTATGGGTACTGAGCCACAAGATATACTAAACCAACTAGCAGACAAATTCATCTCTACCTTTACCTCTCTCTCTCCCCTACTCGCTTCCCATCAGGAAATATTATGAAATATACCTTCCCCTGCTATCACTAGAGAGCAAGTCTTCAATGCTCTCTCTCTAAAGCCAAGATCATTGCATCGATGGGCCCTGACAATATCCCAGGCTACTTTCTAAATAGCATGAAACATGACCTATCAGGAACTCTGGATAGCCTCCAAACAGGCTTCATGCCTCATGAATGGAGAATGGCAACCATCCTCCTTCTGCACAAAGGTGGGCCATCTACAGAACCAGGAAACCATGGACTCATAAGTCTCACTAGTCTGATATTCAAAGTCATAGAAAGAATATCATAGAAATGATCAATAATGACATAGGAAACCTTCATTCACTGGACTCAAACTAGTTTGGTTTTGTCAGGGGCAATTCATGCTTACTCAATCTGGTGGACTTCTTTGAGAAGGTCACCAAAAACAATGAATGAGGGCAAAGCAGCTCACACTGTCTACCTTGACCTGGCCAAGGCATTTGACACAATACCCAACTCAGACATTGTTGACAAACTCAAGAGATTAGGTATGAATCCTTATGTCACCTGGTGGATAGCCAACTCTCTCACAGACAAGACTTATGAAGTTACAAATGGGGAGTCCACCTCTACAAATACTTCAGTCCTGAAACTGTTCCTTTTTGGCATCTAATTCTCTGAAATCAAGACCAATGTTCAAGGTCTCTTGTCTGAAAAAATTTGCAGATGATTGCAAATTATGAGCAGTCATAGAATCTCCCGCTGACACTAATGATGTCCATCTGTATCACTGTTTCAGTACTCTAAACAGAAGGGATCTCCCACCCAGGACAGCCCGATGCTCGGCCAGTATGCCAAAGCCTAATGATCTTGTATGCACTGTATGTCACACTTTTGCTCTCTGCACACAATATAGGGCATAAGAGGGACATATGGACACAACTACCCAGAACTTATTTGCTGCCATTTCAAATGTTATTATTGCTAGAAGGTTTGAATGCCTTGTTACTGTACTGAATACTTAGCCACCAGATAAGTGTCCCATTGGGGGTGTATTTTTGTTCTTTTCTTGGTCTTGTTTTATTTTGCTATTTAAGAGTTTGTGCTGTCCAAGAAGGGAAAATGTAAATGTGGGAGGTAGATTCCCCATAAGGATCATCATGAACAGTGTTTGTTTTGTCTGGGTGGTTTCAATGACCATATCTCTTGTAGTATCTGTAAGGTGTTTGTGCTTAAGACACTCAGAAGTCATTTGTCTACCCTGACCATTTATCTTGAAAATCAATGGCTTAACAGTTATTCCAGGGTACTATGGCAGAACCATTTAACCATGAGATACTCCTGATACGTAAGAAGAAAGCCAAGAAGTCTCAGCTGGATTCCTTAGCGGCCCAGCCTCTAGCAGACATCCCTCTAGAAGTGGATAATAGCTTTCTAGGTTGTTTGGTATCTACATTGGATTCCTCTGCCATGACCCTGTCAGAGGTCAGCATGAATCCATCTTTTTGCATGTCCCTGGTGTCTGCTCCAGATGTTCAGGTGGAACCATGGTTGATTAACTCAGTGGGTCCTAGAGGGATTCTGAAGATATTTGTCAGGGAGAAGGCTCTAGGTTCTCTTATCAATTCTGGCCAAGAGTCGGAACCTCCCATATTTGTTTGGGCTGATGTCCCATCCAAGAAAAGACAAAAAATAAAACAAATTTCAATCCATCCTAAGGATCTTCAAAGGTAATGGAAAAGTTTACTTAGGGCTTGTTTCTGCCTTGACGGCCCCAAAGCCTCCTCAAGGTGGCTCGGTACCAGCTCCTCCCTGGACCTTTACCCCTTCTAAATGGCTTAGGTAGCCATATTCCTTGGATGAAGATTCATTTCTGATGAGGGATCTTTGTCCTATTCTTCACAGATCCCTTTGCCTTTGACTTATGGCTCTGATGAGGAAGAGTATGTTAGCACTGATTCTCCTTTTGAGGAATTGTCCTTTGGTGACACAGTTGCTAGGATTATGGAATACTTTAAGTGGGATTCTTCTCAAGTGCCTGATATTCAGAGAAGATATTATAAATTGCTTCAGGTGGATACTCCTAAACCACTGGCTATTCCACCTGTGTTGGCTGCCTTGTTAGATACTTTCAAGTCTCCTGATTCTCAGCCTCCTTCTCCTAAGAAACCTGATATGTTCTATAAGGTTCCCGAGGATTGTCAGTTTTTATTTAAATGTCCTTCTGCTGATCCTGCTGTGGCATCAGTCTCTTTTAATAATCCTTCTAAGTTCTTGCCCTCTTCCAAACTTTTGCCTTCTGATAAAGATAGTATAGCAATGGAGAGGATTGGTAAAAAAGTTCTACTTTGGCCTTTACTTACCAGACCCACATGACCAGGTATGCTCTGGCCTTGATTTCTCAGGTTTGTGAGGTTATTTCTAACCGTCCTTATTCTGAAGGCAAATCCTCTGCCTTATCTATTTTAGGTTCTGCTTCTCATGTAGCTCACCACTGTATTAAGTGTAGCTGTGATGCTGCTAATACCTCTTCCAGGGCTGCTGCTTTTGGGTCTGTCATGAGGCATTATTATTGGCTTTGTCTCCAGTCTCTGCCTGTGGATATTAATGCCAAGTTGTTGGATGCACCTTTGGATAATGAACATCCTTTTGGGACTTATGCTGCTGACCTGCTTATAGGTTTATAGGTTCATATGTTCAGAGTAGGTTATTTGGCTAGTTGCCCTAGAGCCCTTACAAGCCTAGCCATATTAATCCCAAGTTGTCTCAATTCTCCTTGGATAAATGGACATAATTCACAGAGAAAGTTTATTATCAACAATGACTATCTCTCTCCATTAGTGATATGGGTGCCAGCTCCGGGGTGGATTTGTGGTCTCCCATCCATTTGTCTAGGTTGTACTTGAATAGTGTCAGTGAGAAGCTCTGTGCTTCATGTGAACTGAAAGCTTATTCCAGAGTAGTGGCAATCTCTGGGAGATATATCTGTCTCTCCAGAATGTTCTGTTAATATCACTGGCTAGGTTAAGATCCCTAGAATGAGTGACCCTTGTGACATTTTACTTGCAGATGTGTAGCATTTCCATTAGGGCAAGGTCAGAGATTGCCCTGTAGGCCAGGCATAAGTCACCTGTCAGCAGCCTATATGATATGGAGTACAGTGACATGTAAGTCATGGTTTGGAAGCCCTGTATTTTCTTGGTGAGACACCTCTGTGGTCTCTCTAGCTGCTGCAAGTGTCTGGTGAGGTACATGTAGAAGAAAGCATTACAATCTATTAATGGTCTTATGAGGGTCAAGTACAGTGGAGTTATAACATCCTTAGACCTGGATGCGATGCCCTTACTTATGAAATGCACAATGTAGAAGGATTTCCTTGCTACTGTCTCTCTTTAAGATAAAGGCAAAGCCTTAAAGGACCTTAACATATTTTTGTCTCCCTATCCCTAAGTTCCAGAGGAATTATCCTTCTAGATCTGTTTTTGTTCACAGGCAACCCTGTCAGGTCACAAAGGGCAGAGGAGTGGTAGCTGGGCTCCCTCTGCTAAGGCTTCTCAGATTTCAGTGGCCCAGAAGCTTCCATTTTCTGATAAGCCTGCTTCCCTTTGACAATTCTGCCCCCCCCCCCGACTCTTAGATCAGGTTCCTTTGTCCCTTCGGCTTTCCCTTTGTCTTTCAAATTGGTGTCTCATCACTTCAGATTCTTGGGTTCTTTCCATCACCCTCAGGGTTAATTCATGATATGGATGTCTCTGCCTCGTTTTTCAGGGATTCCCCAACCTCCTGTAGAACAAATTCCTCATTTCATGGAGGTTCTAGGGTCCCTGGTGAACCAAGGAACCATTCAACCTTTTCTCCCTTCCCAAGTGGGAAAGGGTTTTTATTTTCAGGATGTTCTTGGTTCCTCAAAAGGAGGGCACTTGGAAACCTATTCTGGATCTCTCTCTACTCAACATCATTATCTAGGTCCATCCTTTTTGGAAACTTACTCTTCAAACCCTGTTTATTGTTTTACTACCCAGGCTTTTCAGGTGTCTTTGGATCTGAAAGATGCTTACTTTCTTATCCCTATTCACTCTCTTTTCAGGAAGCTTTTACATTTTTCTGTATATTTCATTTTCAGTTCTTTTCTTTGCCTTTTGGCCTTTCTACTGTACTATGGGTATTCACAAAATGCATAGCTCCTGTGATTTTCTGCAGGCTCCAAGGCATTCAGAGTTTTCCTTATTTAGATGACCTGTTGCTTTAGGCACCTTCTCCCAATCACCTGTTAGAGGATATGGAGTGTACAATCTCTTTTCTTCAAAGTCTGGGTTTCACTATCAACTTCCAAAAGTTTGTTCTAACTCCCTCGCAGGATCATGTGTATCTGGAATGTAGGATTCAGACAGTGCCAGTGTTGGCCTCTCTTTCACCTCCATAAGTCTTGTCATTAAAAGCCTTCTTTCAGTCTCTTCTTCCTCTAACTGCCATGCCAGTCAGGGATTCATGGCCTCTTGTATTCCAGTGAGCCCTCTTGCCAGACTGCATATGGTACCTGAAGACAGTTTGACTACAGCATTGTCACCTTCTGGATTTCAGTGTACCTCTTCTTCCCTGTCTAAAGAAGGAATTCAAGTGGTAGATTCAACAGCTTGCTCTCAAACCAGGCCTACCTTTTCAGCCTCCAGTACCTCCTCAGACATGGGGTAGGGGTTTCTTTTGGTCACCTGAAAGTTCAGGGTCTGTTGTGCCCCCACCGGAAGTCATACCATATAAATATCAAAAAGATGAGATCTAATTCTGGCACCTTAAGCTTTTCACCCCATGTTCTCTCCAAGCCCCTTGAAGGTATACACAGACAACACTACAGTGATGTGGTATGACAATAAGCAGGAGGCAAAAAATCTTATTTCCTTTGCAAGATGGCTCTTCAGGCTTGGGAGCTAGATCTCAGTTATGAGTTAACTCTACAGGTAATATGCATTACTTCAGAGCACAATCTAGTGGCAGACTCTGTAAGCAGGTCCAAAACACAGGCTCACTAATGGATGCTTCATAATATGTGTTTCTGGACATTGTCCATTGGTGGGGTATTCCTCAGGTAGATCTTTTTGCCTCGCCTCTGAACAGGTAGCTTCCTCTCTTCTGTTCCAGAGTGCCATACCATCTGGCATGGAAGACAGACTCCCTTTCTTTTCCTTGGAAGGAGAAGTTTCTTTATGCTTTCCCTCCTCTTCTTCTACTTCCAGGAGTCCTGCAGAAGATTCAGCTGGACTCCCCAGAAATCTTTCTAGTGACTCACTTTTGGCCAAGACAGCACTGGTCCCCCCTCTTAATTCATCTGGTCAGAGGAAAACACCACAAGTTACCTCATCGGTTGTATCTCCTCACATAGGACAAGGGGATCTTATGCATCCTCACTTGTCCACTCTTTAACTGACACTGTGGGTGATAGGGTTTTGATCCCTTTCAGGCACCTCTTTTCTGAGGATGCGCCTAGGATTTTACAGGAGGCATGGAAACCCTCAACCAGAAAATCTTATATGTCCAAATGTGAAAGATTTTCAGTCTGCTGCAATGCTTATAACCAGGCCTCTTTTTCACTGGGGGTCCCTCTGGTCCTCTCTTATTTGTGTGAGTTGCTCCAGTCTGGCCTGGTCTATTCTTTTGTGGAGGCACATTTGTCGCCATTTCCTATTGTCTGCCTTTTTATCCTCCTTTGGCTTCTCATTTTGAGGTCAAACAATCTCTTAAAGGCATCATGCATGTTAGGCCTCAAAGGAAACCTGTTCCTTCTCCTTCAGGCCTTAATTTTGTTTTGGAAGAATTGATAGGCTCCCTTTGAGCCTGCAGATTCTTCTTCTTTGCAACACTGTACCTGGAAGACTGTTTTGTTGCTGGCTCTTACTTCTGCTTGGAGGGTTTCTGATTTCCAGGCCCTTATGGCCATTCCTCCTGTTTTATTCCTCATAGGGAAGGGTGTCCCTTTGTAGTAATCCTTTTATGAGTTGTCCTTGAATCAGTCGATACAACTCTGTTCCTTTTTCCCTTCTCCTCAGTCTGCTAGTGAGAGGGTCCTGTATACATTGGATTTACACAGACAGCTCAGGTACTATTTGGATAAAACTAAGGTCATTCATAAGTCTAATCAGCTTTTTGTTTCCTTTCATCCCAGGAGATTGGGTTTGGCTGTTTCTAAGCAAACCATCTTCTCCTCCTAGATATGTAAGGCCTTTTCCTTTTGTAATACTTTTCATGGCAAATCTCTGTCTATGTTCGTTAGAGCTCATTCCACTAGTGTTGCCTCTTCTGGTGCCTTCTTCAAGGGAATTGACACCAATTCCATCCTTGAAGCTGCTACTTGGTCTTCAGTGCGTACCTCTACTAAGCATTATATGGTTTCTAGGACCAGAGCAGGTCTTGCTGAAACCATTTTATATGGGTTTATTGAGGGCTGTTCTCAGCCTTCCACCTACCATTCTATTTTTTGAATTTTTTTACTCTCCCTTCTGTTTAGAATACTGCAACAGTGATATAGAAGGACACAGTACACTTGTGTAAAATCTTACCATAACAGTAGATGTTCTTCTCTTTACTGTTGCAGTATTCACTCCGTCCCTCCAACCCCCTGTGTTTTTTTATTTAGATTCCCTTCTAGCCAAGTGTTACTCCTTTTTCTTCTGCATTTTTCCTTCTGAATGGCATGGACTCCTTTGTCCTGTGGAGATTGTTCTCTTCTAGGGCAATTCAGTTCTGAGTAGTTGCATCTGTATGTCCCTTTTATGCCCTGTGTTCTGTGCAGGGAGCATAAGTGTGATGTATGGCACATACAAGATCTTTGGGCTTTTGTATACTGGCTGAGTGTTGCACTGCTCTGGGCAGGAGATCTCTTCTGTTTAGAATACTGCAACAGTGATACAGAAGGACACCTACGGTTATGGTAAGATTGTACACAACTAGACTTTCTCCAAGAACATGCCCATGAACCTATGTAATTTGCAGCCTCAATCTTCTGCACTTGTTGACAGCTAGTAACTGTACTTTACTGTATTCTTATGATACATCTAGAAATGATCTTCACCGTGACCAGCTTTCTCTCTTTCACCCTTTCTGTGCCTGAAATCTAACTGTTTTAACATAAGGTTCATAGGTTCATAGATTAGTACTAGGCTAACTGCCCTTGTGGGCCAAGCCAGTTATTCCATGTAAAAATCAAACCCTTCACCATGTTTCTGAAAGGTAAACACCTTACCATTATGCCAACCTCCTAACCCCAAGATGCACCTTGTTTTGTAGGTGTTTTGTATTATTTAATCTGCTTCTAAAACAGTCCCATAACATTATGCACAAGAAAACATAGCCAATAAGGAATTATTCTATAGTAGAGGGCCAGAGTTATCATAGGCTAGAACTACAAACACTATTGGTTTGTAGGCTCTGTTTTAATTCTAAATTGCCCTTGGCATTGCACGCTATATTGTAAAAACAGTCAGAGAAAAAATATGGTCTGCATGTCTTTGTAATGAGAACTGAACTTTTGTTAACAGTAAAACGTAGAAGCAGAAAAGCACTTTCTTAAAGAAGAAAGTCATGTTTTCTTAAAACCACTTAGAGGCATGTGATAAAAATTTTACATTTTTACATTGTGTCACTCTTTAACATAATTCATAAAGTAAAAGACATCTTTGTATCTTTGCTCTGTAACATATACCATTAAAATGAGTATGAAAAATATGTTTCATATCATGGAATGTGTTTCAGATTTATTACTAAACATTTCATGAAGATTTAAACATTAATGTTTTTCACTGATTGATTAAGCTGTAATTTTTTAAAGTATTTTTTTACCTGCCCCTTTAAACAAAATTAATATCACTACCTCCAGCATATGTTTTGGTATTCAGTTCATGTCTGGATGGCTGCAGCTTTTCCCTCTGAATACATAACATTTATTTCTGCCTTACTTTATGAAATGCTACAGCTGAGCTATATGGCCCTATAGCTATTCACCAGAATTTAATAACTTAAAGTGGATGTGAGAGAGTACCAAGTACCTTTTTGCTTATATTGCTTCATTTGTAAACATGTCAGTTTACTTGTGGTACACAGACCCCCTTTATATCTTTCTCTATTTTCGCAGTGAGTTTTTTCCTTGCCAACATGATGTATTACTTTGGTTGTGGCAATTTCCCAGAATAATGTCATTGAACCAATTACATTAGTCTGCATTTATATAAAGTAGCGAAGTAATAACAATGCTTTTTGATGAGCACTAAAAGCCTGATATGCATTCTTCACTTGCCTGCTTTGCTAAAAAAGGAGCTGCTGCTACTGCTGCATTACTACACGCACATACACACAAAAGTGCACGTATATGTATGTGTGTGTGTATGTATGTATATATATATATATATATGTATATATATGCACACACACACACACACACACACATATATATATATATATATATATATATATATATATATATATATATATATATATATAGAGAGAGAGAGAGATCTTAGATATACATATAGATGCGCATATAGATATAAACATTTATATATAAAATATAGAGGTTTATGAGAAGGTTGGTGATAATAAATGCTTTATTGTGTGTTTTGTGACAGGGATGCCAAGAAATTTGCCTTGAGAGCAAAGCTCTGGAATTGAACTTTGGTCTCCATGTCAAGAACACATAATTAAGTGTTACAATCCGCTGACCTGCTCAAAATTCTTTACATGGAGAAATTAGTCAAAAATTAGATATTCCAAAAAAAAAAAGTGATGTGTTGTTTTGCCTTTGAAAGCTGGTAAAGCAGTGAAGGAGTGGTTGACAACCATATGTATTCCCTGTATAATATAGCTTAATTCAAAACACTTTGTATACTTCAGCAGACAGCCGGCAGAAGTGGGAGTTGAAGTGAAGCTGTTTCATGCCCTGCTGCTGTTTACTTGTCAACACTGCCTGTTTTTAGTACTAACCCAATGTTAACAACACTTAGAGAGGTGCTTAATTGTTAGCATCCCTCTAAAAGTTGTTAAGGTAGGGTCTTGCACTATAGCAGCATTGAACCAGGATATAATTTAGCCAGTTTATGAGCGTAATCAGGGTGCTTAATATAATACATATAATATATATATATATATATATATATATATATATATATATATCCATATATAGAGAGAGAGAGAGAGAGAGATTGTGGCATATAAATGCACCAAAAGTCCATAAATGCAGAGATTATCAAAAATACAGTTTTGTTTTATAATTAAACAAAAGGCATTAGTGCAGTCTCTTTCCTTCACAATCACTTATATCAAAATAAGGAGGAAAAAAACACAAATTCAGAAAACCTTTCTTTTTTTTCAGAAGTCCCCAACCCCCCACAATCAGGCCAACAGTTACTTATAAAACAATCCAATAATTCACATCTGCACTGGCATGAAATAGGAATCCAAATTTTCCCTATCATACATCATACAGATGATCCACTGTAGTGTCCCTCTTCTTCAGACTTCTTCTCAGGAAGATGTCCATTTCTTCCCAGTACTGCAGGATAATACCTAGAAACAATGTTCCAGGCAACCGTTTTCATCTACAAATGGTCAACTTGCCTGGTTTCATAGAGTTACAGTCCTCTCTTTTTGAACACTGTTTAATTACATAGTTGGTTCTGATAACTGAACCATGCAGAAATCCACTCTGCTTAATACAAAAACTGCACCTACCTTCTTAAAGCAGCAGTTCTACTTACAAATATTTACAATGTGTTTAAAAGCAACAAATCTTTTTACAACAATTTAAATCAGTTCTTAATTCCAATCTGATGAGAAACATCACAACATATTACAATAATCCCCAGCTTTTGTTTCAGATGAAATGGGCTGTGAGCACCAGACAGGCCATCTGCTTTATGGTGGACCGAATCTGGTCTGTGTTTTACCATGAAACTTGAAGGCTGCAAGGAAAGTGTCCATCTACATAGTTTTATTCTGTCATCTTGCTGTCTATTCAAGAACAATAGTAGGACATGTTCACTGTCCAGTTTAAATTCTCAGTTGAAAAGGTAGTAAATACTTTAATGGCAATAATGTCCACTCAATTGCAAAGTGTTTATTTCAATAATGGGATGCCTAGTTTCTGCTCTACTCAAGTTTTGATCCATCAAAGGTCAGTGATAACAATGCACATAGACATATGTTTGATACATCAATATATACTATAAAAGGTCTATTGAAAGCTGGAGAGGCTAGTACAGGCTCTGAACATAGTATGTCTTCAGTTCATGAAAGGCATTGTATGTTATAAATGTCCACTCCAACTTATTTGGCACCTTCCCTTTGGTCAGATATGTGAGAGGGCAAAGTGATGATTCAAAATGGGTTACAAACTTTCATTTGTGTCCAGGTAACCCCATGGATACCCTCACTTTCTTCTTGGTGGCAGGAATAGACCAGTTTCTCGCAGCCTCAATTTTTTTTCTTTCTTGGGGGGGGGGGGGTCTAACATTCTCTCTACTAATGAAATAAACTAAATATTTTACCTCTGTCATACCTACCTTGTTCTTGGAAACATTGACAGTTAACCTAACTTGTTTCAAAGAGTCTAGTATGGCCTACTCCTTATTCAGATGGTAGTCCAGTCCTCCGAGTGTATTACTATATTGTCCAGGGAAACAGAACCATATTTAATTTGGGATTTTAGGGCTCTGTCTGTTTATCTTTGAAAAGTTGCAGGGACACTGTGACAAGGAAGGAAAGTATACTTAAGTAAGTCTTCTGATATTGAAAAAGCTGTTTTTTTTTCTGTTTCAGCCATTAGTCAGATCTTGCAGCATCCCTGGGCTATATCTAATGTGGTCAAGACTCTTATTTTCCCCAACATTTCTATTAATCAGCCCTAGGCAGTGGCTAGCAGTCACATTTTGAAATACTGTTCAGCTGCCTAAAATGTTTACATAAACTGATTTCTCCATAAGGCTTTGGGACTATAACATGATGGGAATGTTCTACTTGTTTTTGACTCCTCTGTTACCCCCATCCTAAGTATTACTTGTGTGTGTGTGTGTGTGTGTGTGTGTGTGTGTGTGTGTGTGTGTGTGTGTGTGTGTGTGTGTGTGTATGTATGTGTGTGCTTCCTCTTGAGCATTCTCTTTTCTGTGATGCTGATATTGTGCAAGGAAGAGTTTGGAGACGTTTAGAGAACTGATTAGCGATGATGTTGAGGTCAGTCAGACAAAGTATGTGTGACCAGTCCATGGTGGATATTTTGGTTGCAGTCTGGAATGTTTGTGGGAATACTTGGATCTATGGGGGACCATTTGTGGAGGGGCGCTTGATTTTGAAGTTTTCTTTCTTTCTTTCTTTGCCTTTTGCTGACCAGGATAGTCCCAGTAGGCTAGTAGCCTCCTTTCAGGGTAGACCCGTGGTGATATTTATACCATTAGGGCAACTTTCCCTATTGCTACAACACTCACAGTGCATGTAGCTGAGTCAAAGCACCTGTTCCATTTCTGGTGCATTGGCAGCCAGGAGAACAACACACAAAACATGGTGATGGAGGAGTTTGGAGTAGAGGTGAATGCTGAGTCCTCAGAGTTTGTTTTTAGAAGGAGAGGAGGAGATATTTAGCATGGAGAATTGAGAGACTGATCAGATGGAGGATACAGTAGATGTTTTTCAGAAAAATTTGTTCAGAGATATGAGGGATGAGAATCAACATCAGGAGGATGTTATTATTGCAATCCCTTAGTTGATAGGGTTGCAGGATAATATGGAGCAGACCTAATAGGCCAGAGTGAGCCAGAGCCAGGGAAGGATGCATCTTGGGGAGTCATGATGGAAAGAATTAGTACAGAAGAGGGACAAGACCTCAAGAAAATGATATTTGCAGAAGTGGTGAGAGAACAGAAGGAAGGAAGAAAGAAAGAAAGGGGGAAAAGACGAAAGCAGGAGAAATGAAAAGTATGTAGCAAGAATTCTGAATAAAGAAGAAATAGAAATGAACAGGTATGAAACATGGGGCAGGATTGTTTGCTTTTAGGAATCAAGGCACAAGAGGTAAGAACTTTTATTTAGATTAAAAAATAGACATATTGTGACATTTTCTTTGAGGCTACTGCAGTATTAGAAACTTTTTGGGAGAATATGAAAAAGAAAATAAATGTGTCTATGGAATAAATATATTGTAAAGACTTTTTTCATGAATCACACAAAAAAAGATTAATACACAATTTCAGACAGAACTGAAAGAGAAACTGTTAAATATTTACTAAAGAACTTTTGCAAAGAAGTGAAGGGCATTTCTAAAGTACTTGATAACAGAGGACTTTGGATAGGGGCTTGGGACTGTAATGTGATTTTGAAAATGGAAAATGGAAAAATTGCACATATTCCTAGCGTGATTCATGTTGATGGTCATAGAGCTGTTGTTGCATATTGAAGACAACCAAAACATGTTTTTTGTGGGAGAGCGGAACATTTTGTAAGTAACTATGATAAGAAGAAATGTTATTTATATGGGGAGACTGGTCATGATGCTAGAAAATGTGAAAAGAAATGTTGTAAATGCAAACAACATTTATGGATGGATTGTGACAGAGAAAAGTTCAGAATCTAATATAGGAGGACATAGTACAGAAGAGGTACGTAATAAAGAACAACTAAAACAAGATGAGCAACAAAAAGATAAAAGGGAGAATAATGACACTAATCAAGAAGAAAATGAGATTAATTAACAAAGCGAGGAAGGGGAGAGGGAAAGCGGATTAGAAGTTATTGATAGAAGATATAGATTGAAAAATGGCTAAAAAGAAAATTTTGATTTTAAATGGGATTAAAGACTGGAAAAGAAAATTTCAGGATGTAGGTTTGAAAATAAAAAAAGAAAGAACATGGATAAATAAATAATTTATTGCAAAGTAAGGAAAAGGAAAGTAAATAATTTTAGAATTTTATCTATCAATGTTAATAGAATGTAGTAAGAAAGATTGGGGTGTTCAAATGGTGTAATATGTATGTAGTAAGAAGGACTTGGGTGTTTGAATAGTGTAATAAGTGTGAGGCAGATTTAATAGTATTAGAGGATGTTAGCGATTTAAATAAAGAAGAAAGAGAACAGACAGAGACTTTTTGGATAGGAAGTATAATATGGAATTTGGGTACAGAAACACATTCGGGGATTGCTATATTATATAGCATGGGAATAACAATTCTGGTTTATACATTAATTAAATTAGGAATATTAATGGCAGTTGACTTTAGGTGGGAAGGAAAAGTTTACAGACTTATAGCAATAGATGCTTATTTAGATGTAAAGAAAGAGAGAACTTATTTAAAGAAATGATGAACTATGTTATAATAAATATGGCCATAATAATAACAGGAGATTTTAATTGTGATTTGAGACATAAAAAGCAAAAAGAGAGACCAGATAAGAAAATATTGGAAGAAATAATACACTCTGGGAATTCAGAGTTATGGAATTTGAATAAAGGTACATATAAAAGAAGAAAATCAAAACCAGAAATAGATTATTTTTGATATCTAAAACTGTAACAATGGAGATAGAAGAGGCAGTAGAAACAGTTTTTGGATCATTTGGCTATACTGATAGAAACAAAAGAGAATAAAGAAAGTATAGAAATTGGGAGAAGAATAAAGAGAATTAATGAAAAGGAGTGGAATGAGAAAGGTAGAAAAGATACACTAATGTTATGGAAAGATAATTTGACTATGAGAAATTTTTATAATAAAATTGGCAGAATGGTGGATAATATTTAAAGAAAATATAAAAGAATGTACTTAATTTGGGAAAAATAGAAAATGGCAACAGAAAAAAGGAATCGAGTGAAACACAAAAATCTGTTTTATACAATCTAAACAGGAATGAAAGGGAATATTTCAGAAAAGAAGATATTTATCAAAATAATCAAAAATATATTAAAGATTTATTATATCAAACATTTTTACAAGAAAAATGGAAGAAGTATTGCCATATTTGCATAAAAATTTGATGAAGATAGTGGCATAATGACAGGAATGAAAACTGAGGATGGAGAAGTTGAAATAGAACAAAGGCGTATTATGAGAGAGAAAAAAATAATTGGAGGTTAAAGCAGTTTACTGAAGAAATTAACAGATGATTGGAAAAATAAGTTACAGTTATGGATTTAGAGAAGGTAATGAAGAAAATGAACATAAATTCAGCAGCAGGTTATACAGAAAAAGGGGAGAAGAATGGAATTAAAAATCGGAGACCAGTAATTCTGAATAATAGTGATTATACGTTATTTATGAAGATAAAACAAAAATATTAGAACATAAATTGAATTATGTAATGGAAGAAGGCATTTATGCGATAAAAGAAAAAGGAAGTCAAGAATTATTAATGTTAACTAGAGAAATGGTGGATGATATCAAGAAAGGACAAAAAAAACTTAATGGTGGCTGATATAAATACAGCTTTTGATTCAATACAGCATGAAACTTTATGGCAAATAATGGAATAATATAATTGTTCATAGGTTCATATGTTGGTACTAGGCTATTGGCCCTAGGGCCTATACAAGCCTAGCCATAACAATTCCCTGGCTATTTCTTCCCACACTATTTACTTCCCTGGACCCCTGTCTAGCAGGGTGACTGACGTGATCCCAAGGGTGAATTTCCTTTCTCCCATCCAATCATCAAGGTTCTTTTTGAAAAGAGCCAAAGAGGCACTCAGCTTGACATGTATGGGAAGTCTATTCCAGAGTCTGGGGAGTCTCTGGGTCAGAAACCTATCCTTCCAGCATGTTTTGTTTATTGTGATGACAAGGTTTAGATCCCTGGAGTGTGTGGCTCTGAGGGATTTCTTTAAGTGTAGCATGTCCAACACCTCTGGGTTTGACATGGCCTTGTATGTTAAGCAGAGATCGCCTTGGAGTAGACGATATGCGACAGAGTATAGCTGGAGTTTTTTAAGGTGGTCAGCATAGGGCATCTGCTTTAGGCCTGTGATTCTTTTAATGAGGTATTTCTGTTGCCTTTCCAGTTGTTGCAGATGTCTTGAGAGGTACATACCAAATGGGGCATTGCATTCTATAATGGGTCTAATGAGGGATGAGTACAGTGGGACAATGATCTCCTTTTTTCTGGATGAAAAGCCCTTAGTGATGAGGTGTGCCACATAGAAGGATTTCCTGACTGTTGTGGCAATGTGGGTATTGAAGGTGAGACCACTGTCCACCTGTGTCCCTAAGTCTCTTATCACACTTTCGGTGTTTAGTGTACTGCCACCTATGTGGTAATTCATGGGTACATGTTTTTTCCCAAAGGGGCTAACTATATATTTCTTGGCATTGAGCTTGAGCCCATGGCTCTGGCACCAAGCATCAGTTTCTGTAAGGTCCTTTTGTAGAGTATCCACATCATTTGGGGATACAATAATGGCTCCCAGTTTGCAGTCATCTGCGAACTTTGTTAGCCAGAGTCCTTTAGTGTTGGCCTGTACTTCAGAGAAGTAGATGCCAAACAAGGGAGGTCCCAGGACTGAACCCTGAGGTACTCCACTTGTCCCTTACCTGGAGCTGGATTTGGAGTCAGCTACTTTTACAGTGTGGGTTCTGTCAGTAAGCCAGTTGGCAACCCATCAAGTGATGTAGGGATTA
This sequence comes from Protopterus annectens, assembly GCF_019279795.1. Lineage (NCBI taxonomy): Eukaryota > Metazoa > Chordata > Ceratodontiformes > Protopteridae > Protopterus > Protopterus annectens. The sequence continues at coordinate 526,077,481 of NC_056727.1, read as the reverse complement.
ATGCCCAGCTTAGTAAGTTTATTTATGATTCCATAGTGGGGGATGGTGTCAAAGGCCTTGGCGAGGTCCAGATAGGCTGTGTGGACTGCCTTACCCTCATCCACAGCTCTGGGGACTGATTTGAAGAAGTCAATTAGGTTCAGGAGACAAGATTGGCCCTTCACGAACCCCAACTGGGTGGGGTCCAGTGTTTAAAGGTTGCCAATGTCTTTGTTTATAAGTTCCATGATAATACGTTCCATGGCCTTGCAGATCAGGCTCATCAGACTGATGGGGCGGTAGTTCCCAGGATCCAAGGTGGATCTTCCCTTGTGGAGTGGGATAACTGTAGCTGTGCGCCACTCAGTGGGAACGAAGCCTGAGGTGAGGGTATGATTAAACATGACACTTAGGTGAGGTGCCACTTCATTTTGTAGTTCATGTAGTACACAGCCTGGGATGTCATCTGGTCCCATGGATGCTGTATTCTTAGCTTTGGAGAGTGCATTTTTTTACCTGTGTGGTCGTTATTACCAGAATTTGGCAATCTTCTGGTATTGAGATGGGCCATTTAGGGGGTGAGGGGGTGAAGTTGGCACTGAATCGATCTGCCAGGATATTGGCAATATCCCTGGGATCAGTATATTTAGTGCCATTCTGTTGTAGCTCAGAGCAGATCTGAGCATTGCCATTTACATTCTTGACATAGTTATAGAATGCCTTGTGGTTGTCTTAGGAATTTTTGGCAATTTTATTTTCATAACTAGCTTTGAAGGATTTTATGAGGGATCTCAGCTTCTTACTGAGGCTAGTAAGGGAGTTTTTTTGCATCCTGGGATTTTCCTCTTTTCTGCAACAGTTTTTTCCTTTTGTTGTAAAGTTTGTTTATGGCAGGGGACCACCAGATTGACTTCCTTTTTTTGGAGGAAAGCATCTTGGTTCTATCTGGGATGGCACGATTCATGCATGAGTGGATGTGCTCGTACAGTGCCTTAGTATAGGACTCAGCAGTCGAACTTTCAGTTCCCGTCTGCATGGGTGTCATGAAGTTTGTAACTTCTGACTTGAGTAGCATGAAGTTGGCTTTGGAGAAGGTTTTTATGGAGGTTTCCTTACTGGGGGTGGGGGTGGGATGTGGGGGGTGACCATAGGTGTGGAGCATCGATTTCCCATGTTGGTAATGACCAGGTCTAGGATATTGGAGCTCCTGGTGAGACTATGGATTAGTTGATCCAGGGCATTGGAAATTATGAATTCCAAGAACCGTTGGGCAAAGGTGTTGCTACATGAGTAGTTTTCCCAGTTAATGGCAGGGTAGTTGAAATCACCCAGTATTAGGGTGTTTGGTTGTATATTAATATTTTCCAGTATGTTTAGAAAGGTGTAGTGAGAATCTTGGGGCATGGTGGGGGATCTGTAGCAAGCTACAGTTTGGATTGCAGTCTTACCTAGTGTTAGCTGCACCTGGAGAATTTCAGACACATTTTGTTGGGCAACTAACCTGGTGATGTGAATATTCTTGGTGAATATGGACACTCCTCCACCTTTAGTGTTTTGATCCTGGTTTGGTGGCCGAAAAATGTGGAAAGTTTTGTAGCCTGATATTGCAGGGGTACTCTATGGAGCCTTGAACTAGGTCTCAGTTACTGCACAGATATCAATGTTCTCCATTTTTAGGAGTGCCTCGAGAGAGTGCATTTTGAGGTTTAGACCTCTAGCATTGAGTAGCATTACCTTCAGATTTTGCATGCTTGTACCTGTTACGGTGGTGGTTTAGACTTCTAGTATTGAGTAGCATTACCTTCAGATTTTGCATGCTTGTACCTGTTACGGTGGTGGTTTTGTCCTTTGAACTTTGCCTTAAAAAAGGCACTATAGGGGTGGCAAGAGCCTTAGCCAGTAACCTGAATCCCAGGGGCGACAGGTGCAGACCATCTCTGGCAAAGCATTGTGGTCTGTCGATCATGTTGTCCCAGGCAGACAGATACTGGATGCCCTTTGAATGACACCAGAAGCTTAGCCAATTGTTGAAGTCAATCATTTTGTCGTTATTTTGTGGTATCTTTCTGGGTGAAGGCAGGATGCTACTCAGGGCTAGGGTCATACCTGCCTGGGCCACATGATCCAAGAGCTCTTCCATGTCACTTTTCATGTAGTCCAGGGAGGTACGTCTCAAGTCATTCACTGCAACATGGACAATGACAGAGTCATATTTATACTTGTTGTGGAGTGACTTGAGTGCATGAGTTATGTGGCGGATCCTGGCACCTGACAGGCAGCTGACTGTAATTTTCTCCTTGTTCAGCCTGGTGAGTGGTACATCAGTGTACCTGACTATAGAGTCACCTATGACTAAAGTGTTAGATACGTTGTCTTGCATTAGGGGCTGTTGCTGGGTGGCAAACTGGTATTGTGAGCTATGTGACACTTTGGTTGTGATTGGTGTTTGTTTGCTTTTCAGCTTCGGAGGTCCTTGTTGCTTGGGCAGGTTACAGTTAAGGGCCTCCACATATGTGGATTTAGTGTTGCTATGTGTGGGTGTTGGTGGTGTGAGTTTAGAAGGGCTATGTGTTGCTTGAGGTGCAATGTGGGTGTTAACCTTCTCCTCTTGACTGTCTAGCACAATCTTGGGTGGAGAGAGCTTTGCTTCCAGTTTGGCTATGTAAATGCATCTCTCACAGGTTGTAGTGTTGGGTGGTAGGAGGAGAGGGTTGTCTGTGTACATGAGGCAATTGCTGCATTGCCCCAGTATGCCCAGATTCACCAGGCGGACAGGAGAAATCACCAAAAGCTGACCCTTGGACATGCCTGGTTTGGTGTTTTATTTGAAAAGTACAGGAGCTGTTTTCCCTTACCTTAGCAAGGTACTTTGCAATTATAGGCTGTTTAGTACCTATGATTAATTTCTCCTTATTATTAAGGAGAGTTGAGTGCTTGTATCAGTTTAAAGTTTCCTAGTGCTTTCCAGCAGGTATTAGAGCAACTGCTAGTCACAGGGATGCTTAAAGTTAAGATGAAAAAAATGGTTTATCCTAAACACTGCCATGTGCACTGGAGAAGTGAGATGTGAAAGTAGGTAACTTAGGTTTTACCTGTCTAAAAAGTTAAGTTTTAGTGGAGAGTCACTATTTTTAAAACAGCAAGATAGGTTGAATGGTGGTGATCACTTTTTATTCTGGTACTATGGAATACAGTAGAATGGCAAATAAATTTAAATAGTTGAAGGGGGAGTGACTTCACAAAATGATAATTTTGTGCTTACTCACACAAGCCAGTGAAAGCAGAGAGGAAATGAGATATATGGTCAAATTAACGTAAGAGGCAGGCAACTAGAAAGACAGTGGTATTTAAGAACACAACAGTGACAACATGGGGGGGGGGGATTTCTGCCTGACTCACAAGAGACAGAGCTGTGGTGTCTTTTGAAGTTTTAATATGCAGTTAAAAGCAGAATAAAAGTAAAACACAAGGTAAAGAAAACAAATCACATTATTCAAAATATAAAAAGGCAATAAACTAATACAAAATACAACAAATAAAAGGCAAACTAACCTTTCCTTCACAGCAAAGTGTGGCAGAGTCTGGGTGAGCCTTTCTAATAAAGCTCTGAAATGTTTTATTTTACCCCTTAAATAGAAGGTTTAGTTCTTAGCTCCACCCCTCAGTTCACAAATGATTAACCTTAAATGACCTCTTCTATCTTATGTATGAGTCCTTAAGTGATCAGTTCTAATTTCTGCCTGACTCAAAAGAGACAGAGCTGTGGTGTCTTTTGAAGTTTTAATATGCAGTTAAAAGCAGAATAAAAGTAAAACACAAGGTAAAGAAAACAAATCACAGTTTTCAAAATATAAAAAGGCAATAAACTAATACAAAATACAACAAATAAAAAGCAAAAAAACCATGTTAAGTTGTCAATCTCGCCTTCATTCTTGCTGGATGGGTTCGGAGCCGATCCTCGGCTCCGACTCGGCCACTCTAAAAGCTTGAGAGCTAGTTCCACCGGCTTGAGGCTCCCCTATATCTCACAATGCTAGGCAGTAACTCCCCAGATCTCGTTTGCCGCTACAGCGATCGAGGTGTGTTCCTACCGGCTCAGGTTAGTTTTTTGGTAAACAACTAGTTTCTTAGCCTTTTTCCCCTTTAAAGTTAGTTGTTTCTTATAGATAGATAGTTTTAAGTTAGTTTATCCCTTTTCCGCTGACTTTCTACTCCCTTTTTTCCACAAAATCATTAGATTTTTCCATCGGGCCCTAGGCCCAGTCCCTCCCTTTCTATAGTGAGTGACTGTGTTTTATAGGGATTATTATTTCTAACTATTAGAATTTGTTTAAATTAGTTTTATTTACCCCTAAGTGTAATCGGTGTGTGTGTGTGCTTGTGTGTTACACTTTCCCTTAGATATGTCTAAGGAATCAAAGGTCTCAGGCTTTAAGAAGTGTGACTCATGCTGTCAGAAGATGCCTCTGACAGACGGTCACACTTCTTGTGTGTACTGCCTGGGACCTTTGCACCTGCAGGACTCATGTGCTGTTTGCCATGGCTTCAGCCCTAGAGTCCTGCAGGAGTGAAAAAATAAACTTATTCTAAGGGGCTTACTTAAGCCTGAGGGTCCCTCGACTCAGTCATCGGGGAAACCCTCTAAGCCTTCTAGACCTTCGGCTCCAGTCTCTGAGCCGTCTTCTGGAGGCCCTAAAGCTACTCGAACATCGGCTCCGGCCGGAGCCGATGAAACTCGAATTCAAGCCCCTACGGTGTCCTCGGCTCTGGCCGGAGCCGAGGAAAACATTACTCTGTCGGCTCTGATTATTTTATTGGAACCGACATCTAGAAAGAGGTAACGTTCTCCATCTATTGGCTCCGTTCATTCGGCTCCAGCATCCCCCTTGCTGTCTGAACGGAGCCATAGATCTCACTCTTCTAGATCTTCCAGGTTATCGAACCATGACCTTCAGAGAGTAGTGAGTCGACTTCTTAAGTCCGAGGCATTAGCCCGGATGCTTCAAAGTCTGACAAAACAGTCGAGACCTACTCTTACCACTCAAACTATTCCTCCTCTGACTCTTTTGAGTTTGGAGCCGGGGCGGATCGGACCCGAGACTATGGTGGCGTTGGAACCGATACCTTTGTCTTCGGTTCCGTCATCTGCTCCGATGTCTTCTTTGGAAGAATATCGGCGCCGGACTTCCCTCATCGGCTCCGAGGGGGCGAGTGGCATCGGACCCTTGTCTGACCTCGCTCTCCCTCTCGGTGCTTCGGCGCTGGTGAGTTCGGCTCCGACATCGGCCTCGGAGCCATCACTGTCGGTGCCGGGGGAGGTTTTCAGTTTTTCGGAATGGAGACCTCCGGCTCTGCCTGACAGGGGTGCCTTCGAGGTCATGAGGAGCGTGTTAGAACCAGGTTCTACTCCACAGTCAGTTCATAGGTTCATAGGTTCATAGGTTCATACTAGGCTATCTGCCCGAGGGCATTTATAAGCCTAGCCCATAGTTTTGTGGCTTACGCCACCCCTTTAGTTTGGAGAAACTATGCCCATTATTTTGCTGTGCCACTGTCGAGCAGTGACACTGAGGTAACCTCTGGGGTGTATCTGCGATCTCCCATCCATTGGTCAAGATTCCTCTTGAACAAGGCCAGCGAGGTGCTCTGCCTCACATAAACCGGGATTTTGTTCCACAGCATAGGGAGTCTTTGGGTGATGAATCTATCCCTCCAGCATGTCCTATTAATAACCGTGTCGAGGTTTAAGTCTCCCACCCTTGTGGCTCTGAGGGATCTAGATTTTTTGAGATGAAGCATGTTCATCAAATCTGGGTTTGACATGTCCTTGTATGTCAGGCATAGGTCACCTCTGAGCAAGCGGTAAGCAACTGAATATAACTGGAGTTCTTTCAGTCGGGCAGCATAAGACAGATTTTTGAGACCCTTTATCCTTTTGGTGAGGAACTTTTGTGGCCTCTCCAGCTGCTGCAAGTGTCAGATCAGATACATTCCGAATGGGGCATTGTACTCGATCATTGGTCTGATGAGTGATGAGTATAGGGAGACTATGACTTCCCTTGATCTAGATGTTCTTTCTGCCCCTCCCCCTATGGTGCCTCCGGTGATTTCGACTCACTCTCTCATCCCCGACCGTAGAGAGCCAGCTCCTCAAGTTTCCCCTGTGGGGCTCTCCTCCTCTTCCGAGGCCTCTCCTGACCCTGTAGGAGAGCCCCCTAGGAAGAGGCAGTGTAAGAGGAAGCACATTGACTCCCCTGAGTCTGTCACCTCTGACACTGATTTAGAGGATTCTGAATGTTCCCCTCGTTCCCCCTCTGAAGATGTCTCCTTTGCAGACATCCTTGAAATCTTAAAACAGAGGGGGAATTGGCCAGCCCTCAACCCTTCAGAGAATGAATCAGTGTACCTTGAGGCGTTTGACTCTCGCCCTTCCACCTCCTGGGTGTCCCCTCCCTTTGACCCCCTTATGCAAGTGGTGGCAAAGAAGGCTTGGGCGACTCCTGACTCAGTGGAACCCACCCCCAGGAGACCATCAAAATTCATCACGGCCCCCAAGGATAAAGAATTTCTGACCAAAGGCGTCTCTGTTGATGCTATGGTGGTGGCTGCGGCTACCAAGAAGGAGTTAGCTGATCCTTCGGTGCCTGTTCATCCTCCTAATAAGGAGTCTAGGTTGATGGACAGGTACGGGAAGTGGATGTTCTCGTCAGCGACCTTTACTATGAGATCGCTGAATTACCTGTGTCATTTTACTCGACTTCAGAGGGACTTACTCAAGGAAGTGAGTGAAATGTTGAAGGACCCAACAGCTGCGGGTTTTCAGGATAGGATGAACTCTCAGCTGGCTACCCTTAATTCTATAGCCAACTCCTCCATGCGCCTCCTTTCATATGCGGCTGATGGAGCAAGTAGAGCAGCAGGTACAGATGTAGCCTTGCGTAGGCACGCCTGGATGCGACTTTGTAACTGTGCGGACCCTTTTAAGGCATCCTTCACTAATTCCCCCTTTGATGGATCATCCCTCTTTGGTTCTCAAGTGAAGGAAACCTTGACTAGGTGCGAGACTGATGGCAAAACTCTTTCTGCCGTCGGAGACCGTTTTTCTACTCCTTCTCTAGACCTTACCCCAAAGGTCAGAAGGGGGGAAAGATGTGGTTCCGTAAACAATCTCAAGGAGACTTGCCTGATGCACAGAGTCGATTCCCCTCTAGAGGCAGAGGGGGGAACAACAATGGTAGATGCCATCCTAGAGGCAGAGGGGGCCTGCAGAATCAGGGCAGTCGAGAATCCTTTTCCGACAAGCCCTTTCAGCATCCCTGAGGTGTTGCCCGACTGTCCACCTTCGGAGGCAGTTGGGGGAAGGTTGTCAATGTACCCAAAAGCCTGGCTATCCCTAACTCAAGACAAGTGGGTACAGTCTTTCATTTCCGAAGGCTACAGAATCCCTTTTCAATAAACTATGAAAAGTCTGTCTTGTCGCCTTGTCGTGTTATTACTTTCATAGGTGCAAATCTAGACACAGTCAAGATGTCAGCCAGACTCACAGAGCAGAGGATAGCAGACATACACAAACAGGTCTTTCTTATCTTGCAGACCAACAAGGTCAAAGCCAGACAGATCCTAAAAGTCTTGGGGATTATGGCGGCGGCCATCCCTCTCCTACCATTAGCACGCTTCCATATGAGGATTTTACAATGGATGCTCTTCACACAATGGTCTTACCAAAGCCTCCCAATGTCCCATCCAATTCAGATAACTCAATCATGCAAGAATCATCTCTCTTGGTGGATCACATCTCCTCAGCTCCTCCTAGGGAGACCTTTCGTCCCTCCCCCTCCAGTTGCTACAGTGACTATGGGGGCATTTCCAGGGCAGGACAGTCCAGGGCATGTGGCAACCGTTCGAGTGCCACTTGCACATAAACGTTCTAGAGATGAGAGCAGTGCTTCTAGCATTGCAAGCCCTACAAGACTCTCTTCCCAAGGGAACTGTAGCAATCCAAACAGACAACATGTCTGTAGTGTGGTACATCAACAAACAAGGCGGAACCAGATCTTACCCCCTATGTCGAGAGGCACTCAGACTGTGGCAATGGGCGATTTCTTCTCAGCGATTTCTGTTAGCAACGCACATCCCCGGGAAGTCCAGTGTGATTGCAGACAAATTGAGCAGAGCTATTCTCATGCCTCACGAGTGGTCTCTGAACAATTCAGTGTTGGAGAAAGTTTTTCAAAAGTGGGGCAGGCCTTGCTGCGACCTTTTCGCTACTCCCCAAAACAGCAAGTGCGACGATTTTTTCACCCTCTTTCCCCAACCAGGCCACCCCAGCAGAGACGCTTTAGTACACGTTTGGCCCCAGGGACTTCTATATGCCTTTCCTCCCTTCCCACTGATATCTCAATTAATTCAGAAAGCCATCGCTCAGAAAGCTTCCATGATCCTCATTGCTCCTTACTGGCCTCGACAGGTTTGGTTCCCATTTCTTCACCGTTATCTATTGGAACAACCTTGGCATCTGGACCCAGTTCCAGACCTCTTGACCCATCAGTCGGGTCAGTTGCACCACTCCCTTCCCTCCCTGAACCTCACAGCTTGGTTCCTCCAATTCCGACCTTAGCCAAGCTTCCTTTGATATCTCACTCAGTTAGAGATATCTTGATTGCCTCTCATAAATCTTCCACTCGGAAGATTTATCATAGCAAGTGGAAATGATTTTCCTATTGGGCACAGTCAAAGAATATAGATCCTTTCACTGCTTCTATTCAATCAGTTCTAGACTTTCTAGCCGAACTTTTCCACGCAGGTTCGTCCCCATCTACCATTAGAGTTCAATTGGCTGCAATTTCGAACTTTCATGTTGGAGTCTCAGAGTCCTCTATTATGTCTCACAAACTCTGCAAGGCCTTTTTAAAGGGAGTCTTTCTACTCAAACCACCCATCAGAGATCCTCCTCCTCAATGGGATCTCAATTTGGTTCTGACATCCTTAATTCTTCCCCCCTTTGAACCTGCGGCTTCATGTTCTATAAAATTACTTTCGTGGAAGACACTCTTTTTAGTAGCTATCACCTCAGCTAGAAAAGTCCCTGAACTTCATGCTCTGTGTAGTTGACCCCCTTATCTAGTATTTCATAAAGACAGAGTCTCCTTGCGTACTAACCCGTCCTTTTTGCCCAAAGTAGCTTCATTGGTAAATTTGAACCAAACCATTGAGCTTCCTGTTTTCTTCCCAAATTACTCTAATAGGTCAGAACAAAAGTTACACTGTTTAGATATTCATCGCCAACTTAGGTACTATTTAGACAGGACCAAACAATTCAGGAAGTCTGACCAACTGTTTGTTTCTTATGCAGAAGGTAGAATGGGCCTTCCAGTCTCTAAAGTCTCTCTCTATAGATGGCTTACTTCATTGATTACCCTAGTGTATGAGATAAGACATCAACGGTTGCCATCCAAACCCAGGGCTCATTCAACTAGAGCTTTAGCCACTTCTGTAGCTTTCCAAGATAGGCTGCCTATTGATTCGATTTGTTCTGCAGCTACTTGGGCTTCTCCCCATACCTTCATTTCTCATTATAAGTTGGACTTGGCCTCTAGTGACCGAGCCAACTTTGGTTCCGCTGTACTCAAGAGTCTGTTCCGATAGGCCACCCGGGACAAGGTGCTAGGGACGCGGTCCCATCCAGCAAGAATGAAGGCGAGATTGACAACTTAAAATTTAGACGTTATGTACCTACCATAACGTTCCATGTTAGTTGTCTTCTTCTTGCCTTCTTTCTTGCGTCCCACCCTCCTTCCCCCTAGCCAGGACAGACCTAGAAGAGTTTCTTTCTTTGTTCCTTATGGAATTTTATTGCTGGCTTTAGCTTTCAAACGAGATCTGAGGAGTTACCGCCTAGCATTGTGGGATATAGGGGAGCCTCGAGCTGGTGGAACTAGCTCTCAAGCTTTTAGAGTGGCAGTCGAGCCGAGGATCGGCTCCGAACCCATCCAGCAAGAAAGAAGGCGAGAAGAAGACAACTAACATGGAACGTTATGGTAGGTACATAATGTCTAATTTCCTTCACAGCAAAGTGTAGGAGAGTCTGGGTGAGCCTTTCTAATAAAGCGTAAAATAAATAATGTAGTATACAAATTAAAAAGTATGCGAGTCAGTATATATAAATACTGAGATTAGACTTGTAGTAAATGGTTGGCTAAGTGAAGAGATTGAAATGAATAGAGGTTTAAAACAAGGATGTCAATGTGTAGTTTTTTGTTTGGAATGGCCACAAATTTTGTAGTAAAAGAGATAAAGAAAGAAATAGAAAAAAAAAACAGATAAATACAGGAAATGGTTATTTCACATCAAATTATTATGTCTTATGCTGATGATATAATGTTTATGGCTAAAATAGAGAGGAAATTAAAGAAGTAATTATATATTGCAAGTTGGGAGCCATTATTAACTCCCCAAGTGACGTTGACATCCTACAGAAAGGCCACACTGAGACCAATGACTGGTGTCAGAACCATGGCCTTAAGCTCAATGCCAAAAAATGTGTCATCATTCCCTTTGGGAAAAAAACAGTTCCCATGAATTACCACATCAATGGTAGTCCACTGAACACAGAAGGCATTATAAGAGATCTGGGAACACAGGTTAGCAGTAACCTCTCTTTTGACCACCACATTGCCACTGTGGTCAGAAAGTCCTTTTATGTGGCACATCTCATTACTGAGGGTTTTGTATCCAGGAAGAAAGAGGTCATTGTCTTCCTCTACTCTTCTCTCATTAGGCCAATCATCAAGTACAATGCCCCTTTTCGCATGTACCTCACTAGACACCTGCAACAACTGGAGAGGCTGCAAACGTACCCCGCAAAGAGGATCCTAGGCATTAAACACATGTCCTAGACGGACCGACTCAAAAACCTCCAACTATTCTCTGTCTCATATCACCTACTTAGAGGCGATCTCTGCTTGACTTACAAAGCCATGTCTGATCCAGCTCTGTTAGAAATGCTACATCTAAAGAAATCCCAATCCCTCTACACCGCACACTCCAGAGACCTCAACCTCATTACCACAATCAACAGAACATGCTGGAGGGACAGGTTCATAACCCAGAGACTGCCCGTGCTATGGAAAAGACTTCCCATACATGTCAAGCAGAGCACCTCACTGGCCCTCTTCAAAATCTTGATGAGTGGATGGGAAATAGAAAATTCACCCTGGGGATCAATCCAGTGGCTCTACTCGACAGAGGCACTGGGAACTAAGGTCGGGTAGCATGATGCCTGGGTAATCCTATGGGCTAGGCTTGTAAAGGCTCCAGGGCCATTAGCCTAGTACACACCTATGAACCTATGAACCTATATGTGCTTAACAAATTGCAAGAAGTTGGATTAAAAATGAATAGGGAGAATGTAAGGGTCTTGGAGATAAGGAAGAGTTGGAAGGAATACAATTTAGAAGAAAAAATATCATATTAGGAATTGATTTTGGTGAATATTCTATTTTAAATGAACTATGGGAGAAATTTTTGAGAGAATTAAAGGGACTTTGGATTATGTGGAACAGGTATAGGTTTTCTTTTAAGAAGAAAGTAAATTTAATTAATACAATATGGATGGGAAACATATCATATATAGGTAGTGCATATAAGATACCAAGAGAATTGGAGAAACAATTTCTTGAAATAATCTTTAGATTCATATGGGGATCTAGGTTAAATCCAGTTAAAAAAGGTGTGTTACATATGGATAAGGGGTATGGGTTTTTGGTTTATTAAACCTGATAGTATATGGGGCTTTGTTGAATCTGTACAAGGCATTATAATGGATAAATGGAAAAGAAGATATGTTGGTAGCAAGAATATTTAAGACGGCATGAAAGTGAATTGAAATGAATAAAAATTAAATAAAATGGAGAAAGAATGCAGAAATGAAGAAATAAGGATGCACCAAGATAAAATAAAAATATGAAAATTAAGTATATAGGGGAGAGGAGAAAATAGGAAAATATGATATAAAAATGTAATGATGCAAAATTACTGTATGTACCCATGAGACCATCTAACAGATGAGAAAATAAAAGCTATAAAGCAAATAAATAAATAACTCACTGATCTTTAGAAATAAGTGGTCCCAATGGTATAAAACCAGATTGGCAAAGGGTAGAACACAGTCCAACCACATTGCCGTTGCATAAAATATTCATCCTCAAATGTGAAAAACTTGTTGTTTAGAATCAAATCCCCCATAACACAAGTAGTGTTGATGTCTCATGTAGACATTGGAGGGTTAGTAAAAACAATGGCACAAAACCGTTTAAGGCCAGTAGATTGTAGAATAACATTGAAAAAGCCATGGCATCCTTCTTCTTTCAGCTGCTCCCATTAGGGGTTGCTACAGCAGATCATCTGTTTCCATTTTTCTTGTCCTCTGCATCTTGCTCTGTCACACCAACCACCTGCATGTCCTCTCTCACCACATCCATAAACCTTATCTTAGGCATTCCTCTTTTCCTGTTACCTGGCAGCTTCATCCTTAGCATCTTTTCCCCAATATACTCTGCATCTCTCCTCAGCACATGTCCAAACCAATGTAATCTTACCTCTCTGGCTTTGTTTCCAAACCTTCCAACTGGGCTGACCCTCTAATATACTTATTCCTAATCCTGTCCACCCTTGTCACACCCAGTGCAAATCTTAACATCTTTAACTCTGCCATGTCCAGCTTTGACTCCTGCCTTTTTGTCACTGCCCCTGTGTCCAACCCATATAACATAGATGGTCTCACTACCCTCTTGTAGACCTTCCCTTTCACTCTTACTGGTGCTCGTCTGTCATAAATCACTCCTGACACTCTTCTTCTCCCACTCCATCCTGCCTGTACTCTCTTCTTCACCTCTCTTTTACACTCACCATTACTCTGAACTGTTGATCCCAAGTATTTAAACTCATCCACCTTTGCCACCTCTACTCCCTGCATCCTCACCATTCTTCTATCCTCCCTCTCATTCACACACATATATTCTGTCTTAGTCCTGCTGACCTTCATCCCATTTCTCTCTAGAGCATATCTCCATCTCTCCAGGGTCTCCTCCACCTGTTCCCCACTCTCACTACAGAGTGCAATGTCATCTGCAAACATCAAAGTCCACGGGGACTCCTGTCTGAGCTCATCTGTCAACCTGTCCATCACCATTGCAAATAAGAAAGGGCTCAGAGCTGATCCTTGATGTAATTCCACCTCCACCTTAAACGCATTTGTCACTCCCACTACAGACCACACCCCTGTCACACTACCCTCGTACATATCCTGTACCACTCTTACATACTTCTCTGACACTCCTGACTTCCTCATACAATACTACAACTCCTCTCTAGGCACCCTGTCACATGCTTTCTCTAAGTCCACAAAGACAACAATGCAACTCCTTCTGACCTTCTCTGTACTTCTCCATCTACACTCTCAGAGCAAACATCGCATCTGTAGTGCTCTTTCCTGGCATGAAACCATACTGCTGATCACTAATCATCACCTCCCTTCTTAACCTAGCTTCCACTACTCTTTCACATAACTTCATGCTGTGACTGATCAGTTTAATCCCTCTGTAGTTACTACAGCTCTGCATATCACCCGTATTCTTAACAATCGGTACCAAAACACTTTTTCTCCATTCCTCAGGCATCCTCTCACTTTCCAAGATTTCATTAAACAATCTAGTTAAAAACTCCACTGCCATTTCACCTAAACACCTCCATGCTTCTACAGGTATGTCATCTGGACCAACAGCCTTTCCGTTCTTCATCCTCTTCATAGTTATCCTTACTTCATCCATGCTAATCCACTGCACTTCATGATTCACTATCCCCACATCATCCAACCTTCTCTCCCTCTTATTCTCTTCATTCATCAGCCCCTCAAAGTACTCTTTCCATCTGCTCAACACACTCTCCTCGCTTGTGAGTACGTTTCCCTCATTATCCTTTATCACCTTTACCTGCTGCACATCTTTCCAAGCTCGGTCCCTCTGTCTAGTCAATCGATACAGGTCCTTTTCTCCCTCCTTAGTGTCCAACCTTTCATACAACTCTTCATACGCCTTATCCTTAGCCTTTGCCACCTCTCTCTTTGCCATGCACCTCATCTCCTTATACTCCTGTCTACTTTCATCATCCCTATGACAATCCCATTTCTTCGCCAACCTCTTTCTCTGTATACTTTCCTGTACTTCCTCATTCCACCACCAGGTCTCCTTGTCCTCCTTCTTCTTTCCAGATGTCACACCAAGCACATTTCTAGCCATTTCCCGTACTAGCTCTGCTGTAGTTACCCAGCTATTCGGTAACTCTTCACTGCCACCCAGTGCCTTTCTTAACTCTTCCCTGAAATCCACCTCACAATTACCCTTTTTCAATTTCCAGCATTTGATCCTTGGTGCTGACCTCACACTCCTCCTCCTCTTCTTGATCACCAATGTCATCCTACAAACCACCATCCTATGCTGCCTAACTATATTTTCCCCTGTCACCACTTTACAGTCTCCAATCTCCTTCAGACTGGCCCTACTACATAAGATATAATCCACCTGTGTTCATCTTCCTCCACTCTTGTATGTCACCCTATGCTCCTCCCTCTTGTTAAAATATGTATTCACCACAGCCATGTCCATCCTTTTCACAAAATCCACTACCATCTGACCTTCTGCATTCCTTTGCTTAACACCATACCTACCCATCACTTCCTCATCCCCTCTGTTCCCTTCACCAACATGCCCATTGAAATCTGCTCCAATCACCACTCTCTCACCCTTGGGTACAGTCATCACCACTTCATCCAACTCACTCCAAAAATTTCCTTTCTCATCCATCGCACACCCAACTTGTGGAGCATATGCACTAACAACATTCCTCATTAAACCATCAGTTTCCAGCTTCGTAAACATCACTCTATCCGACACTCTTTTCACCTCCAAAACACTCTTAGCAAACTGTTCCTTTAGGAGAACGCATATGCCATTTCTCCTCCCATCCACACCTTGATAAAAAAACTTCAACCCACCTCCAATACACCTAGCCTTGCTCCCCTTCCATCTGGTCTCTTGCACACACAAAATACCAACCTTCCTTCTGTCCATCATATCAGCTAGCTCTCTTCCTATACCAGTCATATTGCCAACATTCAAAGTTCCGACTCTCACTACCACAGTCCTAGTCTTTACCTGCCTTCGGGCATGCCTTCCCCCTCTTCTCCTCCTTCGGCCAACAGTAGCCCAATTTCCGCCAGCACCCTGTTGGCCAACAGTACTGGTGATGGTTGTTGTTAACCTGGGCCTCGACCGATCTGGTATGTATATCTGTACTGTTGTCCGCATGTATGATTTGGCAAAATTTTACGTCAAATGCCTTTCCTGATGCAACACTCCCCATTTATCCTGGCTTGGGACTGGCACAAAGAAATGCATTAGCTTGTGCATCCCTAGTGGCTGGGTTGAACAAGCCATGGCATCCATTGTGACCAAAATATCACTTGGTTCATACTGTAACTCTCTGATTTTATCAAGGAAGCCCCAAGAGTTTTTTAAGATAGTGAATAAAATTGTGATGAAATGTTTTAGCGTTTGGTCAACAAACAGAGCTAGTCATTCCACCTTGGAAACACCAACTGATATAATGGGTCTAACTGGGGGATAAGGGCATGGTGGTGCAGCAGATAGTGTTGTTGCCTCACAACAAGAGTTTCCCCAATTTGATTCTTGGTGGGGGTGCCTTCTGTGTGGAGTCTGCATGTCCTCCCTGTATTTACGTGGGTTTCTTCTTGGTTCTCCTGTTTCCTCCCACATTCCAAAGGCATACAGTAGGTGGATTGGGACACTCTAAATTGGCCATACATGTTAGTGTATATGGGAGTGTGTGGTGTGGAAGAACAACCTTGGCAGGGCTACCCACCTGGTGGTCAAAACATTGGCTGTAGATGCCACTGTTGAAATGACACCCTGACCCCATGTGCAACAATGGAAATAAGGGGTTGACGGATAGATGGATGGATGGATGGATGGATGGATGGATGGATGGATGGATGGATGGATGGATTGAGGGATTAACTCATTCCTTATGAATCTTTGGTATACCACAAATTATAGGAATACATGGTTTCTTCATGGTTAGAAAAAAATATATTCCTCCAGTGAGATGTCACCATCCAAGAATAAATCATAAAGGACCATATTGACATATTGGTATGAGTGATGGACTTCATCTATGCTCACTACCTGATAAAATTATCATTCCAAATGAGATTTTGAATCCTCCCAATATAATCAGTTTTGAACATCAAAACAATCCTTTTCCCCTTGTCAAGTTTCATGATTCTGATCTCAGGATTTTAAATTCACAGAATTCTTGCTGTCTTTTGGGAGTTAAATTGTAATATCTATGTTTCAGTGGGTTAAATGCCAAAACTTGAATGTCATTTATACAAAATCTTTCCAGAACAGCCAAAGATGGTCGTAATGGTGTGTTCCACTGAGATCTCTGTTGGAGGCCCAATGTAAATTGAATGGGATTAATAGTGTCATCCATTAACAAAGCAATTTTGAATCTGCGTACAAAGTTTTTCAGTTTAGTTGACTATCAGCCACATTAAGGCATCATGAAGGAATGAAAGTGAAACCTTTTCTGAATAACTGTTCATGAACCCAGTAGTAATGATATTACTCAAGTTAAATATATTGAAGGTCAAATTTAAATCTTGTTTATCAAAAGGCAAAGGAACATCACCAAGTAATATGCAGAAAAAAATCACCCATTCCTGGACCTTCTCCTGCATGCTTGCCCCGATTCTGTTTCCTCTAAAAAAGAAATAGAGAGCACAAGAGACCTGATATCATAGCAACAGGTGTGGTATCCAAGTAGGTAACCATAGAGGTCTTAACGCTGTTAACAACAGAAAACACATTCCCTGCTACATTCTTATTTTTGTCCCTTCTAAGTTTTTAATTTTCTGGGATCATACAAAATTAATATGTTTTTGCAACTTAAAAATACCTCATTGTACTCTTCTAGCTTTGTTTTAAATAAGCGGTCAGACTTAATGTGATTATCTATTTTCATAATTTCTTTAGAAAGTTCATCTAAAGTATTGTTATTATACTTGATTAAAATGCTAAGATATTCCATATAACTTTTCTGAAAAAAACGTTGACAGTTCCTTATGTAATTGTGAATCCTGCCCAATCCCATTAGGAAATCTGTGTTATTGATAGCATAGTATCTTGTTTAATATGTGCTGTAAAAACGTATTCATTCATCATAGGTTCATCATAGGTCCATCAAAAGCCCCCCCCCAAAAAAATGCAAATTACTATGTGCATTATCAACCAACTACTGTACCTTATGCAGCTAGTCAATTTCTTTAAATGTTATTCAGATTAAATGTACTGTTCTATTATTGTCAATTTGAAATCATTGTGAAGCTTTTTCTCCCTGGGCCTCATCTGAAAATGGGTCTTTGACCCAGTCGGGCTTCCCCGGTTACCAAATGTAAATAAATAAGTAAATAAATAAATAAATTAACATATGTGCATACATCGTGCTAAGCCTGCACCCTGTGTTCATGTTAGTGCAATGAGCACTAGTGCTCATCGAGTATGCAAGCCTCTAAGCAAGTTTACATGTTCAGCAGCATCCACTCATTTTCCAGAACACCTGCTAGTGGCAGGTACATACGAGGCTGGAGCACAAAATATAGTCAACAGCTTGTATATAAACACAACCCCAGTAAGTGAGCATGCATAAATAGCAAAATGCAAGGCAAGGGCAACTTGAATTACGTAATTAAGGAGCAGGGGAAGCTTAACAAGGAAAGTGAAGTTAGATATAAGTAGATTAGGGTGCAAGTAACAGTAATTACATTTATTTTTAACTACGCAAGTAATCCTGTCCACTTAGGGACATGTATGCAATGAAAAGAAGATGCTGACAACAGATGTGAGAGGGACACAGCTACAGTGTAACAAAGGGGAGTAAATGTAATATATGTAAAATTTATTTAAAGTGCACAGTTGAGTTGACAGTAAGGAAAGTTGCTAAATTAGGAGATGTTACATATAATGCAGATATAATACATCACTTATATAGTGAGAAAGTTAGATGTTATAAATATTATGCTGTAGTCCCCACCTATTATGTAAAACAATGCAAATGAACTCTAATGTTGTTGCCCTGTGCACTTCAGAAAGAGACTTTTTATTGTCATTTGTAGTTACTTGTAACCATAGAAAGGTTATTGTAAAATTAAATTGTGTTAGCAAAGCATGTGTTGTATATTAATGCAATTATAGAATATTTTAGACAGTTATAAAATCTAACTTTAGTTTTTCCACTATACATTTCCTGAGGCATGCACAGAAAAATGTTGTACTCACATGATTATATTGAAAATGCCTAACTACACACGTTTTGCAGGTATATGAAACTACTCTGCCATTGTAATATATATGCTGTGAGTACTCAAAGGTAATAAATTACATCCACATGACTGTTGCTAGAACACGCATACAGGTTAAACAATTGTAAGGCTTTCAGTGCCTTGTGTGTATGAAAGAAACAGTACTGATGTTATGGTAATGCACACACCTGTGACAATGTGGGAATACTGAGAAGAATCACAGACATCTGTGCAATCATTCCAGTAATTGATGAAAAATGCATTTGTGGCAACAACCTGCATGTTGTGAATGGGAGAAAATTTGTGACTGTTCATACATGCTGTGTATGCATGTATGTAGTGAAATCCAGAAGGACATGACATATACACAGAAGTGTGACTTTGACCAGGATATCAACAGAATAACGATCTGATGTACATACTAACAATTTTCTAACTATACCAGATGTGAGGTACATTTATGCAAAATGAGTGTTTTGTTTGTGTGTAGTCAGTCACTTGACAAATGGTGTGTGTGTGTGTGTGTGTGTGTGTGTGTGTGTGTGTGTGTGTGTGTGTGTGTGTGTGTGTAGGAATGTTATTATGTATATCACTATGCATATGATATTTGTATATGTATAACACAAAAGGACTGGTAGCCCAGACAAGACTTAGGCAAAAAAAAAATTACATATTACAATTATGGTCTTATTATTTCACCTACTGGGGAAATGCATCAAATGTCAGGCTATAATTATTGAGTGTGATATATTCATGGCATTGTAATCAGTGTCCTTCTTGCTGTAACACCATACATGCTGAAATAAAAAGTATTCCAAAGAGCACATGTGAATACAGTATGCTGTGATGTTGTACCTGATGTTTAGCCCTGAAGTAAGCCTTGTTAAACACATTAGTAATACCTACATGGCAGTGCAATGTCATAAATCAAACCCAGGTGAAGCATTAGCATATATCAGTAAAAGACCTGTTGACAATTTACATTTCACATACGACTGTACACTGGCCTGTGACAAATGTCGTTCTCCACATGTAGGTCAATAAGTCCATTGTGCACACTCTGGCAAAGCCAGTCTTCTAGAGACTAGTTCTATTACTTTTTTCACAAAGAAAAGCAAATGACAAGAACTATCTCAGGACACTGATGACTTAATATTCTTTGTGCTAAATGGCACACATCTGGTACATTATTAAAGTGGCCATGCTCACTAGAAAGTACAGTAAAGACTACAATAACAAAAACCCAGCACAAAACCACAAGAAAGTATCATAACACAGGTCACTCCCACTTTATGATGAACTTGCAGCATGGCACATATTAAGAAATAATAAATAAGGACTAATTTCCATTAAAGCCTTATAGTGTTAACAAAATAATAAAATGTATAGATAAATGTTTGCATGAAGTCATACAATACAGATCATTATTATTGGGGAAATAAATAATGTCTTTGAGCATGCACTGACATACTCAGCAGTTACATCTTGTGAGACTCAAACTCATGCCAAGGTCAGATCTCAGAGAAATGTGTATCAAACATTGATGCCACAGAAATAAGCTATCTCATGTGTCATGAAGAACACACTTGAAGGGATAACATCACTATCCTATTGTAATGAACATGGCTCCCCTCAAATGAAGTGTGAGACCTTAAAAATTGACCCTGTTACTGTGCCATTTTTCAGGTCTTTGGCTAAGGCACTTCTGTCTCTCATAGTTGTCTGACAACCAGACTTTACCAGATTCAAACCCCTGCTGATAATGCCTCAAACAGCTGTGTAGCAACTATGTCTGTCTCATGAAATAGTCATGAAGGTTTTCACAAAGAACACACATCAATGTGTGAAGTAAGAAATGCTTTTGGTTTATCCAGTGCAAAGCATTCTTAGGGATAAAAAGGGTGAGCAATGTCACTGTTCACACAAGGGTCATTTAGCCATATCACTGTTTGTTGGGTAGGCCACTCTTGTCTGTCCATACTGTTTTTTATATACATTCCCAGATATGAATCCCTGCCTATTTGGGTATACATGCAACAGAAATAAGTACTATCTGCATGCACCACAGAAGAACTCTCACCACAACCTTCACAGAACACCTATTTGTCTGGCATGACATCCCCAGTGTGTTGAAAGGGCTTTGTTAGAAATAAGATGGATAGAAATAAATTAAGCAATGTTGTATCAATGAATCACATTCCTACACCTACATTATGCTGTCCTTTGCTTGAGTTGAACAGCTACTTATTTAAGTACACAATATACAGAACTGTGGATTAACCACATGCACCACAGTCAAAGTCTTAGCAGAGCTGTGAGACAGAACATATTTGAAGGAAGGAATGACATCATCATTGTAGTGCAAATCAGTTTTTTGAGCGAAAAGTAAAGGAGGCGCAGTCTCCCACTGAAATTGTGCATATTAAAGCTGTGGTGGATATCATTCATGAACAGCAGAGCAGTGCACTAACACACACTCATACTACTCAACCACTGCAGGTTTCAAACGCCTACCTATCTAGCTGCACATGCTACAGGATATTGTCTTGACTGGACATACCACAACAGAAGTCTTACTACAAACATGAGACAAGCTATTTGAAGGTATTACATCATCTTAGTGCTGCAAGGCATATGTGGTCCTTTAAATTGAAAGTATGGTGAGATCTGTCACTATATCAGAAAATATTGCATGACAGTAAGTGTACCCAACCACATATGTTGCATAATGCAGTAATCCCTGCAACTACTAAGCCCACAAGCTACCGAACATTGTATCATTTCCTGACACCACAAGAAAAGGCCTACTACAAGGCTGAGATAAAATCACATTTCTCCAAATGGGATTTCAATGTTTAACAAAGCAGTTGTCTGTATTAAAATGTACAGAAAGTAGTGAAAGACCCCTTTCCTAATACATATGTAAACATCAAATATGTGGATGACACCATTCTTACATGCACATTCACACACACACACACACACACACACACACACACACACACACACACACACACACACAAACACTGACACAATTGAGTCTATGGATTAATGTCTGGGTTTGAACAGGGCATTGCATGAATTCCAAGCATCACATGAGATGTTTGTTTACACAATGAGAAAGCACATTTGAAAGAACAACATTACCATTGATTTTGACAGGGTGGTGTGTGTGTGTGTGTGTGTGTGTGTGTGTGTGTGTGTGTGTGTGTGTGTGTGTGTGTGTGTGTGTGTGTGTGTGTGTGCTAAAAATAGTGGGAGAGACAATTACCACTATAAAGCTACATGTCATATCTGTGGGAAGCCATTCCAACCTCACATGAGGGAGACACACACGCTCAGAGTAGTCAGTAATGCTCGATTCAAACCACATATTTATCTAGTTACACAATTTAGAGAACATAGTATCAACCACAAGCACCACAGGATATATCTTAATATAAGTGTGAGATACAGCATATTTGAAAGGGTGACCTCACCAAGTGTGAAGCACAATTGCTTGTGTGAAAAAGGAAAGAAATTGATAGCTGAGCCCCCTTCCACTACAAATATGTTGCCTGAATGGGAGTGTACCCATCAGAATTATAATTGAAGCCAAATCTAAATGCTAGTAGGCACACACACTCATACCTGTTCCACAATGCTGGATTTGAACCACCTACCTATATAGATTACACACTTAAGAGTATACAGTATGAACAGCAAGCACCACAGGCGAAGTCTAATTGCAGCAGTGAGATAGTGCACATTTGAAAGGATGACCTTGTCAGTGTGTTGCAGAACCACCTACTTATCTAGGTTACACACTTAAGAGTACACAGTATGAAAAGCAAGCACCACAGGAGAAGTCTAATTGCAGCAGTTAAATAGTGCACATTTGAAAGGATGACCTTGTCAGTGTGTTGCAGAGATGTTGTTTGTGATAAAAGTTGAAGAAATTGATGGCTGAGCCCACTCCCAGTGTAAATGTGTCTTGTAAGTGGAAGTGTGCACAATGGGTACTTTTTTGAAGCCAATTCTCCTTGACACTATAAACACTCATGGTATTTTTGCAATCCAGATTTGAACCATGCATGTATCTATTTACATTATTTACAGTACACAATATTAACTGCAAGCACCACAGCAGAAGTCTTCCTTTAATTGTGAACTAGAGCACATGCAGAAGTATGACCTCATCAGTGTATAGCAGAACAAATGTTAGTATTAAAAGTGTAAGAAAGTGGTGTGGGTGCACTCCTGCAGTATGAATGTTCCTCCTGAATGGACATGTATACATAAGATCTGTTGTTGAAGCTATATCTATTTAACACTAGAGACTCACACTCACAGTCACTCCACACTGTTGGATTTGAACCACCTACCTATATAATTGCACATATGATAACACACAGTACCAACCGCATATACCACAGAGCAAGTCTGATTGCAATAGTGACACAGTGCACATTTTAAAGGATTACCTCATCATTGTTTTGCAGAGAAGATGTTTGTGATAAAAGTGGAGGAAACTGATGGGGCGCTCTCTCCCAGTTTAACTGTTTCCCCTAATTAGAAGTGTCCATATTAGATACATGAGAGAAACCAGTCCTATCTTGAGCTACAAATGCATACACCCACATTCATGCTAATTAGTCACTGCTGTATTCGAACACACACCTATCTAATTAAACAGTCTACAGTACATTGGATCAACGGCAAGTGACATAGGAGAACATTGACTTTAAATGTGGGATACTGCACATTAATAAGGATTATAATATCAGTGTGTTGCAAAGAAGATAGTGTGCATAATAGGTTTGGGTGAAAAGGAATGTGTCTCAGCAAGAAGAAGTAACAGCAATGTGTTGATTACAAGTCATGACATACTTCTCAGATAACTTATCTCTGCTGTCATTCATGTACATTACAGTAGTATGAGTGACATGTAGCTGTTTCACAACTGATGACAATCACACTTGTGACACAGTGGATTGACAGACATTCATGACTGTTCAGCTCAGGATGATTGTATGCCAATAGTAATTATCTGTTGTGTCATTTTCAATATTTCCCTATGTTTGGGTAACGTGCAGTGTAAATACAAACAGAGAGGTCATACATAGGACAGCACACTACTTAATAACACTCAGGAAGTATGTGTGCAAAGGTTCCACACTATTGTAATCATTTGCAAGTCTAAATGTGCTGAAGTGCAGACCTAACTTCATCAGGGATGGGTGACAGCAACAGAATAATACTGTTTGGCAAACTGGACCAAATCAACTGTGTCAAGCAGACAGATAGGTGAAGTGGAAAGCTATAAATGGGGCAAATTCTTTTTGTGGAACAAATGCCCATTTTATTTTTTGTTTTAGTGAGATGAATGTTGGGGAAGGTTTTTAGGTATAAGAGGGTAAGGTACATCAGGTAGGTTAGGTAGCATGGGAGGACAAACAAGACAGACAGGGATAGTGATGGGCAAAAAAGGTTGGAGGACACCATGACTGGGGATAGGGGATATCAGAGGTACATCTGTGTACTGCATGAGCACAGTCAGACTCTAGTCCTCACCCTCAGAACTGTCATCAATATCTCCTGTCACAGATCACTGGATTAGTGGTGATTGGGGCAACGACTTTGCAATTTGACATAGGACCTTTTCTGCTCTGCTGATTTGGGCACCAAGGCCTCTCTCCATGATGTCCTCCACCTGCCCTGTCAGCTCCTGATTGGTGTCAAAATTGCTACCTCTAGTAGCACTCATGTTGGGTACTACTGTACCAGCAGCCTAGGTTGAGCTACCTGATGCAGTTTTACCAGGCAGTGCAGGAGTTGTGAAGACAACACTGACAGATTGTGACTCAGATGTGCTGGGTGTCTGTGCTCCTGTGGTGGTGCTACAACAGCCACCTGTAGATGTATGGAAGGACAATCTCCAGTAGTCAATCTAGCTCTCTGTGATGATTGTCATTTGTGTTGCAGCAGCAATGTTTATGCACAGAATAAACATTAAAAAAAGTGAGCGAGATATAGAGTTGGGGAGAGAAAATGTGGATAATGACATCAAATTCATGTCAGATTAATATTTCAGCATATATAAGCAAATATAATACATGACTATGTTAACCTTTGCCATATCCAGATATTCTATTTTAAATAATATGGAAATAGTTAGACTGTGGTATATCAGATGTATGCATTCCAAGTAAATACATCCATTTAAAAAATGAATGTTTAATGTTATTTAATACTGCAGTAAATAATTTTTGCACACTATCTTGTAATAAAAGCTACTTATTGCTACTGAGAATTGAACACTAAGCTGGTTTACACATTGCCTAATGCAATGATCAAGATCTATTGGAGCAGGCATGTATGCTTGATATAAAGGTTAGGAATGCCTACCCAGTTGTCTGTGTCTCAAGCTCATATGGACCAATGCCCTGAAACTGCTTGCATTCATACCTGATCCGTACCTACCAATTGCCTGTCTGAGTCATGCCAGTCATTCCTGATGTGCATCCTTTTTTCTTAGCAATTTGTGCTGGTCAAAAACCAAGTTACTAGTAATGGATCTATTAATGTCCACTACTTCCTTAGCCTCTGGAGATACCAAGAAATGTAATTATTGCAGTCAGTGCCCTTTTATTCATGAGGACCCCACCTCGGTTAAGACTGGAAAGAACATGTACCAACTGATAAACCTCCTAGGGCCAATTGTGGCTACAAGGCTGTGGTATATGCAGTGGTTTTCCAAGCCTGTAGTGTTTTTTATATAGATAAGAATGTGTATTCTTTAAGGGAGCATATATATGAGCATGATTACAGTATAAGAACAAAGAAGTGTAAAAAGTCAGCATAGTATTAATTGTGTTATTAAGAATAAGTTTCTTTTTACAGTATTAGAAAAAAAAATATATATTGGTGTTTTTGTGGGTGATTGAGAAAACTACCTAGAATGTAGAGAAGTTTGCTGACAGGTTTATTTTGCAGTACACCGTCTACCTGGTTTGTAGTATTTGCATGCTAAAAAGGAGAACTTACAATATTTAAAGTGCATAACTTTTAATTTGTGTGTTGCTTTTAATGATGTGATTGTGGTTAAGCCATGTCTATTTTTTGTATAACTTTATGGTTTAAACTAATTAAAGTAATGGGTAGTATTTTAAATTGTAGTATTTTTAGGTGCTTGTTTCTTTAGGGTAATAAGTATGTTTGTTATGTGATGGTGCCATTTCATATTTAAACAGTGATTTGGTTTGTGTTAGTCACTCTGAAGAAGTCCTTAATATACTGGGACGAAAGCACTCAATGACTGCTATTAAACTGTTTTTCTTGGTATTTACCACCTTCTGTTTTATTATTTTTGTTGTTTGAGGGTAAAACACAAGGTAATCAAGGGAATGAGCAGGATCAAGGTGGAGAAAGTGGTAAACTTTTTAGGGGCCAAGTGCCCAAAAAATCTTTCGGCTTTTTATATATATATATATATATATATATATATATATATATATATATATATATATATATATATATGTAACATATCTGTCAATATGATAGGTATATCTAGATAGGTCTATGTGTGTGTGTGTGTGTGTGTGTGTGTGTGTGTGTGTGTGTGTGTGTCTGTGTATGAAAAGAAGGTACATTGGGGAAGCTACTAAGGGAAGTAAGAGGAAGGTAGATGGTTATGGTAGGTAGCAGGGGCACACAAAAGACACAGAAAATAGACATGACTGACAGTGGAGGGGATGACATAATCAGGGATGGGGAAGAGAGGGGAGAAGGAGGCATCAGACACATAGAGGAAAGACAACGGTGGTGTGCAGGATTGGACAACAAACAAGAGCAGGCATAGACACAAAAAGGAGGGGAAACATTAGAATGGGGGATATGATGGGATGCAGAGCTGCATTCCCTGCCACCACAACCAAAAAGGAGCTTCATGTACATCTTAATACCAGTGTGGAGCAGGGACATGATGCCATGAGTCACCAGAACAGGGTCTCCAGCAGTTCTTTAGTTACATCTGTAACCACAAAGGTAAGGCCCAGATTTGCATTGAACTCATAGTTAATGGTACTACATAAACAAAACCTGTGAATATAGCAAACCTACTGGCTGACAGGTTCAGTGAAAATTCCACTCCCCTGTCCTGCCACATATACCCCAAAGCATCCCTAACACCTGTCCCCCACCTAGTATCTCTGAGGAGCTGGTCTTAAACGACCTCTCCAAGGCCAAAAACGCAGCCTCTATGGGACCTGACAACATCTCAAGCTGTGTTCTACATGGGTTAAAACAAGAATTAGCATGACCATTGGACATGCTTTACATTCACATCCTAAGCACTGGCTTCATTCCAGCTGAATGGAAAACAGCTACTGTCATCCCTTTGCACAAAGGGGGTGCATCCACGGACCCCGGGAACTACAGACCCATTGCCTGACCAGCCATATCTGCAAGGCTATGGAACAACTCATCATGGATCTTATTAACAAAGATATAGGAAATCTCCAAATGCTTGACCCCACCCAGTTTGGCTTTGTCAAGGGGAGATCATGCCTGTTAAACTTAGTGGACTTATTCTAGACAGTCACCAAAGCTCTAGATGAGTGCAAATCTGTGCATATGGCCTACCTAGACTTAGCCAAGGCCTTTGACACAATCCACCACTCAGGCATCATTGATAAACTTACCCAGCTGGGTATCATCTCATATATTGTCAGGTGGGTTGCAAACTGGCTCACTGACAGATCTCATATGGTCAAAATAGGGGACACCACCTCCTCCCACAGACCAGTAACCAGTGGTGTTCCACAGGGATCGGTTCTGGGATCCCTACTGATCAAAATCTACTCCTCTGAAGTACAGGCTAAAACTAAAGGACTGTGGCTGACAAATTTTGCTGATGACTGCAAACTGGGAGTGATCATTGAAACCCCTAGCGATGTCAACATCCTACAAGAAGGTCTTATGCAGACTAATGACTGGTGCCAAAGTCATGGTTTTAAACTATCATCCCCTTTGGCATGAGTGATGTTCCTGCAAACTATCACATCAATAGCAATATCCTAAGCACACAGTCAGTAGTGAAAGATCTGGGCACACAGAGCAACCTTAACTTCGATCACCATGTCTCCACAGTGGTAAGAAGGGATTTTATAATGCTCATCTCATAAGTAAGGGCATTGCCTCCAGAAAAAAGTGGTTATAACCCCCTGTACTCTTTCCTCATCAGGCCAATAATAGAGTACAATGCTCCCTTTGGTATATTACTTTCCAAACACCTGCAGCAATTGGAAAGACCACAAAGGTTCCTTACAAAGAAGATTCAGGGCCTCAAGATCTGTATTATTAGGACAGACTGAAATCATTGTCACTTTACTCTTTGTTATACAGATTGCTCAGAGGTGACCTGTGCCTTGCATATACAGCAATGTCTGACCCAGCTTTAATGTAAATGCTGCACATTCATAAGTCAAATGGCACACGGGTCACTCACTCAAAGGAAATTAACTTGGTATGTGACATCAACAGAACTTGCTGAAGAGACAGATTTGTCTCACAGAGGTTCATAGGTTCATTGGTTCATAGGTTGGTACTAGGCTATTGGCCCTAGGGCCTATACAAGCCTAGCCATAACAATTCCCTGGCTATTTCTTCCCACACTATTTACTTCCCTGGACCCCTGTCTAGCAGGGTGACTGACGTGATCCGTGGGGTGAATTTCCTTTCTCCCATCCAATAATCAAGGTTCCTTTTGAAGAGGGCCAAAGAGGCGCTCTGCTTGACATTTATGGGTAGTCTGTTCCAGAGTCTGGGGAATCTCTGGGTCAGGAACCAATCCCTCCAGCATGTTTTGTTTATTGTGATGACAAGATTTAGATCCCTGGAGTGTGTGGCTCTGAGAGATTGAGATTTCTTTAAGTGTAGAATGTCCAACACACTGGGTTTGACATGGCCTTGTGTGTTAAGCAGAGATCACCTCAGAGTAGACGATATGCGACAGAGAATAGCTGGAGTTTTTTAAGGTGGTCAGCATAGGGCATCTGCTTTATCCATGTGATTCTTTTAGTGAGGTATTTCTGCGGTCTTTCCAGTTGTTGCAGATGTCTTGAGAGGTACATACCAAATGTGGCATTGTATTCTATAATGGGTCTAATGAGGGATGAGTACAGTGGGACAATGACCTCCTTTTTTTCTGGATGAAAAGCCCTTAGTGATGAGGTGTGCCACATAGAAGGATTTCCTGACTGCTGTGGTGATGTGGTTATTGAAGGTGAGACCACTGTCCACCTGTGTCCCTAAGTCTCTTATCACACTTTCAGTGTTTAGTGTACTGCCACCTATGTTATAATTCATGGGTACATGTTTTTTCCCAAAGGGGATAACTATATATTTCTTGGCATTGAGCTTGAGCCCATGGCTCCGGCAACAAGCATCTGTTTCTGTAAGGCCCTTTTGTGGAGTATCCACATCATTTGGGGATTCAATAATGGCTCCCAGTTTGCAGTCATCTGCGAACTTTGTTAGCCAGAGGACCTTAGTGTTGGCCTGTACTTCAGAGAAGTAGATGCCAAATGAGAGAGGTCCCAGGACTGAACCCTGGGGTACTCCACTTGTCACTTGTCTGGAGCTGGATTTGGAGTCGTCTACTTTTACAGTGTGGGTTCTGTCAGTAAGCCAGTTGGCAACCCATCGAGTGACGTAGGGATTAATGCCCAGCCCAGTAAGTTTATCCATGATTCCAGAGAGGGGGATGGTGTCAAAGGCCCCGACAAGGTCCAGATAGGCTTCGTGGACCACCCTACCCTCATCCATGGCTCTGGAGACTGACTCAAAGAAGTCAATAAGGTTCAGGAGACAAGATCAGCCCCTCATGAACCCAAACTGGGTGGGGTCCAATGTTTTAAGGTTGCCAATGTCTTTGTTTATAAGTTCCATGATAATACGTTGCCCCACCTTTGGAACATGCTTCCTATTTATGTTAAACAAAGCCTCTTGTTGGCCCTATTTAAGCATAATTTGGATGACTGGATGAATAATCAACAATTCACCCTGGGGGGGTTCCACCTATGTCCCTTTTGGACAGGGGCAATAGGTGCTGATTTTAGTGTTTGCTTGAACCAGACATCTTAGGAACATAGGCTGAACTTGGCTTGGCTTGTATGAGCTCTAGAGCCATTAGCCTAGTAGCCTCCTATGATCCTATGATCCTTTGAAATCTGGAATCCAGTTGCCTATCAATAAGGATCCTACCATTTCCTCCAGCTACTGCAGAGTAACATACGTGTTGCTTCCACTCTCACTGCTTCCTCAGCAGCACCTGCAAATGGTCAAGTGTGATCAATGCACTACACAGGTAAACAGATGCAAAAATAGGAAAATAATAAGAAAATAAAATACAATAAAATAAAATAAAATACTGAGGCCCTTGGTAGCCTTCCTGTGTGAGTATTGGCCTGTATTGCTGGTGGACGAGGTAGAGAAAGATTTTGGACTCCTCTGGGTACTGTCTTTGGACTCTGAACTCTTTACTTGCATCCATGTTTGGCATTTTAATAGTCTACAGAAAAAAATGGATAAAATATTGAAGTCACACTCCTTTTCATTTGCCAACTCTTACAATGGGTTTCATCTCATTTGTTCAACCAGTGGTGGGAAAGCCAAATATAAATAACATATGACAGTAATTGTAAATAGCAGTTTGAGGAGTGAAACACAACAGGTATATGCCTTTTGGTATACTGTGGATGTGAACTATGCATTAGAGTGACTCCACTCACAGTACGTGTTGTCTGGAATGCAGATATCCCCCAAGAGCCATAAAATGAATCATGCATGCACACTACTGCTCATAGATGTCCAGGCATGTGTGTGATGCCACAAGAAAGGCAACATAAAGGTTATCCAGTATGCATGATACAAATATTGAGGGACACAGAAACATGTATGTGTTGAGCCCTCATCTGCATAATCATCATGCCAACTCTGCTTCTTGACATGCTACAGAAGGAGCCATGAGGCACTTATGTGACTGAACTCAAGAACTAAGAAAAGTAAAGTTTTACACAATTCTTGCAGCATAAACTCCATGAATCAGTGGTGGTCAATTCACTGGCTTGCTGCTTATACATTTCAGATCCATTCCACCATCTTGGGCATCATTTGCATACACCAGGATGCTCATTTTAATTATATTCTTCATTGCAATGTTGTTATATGGCCATTAGCATACACCACATCCAGATGTACTGCTTGGGTCTATATTATACGAATTAAGTTTTATAACTTTGAATACCATTGATCGACACTATATGGTAGAAGTTATAAAACTTCGACTAGTTAAAAAAAAAAAAAAAGTAACCTAATGGGTTAAAGCAAGGGGGCAAGCCCACTTTCACTCCCCCCACACCCCCTGCTCTTTAAATATACCAACTCAGATCCTGCACTACAATACAGTAAAGGGAAGTCTTCCCTTTACCACATTATACTGTGGTCTCGGAGTTGGTATATTTAAACAGCGGGGGGGGGGGGTGCCCCCTGCCTACAACCCTTAGTTTAGGGTTTATTCTTTTATTTTATTTTTTTAACTATTCAAAGTTTTATAACTTCGACCATATGGTGTAGATCATATGGTATTCAAAGTTATAAAACTTTGTTCATATAATATAGACCCGTACTGCTTTACAGTTAACCCTGACAGTAAGTGTTTCTCTAAGTCACACGCACCCTGAGGGTGGCCTTTCATCTTACAAATTCACTCACAGCATTATAGCAAGGTTTTCTGAATTCAGCCCATGTTTTTTAATGGTTGTTTGACTATAGTCATCTTAGCATTTGTGCAGTACCATACAGGTACATGCCACTCAACAACACAGCATATACACCACTGGACTAACTAGTCTGCAACAACACAGGAATGCTTTCACTTTAGGTGTAGTAAGCTTTCTCAGCCTGACTTCATGCAGGCAATGAAAGGTAAGGGTCATTACTTTTGGCATAAATGATGTGCCAGAAATATCTGCTGTACCCACCCAGTATGTTATAATAACACACCAAAAATCAAGGCATTATCAAAAATGTGCATTTTTGTTTCATGGTAAAACTAAAGACAGTTGTGATGACTCTTTTTTTTTTTTTTACAACCAAGTACACCAAAATAGCTTTCTGAACAAAATGAAAACATACAGTGTACCTTTTCCTTTCTGTATTGCTTCCTTAGATTTCTTCCAGGAAGATGTTCAGGTTTTCTCAGACCCACTGCAGCATAACCTAGAACCAAATGTTCCTGGCAACCATTTTACCTCTATGAAAGGCCAAATTCTCCAGTTTGGTGGACCTACAGTCCTTCTATTAACTAAACATTGCAGGGATCCTCTGTAATAAAAAATGGTATCTACTTCTCAAAGCAACAGTTCTATTTGCAACTATTTATACCAGGTTTTAAAATAATTTTATATATAACTATTTATGTCAATTTATACACCATTCTAGCAAGAGCTTTCATATTGTGTTACTAGCTATACAGATATATGTATATATGATTATATCATAAATATAAGAATTCAAACAAAATCAACCAATAGAAGATTGAATACACTAAAGCAAATATACTTAAAAGCAACTACATAAAAGGGATGCAGCAAAGTCAGTTACAGCCTTGATATTTAAACTACTTCAGTGTTATTAAAACAACAAAATAAAACATACAACCAATTTTTTTTTTTTTTTGCAGAGAGCAAGCTCCCCTGCATATCCACATCCCCACTACTTTATATATACCAACTCCAAGATCACTCAATAGCGGGAAAGGGCATATTCGCAGTCCCAGCTGTATCACAATATCACACAGATCCCAACATGTTAATGTCTCATCGTTTCCTCATATAGTTCTGTAATATCCCTTAACCTCATAGATTATCAAAGTGAGACAAATCTAAAATATATTTAGACCTACATATATATACTTAGCAACTAGCTAACATAACAATAATTCCAATAGCATGCATTTTCTAATTTTCATAAACTGTCAAAATACTATCTCCATGACATTTTCTTAACTACATTGCTAAATCATTTTCCAGAAAGCCAAAACTTTCATGGGCACCAGACCAAAACACATAATAGACACTTCAAAGCTAAAACAGTTCTCCCTTTACACCTGTAAAACTAGAACCATCCTTTATTCTCACTTATCCACATTGCAGTCACCATTCCTGCAATCTCATATGAGTGCAGTCACATAGCTTTGTAGTTGTCCTGCTTTAATACCAGTACATATCATCAACCTAATATGAATTTGCTCATTTATATTATGCAGATAGACTGACAGATAGCTAGCTAGTTAGATGGACAGATATAAGTATATGGTGTGCTAACTTACTACCTGCTGATGGGCTTTCAGATGAGGAGCTTTTAAGTGTCACAGTGAGTTTCACCACAATGTGTTGTATTGTGCAAGCCTTTTCTGGCGTGATTACCCCTTTCTTCACAGTAGTGTGACAGTGGAGTTGTATATGTACTGGGATGAGGGGAGGAGTTCTCCACACAGGGGGTTCAAGGGGGACTGCCCCCCTGAAAAAAATATTTTTGTGTTTTATTCAACTCACCTTTTCAATTTTCCTGTTTCAGATCAAATGGGTAGTAGGTAAACCATGTGTGTGTATGTGTGTGTGTGTGTGTGTGTGTGTGTGTGTGTGTGTGTGTGTGTGTGTGTGTGTGTGTGTTTGGTGTGTAGTGGTTAGGTAATGTGTTACATCAAAAAGTTGTTTTACTTTTTTCTTCTTCTTGATCTGATGTCATGGAAGGGCACTGTAATTCTATAATTCTAGGAAAATATGAGAGACAGTTCTTAATAAGAAAAAAAAATGAAAATTAAGGTACCTTTTGAAAGGAAAATAACACATTTTAGTAGCCTGCATCACTGGCAGTTTATATGCTTACTTTAATTTGCTGTTAATACTTAACAAAATCAGTTAACTGTTTCTGCATGCATCATGTGGTTGATGCTTAACTTTTTCCTGCCAAGATCCATCAAAAGAGAATGAATCACAGAATTCATATTATAATGAGCTAAGAACTTATTACTTTAAATGTATAAGCTAAATTGTGTGTGAAAGACATCTGATCAACATTCAAACAGCTGAATAACATTTTCTGTCAAAACAAACTGGTTGTTACTGAAAATTGGAAGGGGCTTTTCTCCTTTCTCCCCAAATGCAGCAATCTTGAATTCATTACATTAGGTATGTAAGTGAGGATTATAGCCTCATGGAGGGAATTTTGAACTTTGTCCCTCCACAGAAATTCCAGTTTAGCTTTTCACCTTTTCTCATTTTGTTTCAGTAGTTATTTTACAAACTGGTTTTGACCAAACATTTTGAATCCATATAAAATGCATATTGGTTCATTCATTTTTACTACCTGCTTATCCATTGCAGAGTTATAGGGTTCCAGAATTTATCTTGACAGACAATAGGCATACGAGACAAAGCCTGTCATATAAAGTGCACCATGCCACTATATTTCATAGAAAGGGAGAAACCAGCCCCAGACTGACTGTGATCTCTGTGTGCTCTTAAGGGAAATAGTACTTGACTGTGTGTGTATTTATTATTCATTCCCTATATGGATGCCCCTCACTAGTGTTAGTGGTGAGGATTGAGGCTCCTTGATTGCTGGGCTAGTGCACAGGCATCATATATTAATTGGTGGCAGTGGTGTTTATCCACACCACATATTAATTGGTTGGAAAATACTAATTGGCTTGTAGTGGTATGAGTATAGTGAATTCCTGTAGCTTTTGTACAGTGATCACTGAAGGTGTTTTGTACTTTAAATCAACCATGCAGTGAATACTCAGAGTTTAGATCACAATTGTTGTATTTCTTTTGTTAGCTTAGTTAGTCAGGGAGAGCAGGGAGCATGTCAACAGAGGAGTACGGAAAGCTGACAAGGAGCCAACTGACTGAGATGTGCCAGGGTAGGGGACTGGTACATGGAAACCTGACTAAGGCAGACATGATTGCAGATTTGGTCACAGCTGCATCAGGAAACAGCAACCAGGAGGATGATCAGACTGACAGTGGAGATTTACCACCCACAGAGAATGGACAGCTCACCCTTTCTGCAGAGGACTTAAAAATCCATCTGAAGCTAAAGAGACTTGAGTTGGAGGCCAGGCATTTGGAAATAGAAGCAGCTGAGAGACTGAGATGTCTGCAGGCTGAGGAGAATGAGAAACTGCTATGCATGGAAGCTGAGGAAAAGGAGAGGCAGAGGCAGCATGAGAGGAAGATGCTGACTCTTCACCAGAGTCATGGAGGTAATGGGGAAGGGAGTAACTGGACCCTAGAAGCACAAAAGGTCAGTAATGTTTTTCCACAGTTTAAAGAGGGGGATCATTTTGATAGTTTCATTCATATGTATGAGAGGGTATGTAAACAGTATGATGTTGACCAAAGGCTCTGGGTACTGTTCCTGACTCCCGTACTCCATGGTAAAGCTGTAACTGTGTTGTCTAAAATGTCTGACATTGACTGTTTTAATTACACTGTTGTTAAGCATTGCTTGTTAGAATGTTTTAAGCTAACACCTGACTTATAGGAAAAAGTTTTGTGAGCATAGACGCAAGGCAGATGAAAGTGTGTGTGAATATGTTGCTGAACTGTGCACTTATTTTCATAGGTGAGTGAGTGGATGTCAAGTCACCACTTTTTAAGTGCTGGCAGACCTTTTGGTGAGGGAACAAGTCCTTAGCACTTTGCCTGAGGATATGTGGATCTGGTTAGCTGATAGACAATGTTCTACTTCAGATGAGTTGAAGAAGAAGGGAGACCTATACCTAGCAAACACGGTATCCTGCACAGGAAAGGGAGCCCCAGTACTGCTCATGGGTATAAAGGAACCCATGGTGGGCAGCACAGATTGGACCAACACAATCTGCCAGTAGCAGGGGAAACCACTTGCCCAGGTACATGTCCAGGACCTAGGGTTAAATGTTTTGAATGCAACCAGTGGGGCCATGTGGCATACAGATGTCCATGGAGGCAAGGTGGGGAAGAAAAGGTGAGAGAGCCAGTAAGTGGGAAAGACAAAATGCCAATAGTAGGTTGTCTTGAGACTACAAGGGTACCAAACTATCATCCTGCAGATGTCTTGATAGGGAAGGATTTTGATGAGGCAGTACTATGTGTTAATGCAGTTACATGCAGTCAGGCTTCAAGACAAGCATGTGGGTCTGGTAGGCTGGGGTAGACCCAGACAGACCACATACTTCCAGCCAGGACTGGTGAGGTGGTTACTTCAGGGAGGGGGCTACTCTGTAGCAGTGAGACTGAAGGTGAGCCACAGCTGCTTGTGGGTACTGATGTTCCCTTGGACAGACTGACTGCAAAGGTAGTGGTGAGTAGTAGTACCCAGGCTGACAGTGAGGCACCACTGTCAGAGGATGCCAGACTTCCTGTGGAAGGGGAGCTGGGAAGGGTTACAAAGCGAGAGTTGAGACAAGCTCAGCTCCCAGACCCTACATTGCAAGGCCTGAGGCAGGTAGCTAGGAAGGCACCTGATTCTCAAGTGGAGGGGGGTCTGTATACTCTGACAAAGGGTTACTGTGTAGAAAGTGGACTCCTGAGGGTGGGCTAGAAGATGAGAGGGTACAGCAGTTGGTAATGCCTAGAGCCTACCATCTGGCGCTTCTAGCCATAGCCCACAATATTCCCTTTTCAGGTCATATAGGCATAAAACATACAAAAATACATATTATGCAGAGCTTCTATTGGCCTGAAATTTCCAGAGAAGTAACAGGGTACTGCAGAACCTGTGAGCAGTGCCAAAAGTTAGGCAAGGCAGGAGACAAGGTGAGAGCTCCTTTGATGCCATTGTCTGTGATTGAGAAGCGGTTTCAGAGGGTAGATATGGATATTGTGGGGCCTCTGAGTACCCCAAGTTCCACAGGGAAAATGTATATCCTAGTGGTAGTGGATTATGCTATACAATACCCTGAGGCAGTGACTCTGTTCTCCACTGAGGCAGAAAAGGTGTAAAATGCTTTGTTTGAAGTTTTCAGCAGGGTAGGTTTCCCAAAATAAATACTGACTGACAGAGGTGCAAATTTCATGTCAGACCTGCTGGCTTGTCTGTGGAAGCACTGTGGGGTGAAGCACCGGAAGACCACCCCCTACCATCCCCAGACTACTGGTCTGATTGAGAGGTTAAACTCTACAATCAAGTCCATGTTACAGGCTTCTGCAGACCAGTTTAAGAGGGAGTGGGACAAATATTTGCCCCATCTTTTGTTTGCTTACAGAGAGGTTCCCCAGGAATCCACAGGTGTTTCACCCTTTGAGTTGCTGCATGGGCATAGGGTGAGGGGACCTCTAAATTTAATTTGTGATGAGTGGGAAGGTGAGTGTGAATCTCACAAGGAGTCTGTTGTGGCATATGTCCTAAACTTCAGTACAAGGCTCAGGGAACTCATGGGCTTGGCTCAGAAGAACCTGGCAGAAGCCCAACAACAGAAAAAGGTGTGGTATGAAAGGAATGCTTGAGCTAGAGAGTATGCTGTGGGACAGCAGGCAATGGTTCTCATTTCTGTCAGACACAACAAGCTGCAAGCAGCTTGGGAGGGACCCTTCAAGGTGGCAAGAAAGGTAAGTGATGTTAACTACATGGTGGGACTGCTAGGCAGGAGGCAGGGGCACAAATTGTACCATGTTAACATGATGAAACCTTACCATGATAGGGAAACCCTTGTGCTGAGCATTTGCAGTGGATTAAAGGAGGAGTTTGAGGGAGATCTGGTGATTGATCTCCTCAGTGAGGCTCAGACTGACACCTCAGTGGAAGGGGTAGCAATGTCCCAGTTTTGAGAAATCCAAGCAGTGTTACAGGAGTTTGGGGTCATGTTTACTGGGATACCAGGGAGCACCCACCTGGTGCAGCACCAGGTGGATACAGGACCCCAAAGGCCTATTAGGCAGGGCCCTTATAGCATGCCTGAGAGAGACAAACAGACTCTAAGGGAGGAGATACAGGAGATGTTGGAACTAGGGATGATTCAAGAGTCCAAAAGTCCCTGGGCCTCCCCAGTGGTGCTGGTGACAAAGAAGGATGGCAGCAACAGGTTATGTGTGGACTACAGGAAATTAAATAGTCACACAGAGTCAGATGCTTACCCTATGCCTAGGACAGATGAGACCCTAGAGCAGCTGGGTGGGGCTAAGTATCTTAAAACCATTGATCTTACCAAGACTCTTTTTTGTAACACAGTGGGAAAACACTGGAACCTCCTGCCCAATGAAGTAACATTACTTTCATCCTTGCCTCTCTTTAAACATAACCTCAAAAAACACCTCCAAACAAACTAAGTATAGCTCCCTAATTTTCGAAATTCCTACTATTCTCGCTTAAATTACTAACACTATTTGTTACATACTAATTCCTAGTAAGATAGACTAACTGATACTCCCAAATTTATATGCCAATAAACTCTCTCTAGTAGATTAATTACTCTTAATTAACTAACTTCTTTTTCTATCTTATTAATACTGGTTGTACAGCTTACTTTCTGTCTCTAAGCACAAGTCCTTCTTGTATTTTTATTAAAATCTTTTCTGTCAATTTCTACATTTAATTCTTTAAATTTTAAATTTTTAATTTTTAATGTTGTAATTTCTATAATTGCCGGAGCTTTTCTCACCGGGCCTCTACTGAAAATGGAAATATATCCAGTTAGACTAGCCCGGTTAACAAATGTAAAATAAATAACAAATGTAAAATAAAATAAATAAATAAATAAGGGTTACTGGCAGGTGCCCTTGACTCCCACTTCTAGAGATAAGTCAGCCTTTGTGACTCCTTTTGGCTTGTATGAGTTCACAAAGATGCCCTTTGGGATTAAAAATGCCCCAACAACTTTCCAGAGGCTGGTAGATCATATCCTAGCAGGAGCAGAAGGGTTTGCCCTTGCTTACCTAGATGATGTTGCCATCTACACCATTCCTGGCAAGAGCACCTTCAGCATGTTAGGGAGGTGCTGGGCAGACTACAGAGGATAGGGTTGACCATTAAGCCCAGCAAATTTCAGGTGGGTATGGCAGAGGTCTCCTACCTGGGTCATAGAGTGGGGAGTGGGAAGATCAGGCCAGAACTTGCCAAAGTAGAAGCCATTCAGGCATGGCCTGCACCCGTTACCAAAACGCAGGTGAGGGCATTCTTAGGGACAGCAGGGTACTACAGAAAGTTCGTCCCCAGTTATAGTAACTTAGCTGCCCCCTCACAGGCCTGACAAGGAAGAACAGAGACAGCCAGCAAAATGGCAAGTTGCTAAGATGGAACCTAGGGTTGCAAGCATACGATATGTCAGTGCAGAACCACAGTTGGATTAGCAATGCCAATGCAGATGGGCTCTCAAGACAGGGAATGGGTTAAGGTATACTCAGACAGACTTAACCCTCTCAAGCAATGTTTCTCAAGGGTCACTTGAAAAAATACATTGAATTCTCCATTGGGGGGGGGGGGGATGTGTGAAGATAGGTGAAAGCTGCCAGCCTTGCCAGATAGAATTTTGTAGATAATTCTGTCATTTGTA
The DNA here is from genome assembly GCF_019279795.1 of Protopterus annectens. Lineage (NCBI taxonomy): Eukaryota > Metazoa > Chordata > Ceratodontiformes > Protopteridae > Protopterus > Protopterus annectens. The sequence goes on along the minus strand of NC_056727.1, from coordinate 526,038,488 downwards.
AATATTAATGTAAGCCACAGGCTTGTTCTCTTAAACGTGAAAAGACTGCATTGGATATTGAACTGCAAAAATGTAACAACAGTGCACTCCGTTGTAAGAAAGCTAAGTCAAGCATTTTATTATCAAAATTTGGAGCCGATATGTCTAGCGGGAGGCATCCTGCCTATTGTTTTAAATCCAGAGTTAATGGCTAGAATTTGCATGGATAAATGTCCTTTACTGCTCTGGTTTCTGACCAGGTGTAAAGAATGTAAATGCAGTTTCTGTTAGCCTGGGAACACCAGAGAAGTGTGAAGAATGATGTCATGTGAAGCAGCTCTGTGTTATCAATTTAAAGAGAGAGAATCAGAGAGCTCTTAGCATTTTGTCTTGAAAACATCAAACATCACCAGTGTCTTGCTCTATATGTAAGTTATTTAGAACTGTGTTTTTCTTAGATATAGCTAGGAAATAGGAAGATTAGATTAGTTTGTTTTCCTGTGATGTCAGAACTTTTGCTACTGTATTATTTTAAGTATTTCTCTGTGATCTCTGAACTCTTGACTAGCACTGTGTAGTAAGAAGTATTGTCTTGTGTTTTTATTATTTATTAAATATTTTTAAACCTTTCAACTGTGGTTATTTTATGTAGAGTTAATTTAAGCTCTAGAGTACATTGCATATATATAATGATACTGTACCAAGTCACTCTAATAAGCCTTAACTGTTCAGTCACACTTCCTATTTGGGTAATAATATTGCACAGTAATACTTGGACACCCTTTCAGAAGGGCCTTTGAGTAGCTGATATTAGTGGGTGGTGGCAGCTAGTACTACCTTTTAGACTGGGCATAAAAGGGGCACAGCTGGAGAACCTGTGCCAGCCTTCCTCAGGAGTGTCTTTGTGGTTGTATATAACTCTTATCTCAAAGTGTGTGTGTGTCAGCTACTTGGAAAGGAACATGAAGCACTGGTTGGACAGAGAGGGTGCTGGGGGTTTTAGCTTGCCCACTAGGCTGAGATATGGACCCTATAGCTGTGCCAGTGGGGGGACCTGGAGAGAAAGGGAGAACCAACCCCAGACTAACTGTGAGCTGTGTGTGCTCTTAAGGGAAATTGTACTTGATTGTGTGTATTTATTATCCTTTCCCTATATGGATGCCCCTCACTGGTGTTAGTGGTGAGGACTGAGGCTCCTTGATTGCTGGGCCAGTGCATGGGTGTCACAAGTACATTTGTAAATAAGACCATAGGTGTCATTGTTACGCTTCAGACCTACAGGCCTTCAAGAAGTTTCAGTACAATGACCTTATGTCACTATGTTCTGCTTTTAATAAATGTAGAAGACAATTTTGAGGGAAGTTAAACGATTTCTTATAAGAAACCTTTTTTGTAACACTGCACTATGACTCAGGCAGAGGTCATCTCTAAGAAACAGAACATTAATGCAGCTTCTGAAACCTTGTTGGGTAGTTCATGTTTTCCTACCATATGATTCTTTACACACACACACACACACACACACACACACACACACACACACACACACACACACACACACACACACACACACACACACACACACACATCTGTATATTTATTTTATTTATTACTTTTGTTTACTGGGAAAGTCCAACTGGGCACAGGTCCCATTTTCAACAGAGGCTATAGGAGAAATGTACAGAATAAGTAGAATGCATTTATACATGATTTCCATAACAAATGTACATGGATAAAATAATGGGAAGAGTGGGAGAACTTGGCTTTACACTTCCTAGCTGTATTTATTTATTTAATGCTTTTATTTACCACCATATTCAGAAACTGATCATGTCAGTGAGGTATAAAGTGGGATAATGATCATTTTGTCTCGCAACTGCATGGATATGCCATTTAGAATTATATGGGCAGCATCTTATGCTTTTTTGACTCTCACCCCCCTACACATGCACAAACATACACATGCAAACCACAGAACTTAAAGTTCCGAATGTTGCATACAGTTACACAAATTGCTTTAATGGTGGTGTAATTTTTTTATGATGAGTGCTAATTTTACATACATAATTGATGTCTTTTTAGAAAGAATGTCACAATGGAACACATGTTTGACATTAATGAACATACAATACCTTCTTGCAGCAAATTGAAGTAAGAATATTGCAGAACTGTCAAATACCTCCTCCTCAGTATACCATTTCTATGTAGAATGCAGCTGTGTTTATATTTTATTTTGTTGCTAATGATAACCCTCTTCATTAATCTTAAAGATGTAATCTATACTACACAACATAACAACAAAACATAACAGAAGATAAGTATGTCAGTAAGAAAGAGCTCATTTCAGTAGTGACAACACACTTTAGCTTCTGTGGTACAATACAGATATATATACATATATATATATATACATTATATATATATATATATATATATATATATATATATATATATATATATATGTATAGTACAGACTACTATATGACTCTGCTAACCACCACCATATTTGTCAAATAAACTATTTTAATGCGATTGAGGAGTCACATAGCAGGCCAATGGAGGTGTAACAAATCAGACCCTGTACCCTTAACTACAAGAAACAACTCATTATCAGCACATAACCTTAATCCTTCGAACTGTCAGCAATGTTGTAGTATTGGATCTACATTATACAACATAAATAATGTATTCATATCTGAAGAAACAATTTGATGTTATTTACCTTGAATGTTTTGCTACTATGTGCTAATACTGACTGATATAGCAGAAACAAGTAATAATGAAATGGCCACAAATGCAAAGACCCAGGTTGTGTTTCACTGAGGGGTGGCACAAGCCAAAGTATACAACAGCTTGAGAAGCAAAAATTTACAAAGTATAGCTAATTCACAGACATCAATTTCACAAAAGCTCAGTGTTCAATATACAGCATATGCAAATGAGTGCATAATGGAATGTAAATAAGAAAACTCATGCAAATGTACAACATGGAATATGCAAATTCAGGACGCAGAAAAGATATACAATTCAGAGACATATAAAATTGTGGTACTATATGACTCTGTCCACTCATTTTGAATGTTATGATTTAAGGAGTACTTTAATGGGAGCCACATTAGGCACAGCTGTGGTAATATCTCAACCAGATGTATTGGAAGGAGCTGCTAGAGCCACTGCTGAAAATGTTACAAGTTATGACCACCTGAACCAACATAGCTGAAATAAGCAGCAACTCGACTATTTAGTATGTGACAAATCAACAGATAATTGATACCTACTGAGTGGAGAGGGATACACGTCAGGATGCAGTCAAACTGTGTCACCCATGAGTGCAACTAAGGGGTATGGGTAGTGCACCCATTCCCATGTGCACTAATGTATGTGCAGTGGTGACCATCATAGCTACAGGGACCATATAGCAACCCATAGGAGACGCATTAGGTAGATTACAGGCTTCTGTAGTCTGTGAAAGCCAGCAGAGTGAATGCTGGCAATGACCACCTAATGGCAGCTCAATAGTGTTACTGGAGGATGTGATCCCTGATGCCCATTAACCCCACCTGAATGTGAGGCTACAAAATTCAACTCTTACCACCCTATTCCCATTGTAGCATTAAAGCTAACTGTCACTCTATCCCCAACTTGTATCAGTGATGATGACTGTGTTCTGCCCAACTCCTAACCTTTGCAGGTATGTTGATATCTGATATACATTGTGGTTAGACAATTAACTCTTCTGCATAGCCTGAGTGTTACACCATGCATCATATTATTCTGTGTTATCTGTGCCATAGTCCATAGTTATGGGCCAGATACCAGATTTTGCCAGTATGGCAAAATATTGCACCCATCGCTGCCTAACCTGTGGCTGTGCTGCTGCATTCTCTACTCCTATCACATCTTCATGCCCTGATGCGGCTATATCAGACACACCATGTTTTGCAGTGGTGTTATCTGCCTGCATTCACTGTTCTTAAAAGACCACATACAGTATAATTTGTAAGGGATTGGATTGGTCTTTGATAACCACTGACCTAGTTGTTGTGAATGCAGGAGAATGAAGGCCTTGGCCCTTGCAAAAGTCGATGCACTATTAAAAAGCACCACTACTGTCCTGGAACATGTACTCCAACTTATAAAATGTGCTAAGTGTAACAAAATTACACTAACAAAGCAGTTTTGAATTTATAAAATCTTGAAGCATTGACTTAATAATGACTGTAACACTTTTTAAAAAGGGATAGAAAATAACAACCACTAGCTATAATATTTACAGTTTTTTAAGGACATTTGACTGTACTTGTTAAAACTGGCAGCTTTTCTTTTGCCATTAGGTGCTGGGTTCATAAATGCATAGCACATTATTTCTAACACTTTATTTCCTCTTAATGGTGTTCATACCATTTGCTAGTGATCATTTTTAGACAAGTTAATATCTGGAGCAGTTGTACAATAACATCCTGCATTTATGGCCCAAATGACAAGGGTAAGTGCAATCCCAGTTTTAATAAAGAATCATAGATTACTTGTCTGAGGTTACACTTCCTACTGAACTCAGCAGTCCTTCATTTTGGAAACAACTAATATATTTCTTCAGACCACTGAAAGGCAATTTTGTTGATCAAACTTAATCTCCACTGAATAACTCAAACCAAATTCCATTCCATCTGTACATCAGACAACTGCCGAAAACATAATATACTGTAACAATGGAAAATTGTTTACAAACATTTTTTATTACCAACTTGAGTACTACATATTGACTGAATTAAATGTAACTATTCAAAACTCCTGATCCCTATGATGTAAATATATGTAGGCTTTCATGAAAAACAGCAGGACATTTGTGACTCTTTTAAACATAAACACATTCAAAACTATCACATGACATGCATTTAAGCAAAAAAAAAAAAAAATGACAAAGCATTGATATTGCAAGTGTACTTACTAGTTGTAAAGGAATATTTACCTTCTGAAACTTATAAAGATCTTATGATTATGAAAATTATCCCTATCTGCAACTGTGGAGTGGATAAGTCTTAGCAGCAGTGGAAGTTTTGTATTGTTTGCTACTGTTTTTCCACTTGTTATTCATCTTCCATATACCATGTTTTTTATCATATTCCACGATGTTTCCACATGTTATATTTTATGCATTAACAATCATATTACAATCTATATTACCTAATATATCAGACAGTGCCTTTACAACGGCCCTTCTTTAATTGTATACTGTTATTTCCACATCTTTTTTATTCTAGAAAGTGATAGTCTAGTTGCATCATGTTAAAATCATTGTTTTCAATGTGTTCTGTCAGCATTATGACTTCCATTTACTTCTTATTTTTGGGACATGTATGTGAAATGTTTCACTCACTGTTAGCTCATTTTGTTTCTGACAAGGACGTTTCTAATAAAAGATGGACAGGACTTTTTATTTTTGATTTTTAATTTATAGATTTGCTAAACAAGTGAAGTCACATGGCCCAGCTTTTTTAGTTTGACTCACGACCACTGTTTAGTTAAATGACTTGCTTAAATTCACACAATACACAATTAGAGTTAGAGGGATTAAAACTCAGAACAATAGTAATAAGCTTGTTAGAAGCTCATAACATTAATTATTCACACTAAACTGACTCTCTTGGTGGCCCTGGTTTTCTAATTGCACTGCTGGTCACCCACTGCTTTTGTAAGTATAATATTATTCTCCTGAATTACTGCTTATGGACAACAACATGGACAATAGCTGAGCGGGACTTAATTAATACCTTTGTGTCTTCTGTACCTTCAGACTTGTTATGCTGGGTAAAGACCCCTGCATTATTTCAAGGAGAAGTATCAATATAAATCCAAATAATCAGCCATGCATTATACAAAGAATTTAAAACTTGTAAGACATTTTTCATAAGTATTTAGATAGTGAGCATACATATGAGTTACTAAAAAGTCAGATGATTGGAATAATAAAACAGTGTAAGAAACTTCTCTGTGTGGAAGATTTTCAGTCCATATATTTCTAGTTAATCACTGTATATTAATCAGATCAGACAGTAGTACTAGAAGTAGCAAATGTAAACTGACTGGAATAATACATGCCAATAATCTGATATTTACAAAACTATGTGTTCAGTAACACTTTATATCTTACATAGTTGATATAAACTAGAGAAGAGAAGTGAATACAGTGAAAAATTTTGGTTAGTAACGAAGAAGGGAGATTATGTAAAGTAGATGGAGAGTGAACAGAAGTGCTGTTTTAGAAAACAAAGATGAGTATAGCTATGCACATGTAGCTATAAATTATATTTATCTCAGAAAGCTGATTAGTTAGTAAGTTAATTATTTTATTTTATGAGAATGAATTGATCCGAAACAATAGACTAATTTAGTCATGACCCGGGCATACATGTGAGTTACTTACAAGTAAGATGATTGGAATTAAATACCTTTCAATAATCTGATGTTTAAAACATATGCATTAAGTAACACTTTATATTTTCTATAGTTTATACAAACAGAGGAAGGAAGTACCACTGTGAAAGATGTTGGCTATTAATGAAGAAGGGAGATTATGTAGAGTAGAAGGAGAGTGAAGAGCAGTACAGTTTTAGACAATGAATACAACTATAAATGTGAGCATGTAGCTATAAACTATATTTATCTCAGAAAGTTAGTTATTTAGTTATTAATTTAGTTAGTAAGTTAGCTATTTTTTATTTCCTATATTAACCAGAAAAATGAACTGATCCTAAATACCGAACTATTCTAGTCATGACAAGACCAACGAGCAACAACAAATATATAGCAGTATACACAGAACCAGAACAATTTGTATAAATACACAGTAGTGAACTAAAATTTATTTTTTATTTATTCTTTCTTGACAAGGTTATTCCCACTGGGCTAGATGCCTTTTTTTCCGAGGATTTATACTACTAGGGGAAATTTGTCCAGGGCTTTGGGGAACTTCCTCTATTTATCATTGTTGTGAGTGGGAAGCATTTTGGAGGAGCACTTTCTGTTTCCATTCCAGGTGCAGAGGTGGCCTGGAGAAACCTGGAGGCAGATGGAGAGAGAGAAGGAAATGATGGAGTACTGAAAGAAATTAAGGTGAAAGTAAATATCGAGACAAGAAAATGTGTACAGGATTTTGAGGAAATGTTTCAAAGAAACCTGTTTGAAGGTGATGAGTCATCAAATGATGGATGTATAATTACAACCCTCCAGTCAGGAGGGTTGTAGGATGATTTACTTAAAGAAATGGTGGTGCAGAGTGAGCCAAAAAATGAAGGAGATGTTTCCTAGGGGCTACATTATGCAAAAAAAGGAGGATGCAGAGACAATCCTGTAGAATAGTGGTGACATGGAAAAGAAAACATGCAAAGGAAGTAAAAGAAGGCAAAAGTGGAGTAGCAGAAAATAAGGCAGAAGAAAATGAAAAACTGATGTATGTGGTAAGGATTCAAAGTAAAGACAAAGAAATGGACAAGTATGAATTGTGGGACAATGTAATAGCTCTTTTGGGTGTAAAAGCACATAAGGTAAGAACATTTATTCTAATTAACAAAAAGACATTTTGTGACATTATATTTTAAACTGTTTTTCAATGGAAAATTTTCTTGAAAAACATTAAAAAAAGAAATACTGTAACTCCTGGAGTCTTTATGTACTAAAAGCATTTAACAGGGAAACAAAAAAAAGATTCATGTACAATTTCAAACAGAGGTAGAAATATAGACTTTGAAAGGACATTTGAAAGCTCTTAGTGAGGAAGCCCTGGTCACTGCAAAAGTTTATGACAAAAGAGGTTTATGCACTGGTGCTTGGGATTGTTATATTGTGTTAAGAACAGAAAGTGAAAAAAATATACATATACCAAGCATGATATATGTGGAAGGGAATAGGGTGTTATAAAATACTGGGGACAACCCAAAACATGTTTATTTTTTGGTGGAAAAGAAGGACATTTGATAAATAACTGTGATAAAGGAAAATGTTATATTTATGGGGAAATGGGACATGATGCAAAAATGTGAATTGAAATGTTATAAATATAACTAAATTGGACATTTATGGATGGATTGTAAAAATGAAAATAACAGTAAGGAAAAGAAAAAGAAAGAGAAAAATGAATGAAGAGAAGAAATGTTAGAAGTAGTCGAAATAGAAGAAAAATTAGTTGAGAGAAAAATAATAAAGATGTTGTAAAAGAAGGTTGTTCAGAAGTTGTACCCACCAGGAAGAAGTACAGAACTAACTCAAACAAGGCACCCTGGTGGAATCGTAAAATCAATAGGCTGTATAGCAGAAGGGAGAAAATCATGGCAGAAATTTAGAACTGCAGCACCCAACAGGAAAAAGCACTCTCATCAAACTAAACAAACAACTCAGAGAACAAAATAAGTTTACCAAAGCAATATTTGAGGTACATTTGGCCTCTCAGACCAAGGAAAACCAAAAGGCATTCTTTAGCTATGTCTGCAAACTCGAAGACAATACACAGTTGTATGCAGAGCTCATTGTAAATGGAGCCACCTATACTGAGCCAGAAGATATAGCAAACCTATTGGTCAACAAATTCACCTCCAACCTTAACCCTCTCTTCCCCTCAAAAGTTCTTTCAGGAAATACCATCAAATATAAGTCCCCTGCTATCACAAGGGAACAGGTCCTTAATGCTCTCTCTAAGGTGAAGAACACTTTACCAATACGCCCAGACAATATCACAGGATGCCTTCTAAATAGCATGAAACATGACCTATTAGGGCCTCTGGAATTGCTGTTTAAATGTAGCCTCCAAACCGGCCTCATGCTTCATGAATGAAGAACAGTAACAGCCATCCCTCTGCACAAATGTGGGCCATCTACAGACCCTGGATAGTACAGATCCATAAGCCTCACTAGTCATATATGCAAATCCATGGAAAGGATTATCATGGAAATGATCAATAACAATATAGTAAACCTCCAGACACTGGACCCAACCGAGTGTGGTTTCATCCAGGGCAGGTCATGCCTACTCAACCTGGTCACCAAAGCAATGGATGAGGGAAAATGGTTCATACTGCCTACTTTGACCTGGCCAAGGTATGTGACACAATATTTCACACAGGCATTGTTGACAAACTCAAGAGGTTAGGTACAAATCTGTATGTCACCTGGTGGATAGGCAAGTGGCTCACAAACAGGACCCAGGAAGTTAGAATTGGGGAGTCCACCTTTACAAAGAGGCCAGTCACAAATAGAGTCTCTCAAGGATTAGTCCTTGGACTGCTTCTTTTTGGCATTTACTTCTCTGAAGTCAAGGCCAATGTCAGTGGTCTCTGACTGACTAAATTTGTAGATGATTGCAAATTAGGAGCTGTCATTGAATCCCACACTGACAAGAATGTCCACCAGACAGGGCTGACAGAGGCAAACAGCTGGTGCCAGAGCCATGTACTAAAACTAAATGGCAGGAAATGCATAATAGTATCCTGCTGGAAGTCATACACCCATGGTAACTATAATATTGACCCCCTAGAGTTGACCCAGTAGTCAGGGACTTAGGGACACACATAGTAATCTAGCCTTTGACTATCATGTGTCTACAATACTGAAATCATTCTGTGTTACACAACTTATAAGCAAAGGTATGGCATCTAGGTCCAAGGAAGCCATTGTTCCACTGTATTTGACATTCATTATACCTGTCACTGAGTACAATGCCCCCTTTGGTATGTACCTAACCAATCATATCCAACAATTGGAATGTCTACAGAGGTTTCTCACTAAAAGAATGCAGGGCGTAAGTAAAATGTCTTATGCAGATTACCTCAAGGCCCTATCCCTGTATTCTGTCTCCTACAAGATGTTGAGGGGAGATCTATGCCTGGCATATAGGGCATTGTCAGACCACACTCTGATGGACCTCCTGCATATCCACAAAATAAACAACACCAGAATTAACCATTCTAAAGACTTAAGCCTTGCCTGTGATATATATAGGACCTGCTGGAGAGACAGGAACGTATCCCAGAGACTACCATGTCTCTGAAACAGGCTCCCCATCCATGTAAAGCAGAGTTCCTACCTAAGCCAATTCAAGTTTAACTTGGACAATTGGATGGAGAACAGGTTTGGCACTTATGTCTCTAATGGACACAGACAACCTGTAAATGGTTCATCTCCCAGGCCTCTGCTTGCAAACGTTTCATCTCCCAACCTCCAACTTACAGTTATCAAGGGTACCAGAACTTGTCAGAGATTTGGGATGCATGGCTAGGCTTAAAATGTCCCTTGTGATCATTAGCCTACTAAACACCTATGAAGTGATGAAGAAGACATAAACTGGGAGGAAGTAAAATGAAAAAAAATCTATTGGTAAAAGGTAAAAGACAGAAAAGGAAAATTTAAATGGATAAGTACCAAAGAAAAAAGAAAGGAACTGGATGAAATTAATTTATAGAGCTAAAGATGTGGGCTTGGTATAATGGTTAAGGTGGTTGCCTCATAAATACAAGGTACAGTATTTGATTCTCACTTTTGGGAAGGAAATTGTTTAGCCCTGCAAAGGACTGTTATGAAAGCTAGCCTAATAATTAGCTATGAACTTTTGAAACCATGAATCTAAGGACAAGAGAAAATAAAAAATTTCAAGTGCTTTCTGTAAATGTGAATAATATAAGAATATAGTAAGAAGATTAAGATTGTGTCTTTGTGGACTTGGAAAAAGCATATGATAGGGTGCCTAGAGAGGAGTTGTGGTATTGTATGAGGAAGTCAGGAGTGGCAGAGAAGTATGTAAGAGTGGTACAGGATATGTACAAGGGTAGTGTGACAGTGGTGAAGTCTGCAGTGGGAGTGACAGATGCATTTAAGGTGGAGGTGGGATTACATCAAGGATCAGCTCTGAGCCCTTTCTTATTTGCAATGGTGATGGACAGGTTGACAGACGAGATCAGACAGGAGGCCCCATGGACTATGATGTTTGCAGATGACATTGTGATCTGTAGTGAGAGTAGGGACCAGGTTGAGGAGACCCTGGAGAGGTGGAGACATGCTCTAGAGATGAGAGGAATGAAGGTCAGCAGGACTAAGACAGAATATGTGTGTGTGAATGAGAGGGAGGATAGAGGAATGGTGAGGATGCAGGGAGTAGAGTTGGCAAAGGTGGATGAGTTTAAGTACTTGGGATCAACAGTTCAGAGTAATGGTGAGTGTGGAAGAGAGTTGAAAAGATTTGGGATGCATGGCTAGGCTTAAAAAGTCCCTTGTGATCATTAGCCTACTAAACACCTATGAAGTGATGAAGAAGACATAAACTGGGAGGAAGTAAAATGAAACAAAATCTATTGGTAAAAGGTAAAAGACAGAAAAAGAAAATTTAAATGGATAAGTACCAAAGAAAAAAGAAAGAAACTGGATAAAAATAATTTATAGAGCAGGGTGGAATGGGTGGAGAAGAGTGTCAGGAGTGATTTGTGACAGACAGGTACCAGTAAGAGTGAAAGGGAAGGTCTACAAGAGGGTAGTGAGACCAGCTATATTGTATGGGCTGGAAATTGTAGCATTGACAAAAAGGCAGGGGTCAGAGCTGGAAGTGGCAGAGTTAAACATGTTAATATTTGCAATGGGTGTGACAAGGATGGACAGGATTAGGAATCAGTATATTAGAGGGTCAGCTCAGGTTGGATGTTTTGTAGAAGTCAGAGAGGCAAGATTGCATTGGTTTGGACATGTGCTGAGGAGGGATGCTGGGTATATTGGGAAAAGGATGCTAAGGATGGAGCTGCTAGGTAAGAAGAAAAGAGGAAGGTTTAAGATAAGGTTTATGGATGTGGTGAGAGAGGACATGCAGGTGGTTGGTGTGACAGAGCAAGATGCAGAGGACAGGAAGAAATGGGAAGAGATGATCCATTGTGGTAACCCCTAATGGGAACAGCCAAAAGAGAAGAAGAAGAAGTAAGTAAGAAGATTAAGAATGTAGTAAGAACACAGTATGTTCAAGAATATAGTAGAAGAATAGGAAATTTGCAGTGGCGTAAGACATGTGACGTAGATATAATTATATTAGAGACACAAGATTTTTAACAAATAAAGAACAATTATGAACAAAGAAGCTATGGGGAGGAAAAGTTAATTTGGAATCTGGAAAATTAGAGATGGTCTGGGATAGCTGTATTCTGTAGAAATACAGTAAAGATATCAGATGTAACTTTAGCAAAAATGGGAAGATTAACCATTGTAGATTTAAAATGGAAAGAACAAGTACATAGGATTACAAGATTATATGCTTATACTTACTGTAAAGAAAGGAAAACCTCATTTCATCAAATTCTAGACTATGTAGTGATAAATATGAATACTATAATGGCAACAGACTTTAACTTTGATTTAAGAGGCAAGCATAAAAAGAAAGGAAATGATATACGAAAAATGTTAGAAATTGTAAGATGTGGCAAGTTAAAACTTTGGGACAAAAATTCATGGACTTACAAAAGAGTTATGTATAGAACTGAAATAGCTTATTTTATAGTATCAGAAGGTTTAGTTATAGGAGAAGTGGAGGTAGTTGTAACAGGAATTTCTGGTCATCTTGCAATATGGCTAGAGATAAAAGAAAAGGAATATATAAAAATAGGCAAAGGAATAAAAAGAATAAATGAGAAAGCAAGGAATGAAGAAGGAAAGAGATTAATAACACAGCTATGGAAAGATCATATTAATTTGACTACATTTTAAAACTGGCCTGAACAGTGGATGATATTTAAGGAAAAATATAAAAAATGTTTTTTTTACAATGGCTATATGACAGGAAAAAGTAGAGACAAAATATATAAAATAATATATAATGATGCACTGGAAGATTTAGAACATGACATAAAGTGTTTTGACAAAGAAAAATAATTATATGAAAGAAATCAAGAAAAAATACAAGACTTGTTATATACGCCAATATATTTTTTACAAGGAAAAAGAGAAGAAGCATTGAGTTACTTAAGCAGAAAGGAAGATGGTAGTGTAATGAGAGAAATAAAAAAATGTAAAAAGAGAAATAGAAAGAACTCAGAAAAAATTATGAATAGTATAGTGCAATAAGTGCAAGAAATGCTTAATGAAAGAAGAAGGTACAGAAGAAAAAACATGGAAAGTAAAAAAGTTAACAGAAAAAGAGAATAAAGAATTGGAATAGGAGATTTCTTTAAATGAGCTAGATACATTATTAGGGCATATAAATACAGATTTGGTTACAAAGCAGATGGAATAGTGTATGAAATGTATAAAAATGTAAGGGATTGGCAAAACATTTATATTTTTTAAGATTTTGAGTGACTGGTTAAATTAAGGTTTTATGTATAAAGAATTATGTAGTGGAATACTTAAAATCATATGGAAGAAGGAAGATATAAAAGAATTAAAAAAAATGGAGACCAGTAGTATTGAATAATAATGATTATATGATCTTTATGAAATTAATACAACAAGATATTTGAATTAAATGGGAAATATTATGGAAGACTGCATATATAATATAAAGGGGAAGAGCTGTCAAAAATTATTAATGATAGACAAATTGTGGATGATATTATGAACAGAAAAGAAGTGAAAATCATGATGGGAGATCTTAATAAGGCATTTGACACAATTGGACATGAAATTGTATGGGTAATAATGAAAGAATATAATATAAGTGAGAAAGTTAGGAAATTATGTATGTCAATGTATAGTAATAATAAAGTAAAAATACTTAGAAATGGCTGGTCAAACCAAGAGGTACATATAAAGAGTGGGGTAAGGCAGGGATGTCCAATGATATGTGTACGCTTTGCATTAGTTATGAATGTGATAGTATGTGAAATACATTACAAAATGTAGGAGGCTGGGTATATAACACCTAAAGGATTAACAATACCAGTTCTGTTAACATATGCAGATGACATTATAATAATGGGAAAAAACAAAATTTGGATAAAAGAAGTAATAATTTAAACAAATGAGTGTCTAAGAAATGATAAGGATGACTTTAAATAGAGAGAAAAGTAAAGGTTTAGGTGCTGTAGTAAAGATCGGGAGTATATATTTTAGAATGAATGACATTTCTGTGTTAGGTATAAAATTTGGGAATAGAGATGTAAGTACAATTCAATGGGAAAAACAATAGAAGAAATAAAGCAAACGTCTTTTCTGGAGAACATATACATTATCATTAAAAATACTTATTCAATAAATTCAGTACTGATGGGAAAAATAGCATACTTAGCAAGTGTAAGATGAACAGATATCCACAAGAGGTAAATACTGACCAACTCAATACAGTCTATCATTCTACACCATTTATTTATACAATACTGATTATTCAATAATCATATTAATACTTAGCAAGTGTATTTATGTCGCCAACAGCATTTAAAAAAAAATATTTCAGATAATTGTTTTCATAAAAACAGGAGTTTTGTATGTAAATAAAGAAGAAGGAGGTTTAGGGTTAATTAACCCAGTGGTATACACTGCTTCATTACATTTGTACAAAATGTTAAAGTGGATAAATGAAAAAGGTGAAATAGTAATAATAAAACTGTACAAATATAAGTATGATACTTTTTGGGGTATGGTAAAAAGAGAAATGAATTTATAATTGAAAAAATTTTACTAAGAAAAAATATTTTTGTGGAAAATAAAAATTGATGATATAGAAAAAGAAAAGTATGGTATAGGAATGTAATGAAACATTGCTATGTAAAGCTATGGGAAAGTCTAACAGATGAAAACAAAATAAAGCTATAAAAATAAGAAGCAAACTGTGTAATCAGGAAGTAGAATATCAATATTTTTTGGAGACAGGTAATAGACACATTACCAGTAAAAGGCAATATGCCATATACAAAGAAAAAGTGTTTTTGAAATGTAAAAGGGTAAAAAAGTTACAGGGAAAACTATGTAAAGAAGATTTTTTTGAAGATATTAAAGAAGTGGCTAAAATAAACATGGATATAATTAAATATGGATATTATAAGAACAGAATTAAAGAATATGTTAAAAGAGTAGATAAAAAGTTATTTTATGTTATATGGGTTATATTGAATGAAAGAATAAATGAAATTATGTTTAATGATAAATGGATTTTAGCAACAATATTAAGTAAAATCAGATGTTGGTTATGGAAAAAGGAGTGGAGGCCTAATAGGCATGAAAATGTAACATAATTGTAAAGGAAATTATGAATATGTGTAAACAGATTTGCATATTTATATATTTGTACATGTGTAAATATTTGTAAATATGTACATATATTGTAAATAAGTGTTATTTTTGTATGCAAAGGACCCCTACTCATTAGGATATTGCCTGCTCTGTTCCTAGCC
Organism: Protopterus annectens; assembly: GCF_019279795.1. Lineage (NCBI taxonomy): Eukaryota > Metazoa > Chordata > Ceratodontiformes > Protopteridae > Protopterus > Protopterus annectens. Next base: position 526,023,162 of record NC_056727.1, on the reverse strand, counting down.
AAGTGATGGCTGGGAGGACAGCACTCAAGGAGCTACAGGATGGCAAATAGCACAAAGATGAATGCCAGTGCAGTGTCTGAAGCTCTACAAGATTCTGAGGAACAGTTTCAGTAAAAGTTGTTTGTTTCATTGGAAAGCAAGTGTTCAAAACAATGATGGATGTATTATCATAACCCTTTAGTTGGGAGGGTTCCAGGACGATATTTTGGGTGAACTGTTTTTGCAGAGCAAGCTGGAGAGTTGAAAAGATATTTCATAGGGTAAAATTATGGATAAAATTCAATAAGAGGAATTGGAAGCTATTCTGAAAGAAGATTCCCAAACAAAGAAATCATATGCCGAGACTGTTAATGAAACTGCAGAGGAAATGATGAGAGATGAACAGAGGAAAGGAAATGTCAACAATCAAAGGAAATTTATGGTGAGAATTCAAACCAAAGAAGAAAAAGAAAGGGACATGTTTGACATCTCAGATAATTTAATAGTCTCACTAGGAGTAAAGGCTCAGGAGGTAAGAACTTTTATTCTTATTCATAAAGAGACATTAGTGACATTATTTTTGAGACTGATTCTGTTCTGGAAAATTTTCTGTGGGATTATGAGAAAAAAACTTTAAAACATGGAATTCGTATGAGGTTAAAGCGTTTCACAGAGAAAAAAAAGAAAAATACATGTCCAATTTCAAACTGAAGTTGAAAAAGAGACTTTAAGAGTTATTTAAATAAACTGTATAAATAAGTTATGGACATTAACAAAGTCTATGATAATAGAGGATTATGGACAGGGGATTTAACTGTCATATTGTAGTGAAAATAGAGGAAGAAAAAGTTGTTCATACCCATAGTGTGATAAATATAGAGGGTAACAGATGTGTTATAAAATATTGGGGGCAACCACAAACATGTTTTTTTCCCTGTGGAAAAGATGACCATCTGATAATTAACTGTGATAACAGGAAATGTTATATTTATAGGGAAACAGGTCATGGTACAAAAAAGTGTGAATTGAAATGTTATAAATATAAATGTTATGGATGGATTGTAATCTACAGAAAATGGATGAAGTAGAAGAAAACAAAAGTGAGGAGAAGAAACTGTCCCAATAAATGATAAAGAGGAAGTGGGAAAGCAAGATCTGGGTAAAAATAAGGATAAGGATAAATATAAAAATGAAACAGAAGATAACATAGAAGAAGGATCTGAAATAAGTGATTTGGAAGATACAACTTGGAAAATAGTGAAAGGTAAAAAGGATTCTACTGGCAAAATAGTAAGAGACAGAACAAAGTTTAAAGGGGTAGGTGTAAAAGAGAAAAAGAAAGAAAATAGAACATGCAAGTGAGATAAATACCTCAAGTTTACACAATTTCTGGTAATAATGACAAATTTAGAATGCTTTCAGTAAATGTAAATAGTATCAAACATGTAAGTAGAAGAATAGGCATCTTAAATTGGTGTAATAATTGTGATGGTGACATAATAACATTGGAAGATATAAGAGATTACAAACAAAGAAACTTTATGGAGAAGATACAATATGGAACCTAGGAAAGGAACTATGTTCAGGCATCATTATACTTTCTAGAAGGTCAGTGAAAATACTGAATATAACATTTACAATCATGAAAAGATTAACTATTGTAGATCTTTGATGGCATAATCGGGTATATAGAATTATAGCATTGTATTCCTGTGTTACAGGTAAACAAAGGGAAAATTGATTTCATAACATTTTGGATTATATAGTAATTAATATGAGTATAATATCAATGGGAGATTTTAATTGTGATTTGACATAAAAAAGAAGAAGAAAAGAAATGATGTTAAGAAAAATTTTGAAGTTATAAAATGTGGCAATTTAAATATTTGGAATAATAATTTGTGGATATATAGTCGAGGCATATATAAGATGGAAATAGATTATTTTATTATGTCACAAGGTCTGAATTTAGCTAAGGGAGAGATACTTGTAAGAGGCTTTTCAGATCAGTAAGCAATATAGATAGAAATACAAGAAAATAAGGAATATATCAGACTGGGTAAAAGAATAAAAATAATAAATGACAATGTATGGGATGAAAATGGGAAAAAATAATCATACATTTATGGAAAGATCACATTTCAACCAGAGTGTTATACAAACTGGTCTGAATTGTGGATAGCTTTGAAAGAAAATTAAAAAAAAAGTTTTAGAATGGCAATCAGATGTAAGAAAAGCAGAAAAAATAAATTCTAAAATAATTTGTATGGATACTTTAAAGGATTTGAAAAGGAACAATAAAAATGTTATGTAACACAATGGAGAATTTATGAAAAGAATAAAGAAGAAATTAAAGAATTATTATTTAAGAACATATATTATTTACAAGGTAATAAAGAAGAGGTATCAGCTAAACTGAGTAGCATAGTTAAAGAGAATACTAGTATAATGAGAGAAATGAAAGATGATAGAGGAGAGGTAAGAAAATCTCAAGAAAAAATTATGAATATCATAATTATGTAAAGGACATGTGTCAAGGTATCACATAAAAAGTGGCATGTTAAAAATTGATAGAGCAAGAAAATAAGGAATTGAAAGGAATTGGAAAAATGAGATTTCATTATATGAATTAGATAAGGTATTTAGACAAGTTAATTTACAGTCAGTTTCAAGATCAGATGGAATAGGATATCAATTTTATTAAAAATATGGATTGGCAGAAAAATACTTCTTAAGTTATGAATGAGGGGTTAAATTAAGGTTTTATATATAAAGATTTATGTAGTGATATACTTATATTTGTATGGAAAAAATGAAGATAAAAGTAAAATGTAAATTGGAGACCTACGGTATTGAACAATATAGCTGATAAGATTTTTATGAAAATAATTCAGAAGAGAATGGAAAGTGAAATGAAAAGTATTATGGAAGATGGAATATATAGTTTAATGGAAAAAGGATGTTAGGAATTATTATTCGTAGTAAGGGAACTTGTGGATGATGTAATAAAGAGGACTGATGAGACCAAGATCATGATAGGAAATTTAAATAATGCTTTTGATACATTACAACATGAAATTTTTTGGACAGTTATAGAAGAGTATAACATTAGTAAGAAAATTAAGAATGTATGTTGTTTTGCATATGAAAAAAGTAAGAATTTTAGTGAATGGATGGTTAAGCAAAGAAATAGATATAAAGAATTACACGGATAGTATATTATCTTCATTAGCTATGAATGTATTAGTCAGAGATGTAAATTTCCACATGAGAGCTGCTACTTATACTACTAATGAAAGGGTAAAAATTCCAGTCATATTCACTTATGCAGATGATATTATATTGATTACAAGAAACAAAGTCTGGATGAAAGAAGTTCTATGTTATATACATATCAATATTTAAATATAATAGGCATGACTTTAAATAAAGAAAAAAGTAAAGGACTAGGTGATACAGTAAAGATAGGAAGATTATCTTTCTCGATGAAAGACATTTATGTGTTAGGAATATGATTTAGGGTAAAAATGTAAATGAGGAGCAATGGCATAGGATACTAGATGAAATGAAGGTGCTTTTCCATTTTTGGAAAACATACAAGCTGCTGTTTAATAAAAGGGATTATTTGATTAATCTAGTTATACTTGGAAGATTGCATATTTAGCTAATGTCTAAATGTTCCCAATAATCTAGGAAAATAAATACTACAAGTATTTTTTTCTTTTATACAGTGTTCAAGATTGGATCCAGTGAAGACAGGAGCCTTATACATGGACAAGGAAGATGGAGGATTAGGATTAATAAACTAAATTGTTTATGCTGCGTCTTTGAATTTGTATAAAGTTTTGTTTTGGATAAATGATAAAAGTGAAAAGTTACTTGTAAATTTACTAAAGTTCAAATATAAACATCATTGGGATGTGTTAAAAAATCAAAAGAGGAAAAGCATGTTTAAATGAAGTAATGAGATGTTATCAAGAAAGAAAATATTTTATGGAAAACAAAAATTGATGAAATGGAAAAGAAAAGAAAGTGTGGTATAAAATATCATGATACAATATTATTATGTTAATCATCTGGGCTGAGCTAGTGAATGAAAAAGTTAAAACTATAAAAATACAAAACTCATGGCATAATAACCAAGTAGAACGTCAAAAATATTTATGGAGATTAATGATTAATAAATTACCAGCAAAGGGAAATATTCCATATAAAAACTGAATAAAAGGTTTTGTATATATTGTGGTAAAGAAGAAATTACAGAACATAATTTGTTACAATGTATAAGGGTTACACAGTTGTAGGAAAATTGTGTAAAGAAATTCTGTTTGAAAATATAAAGGAGGTAAATGAAATAAATATGGATATGATTATGTATGAATATTTTAGCAATAAAAATAAGGATTATATTAGTAAATTTTATAAAGGATTATTTTATTTTGTGTGGACCATTTGGAACGAAAGCCAAAATGAAATCAATATTTAATGGTAAATGGAAAATAGGAGTAATTTTAAGAAAATAATTAGATGGCGGTTGTGGAAAAAGGAATGGGGTCAAATAAAATAATGAAGATAGAAGTTTAACATAGTAACAAAAAGTACGACATCTATGATTGTGTGACAATAGCAGAAAGGAATGGAAATTTGTACACTGTATACATTTGTAAATATGTAAATATATAAGTTTGTAAATAGTATTGTACATAATGTTTTTATATAATGAATCCCTACTCTTTGGAATTGCTAGATGGTGCTGGCAGTCTCCTACATCAGCAAGAAAGAGGCCTAAGGGAAGCATCATAATGGATGAGGAGAGAAAAGCTATGGAGAATGTGGAGGTGGAAAGTAAGAATTTGAGAAAAATTTGTTTGATATAAAACTTTAGAATATAAACAAAGATCCCTGTACTTGATACTTTGTGGGATGTTTTGGAGATGTATGGAATAACTAAGAGAATTAGGAGAGTGTATGTGAGCATATCAAAATAATAGAGTGAGAGTGTTAGTGAATGGGTGTCTGAGTAAAAAAATATGCATGAAGTGTGGTATAAGGCAAGGATGCCCCATGAGTGAGATATTATTTTTACTGGTAATGAATGCGATAGTAAGTGAAGTGGCTTATGAAATGAAAGATACTATATATGTGATGGAAAAATAGGTGGTGATTCCAGTAGTTCTGACATATGCAGATAATATAGTTGGAGTTGCTAAGAACAAAGCATGGATGATGGAAATGTCGATTTGTCTGAATGGATGTATATAGGAAATAGGAATGACCTTGAATATAGATAAAAGTAAGGATTTGGGTGATGTGGTGAAACTGGAGATGTATATTTTTCAGTATCTTTGTTAGGGATAAAATGTGGGAAAATTATGAAGTTATAATGCAATGAGAGGGTTTGATAAAATAAATGAAAGAAGTATAGCTTCTCTGGAGGCATATAGATTATCATTCAGGAAAAAAGGTTTATCTTGTGAATTATGTATTAATGGGAAAAATAGCATTCATGCCAAATGTGTATGTGATCCCAGAAAAATATGAAAAGGAAATTGTGCAACTGGTGTTTCTTTCATAAGGGGTTCAAGAATGAAGGGGGATTGGTGTCACTAAATCCAGTTGTTTATTCTGGTTCTTTAAACTTGTATATAGTATTAAAGTGGAAAAGAAAGAGAATGAGAAATGAATAGTGAGAATGATAATTATAAGTAAAAAAAGTTCTGGGAGATGACAAGAATAAGAAAATGAGAAAAAACAATTGTGAAGAAATTAAAAATTATCAAGAAAAAATATTAACTTGGAAAATTATGCAGAAATATAGGAGGATGCTGTATAATAATGTGATGAAACAATATTGTTATGCAAATCCATGGGAAAATTGAAGAGAAGAAGTGATTAAAGCCATTAAAGTAAGGAAGTAAGGGAAAAGTAGTTTACCAAGACGGAAGAGTGCCAATATTTCCATTAGAGATCAGCAATAAATATGTTAGTAGTAAAGGGGAATATACCATATAAAAAGGCAGTTGAAAGAGTGTTTATTTTGTGAGGAAGAAGAGACAATAAAGCATGTTTTTTAAAATGGAAAAGAGTAGTGAAACTCTGGAAAAAGTTGTGTAAAGAATTTTTTTTGAGCATGTGAATGATATTTACAATTCAGATAAAAATATGCAGCCAGATTCAATAAACCCTACAAGGTTGGTTTATACCGCATGCATTTTGCAGCTCAATGCGCACATGGTAGCTCGCCATTTTGGATTCAGTAAGAGTACACAGTGTAGAGCCTCACAAACAAGGTAAACACAGTAGCATGGTAATTACAGCATAAGCAGATGAATTGTATGCTAATCTACCAATCCAAGATGGAGGAGCTATTCAACTAGCTATAAAGCAACCGTGTACACTCAGTGCTGGTTTTCCCTGCGAATTCCAAAACCTACTGGAATACAGCCATGGAAAGGAGTCTACACGGAAAGAATGTTAGGGGCTGCTTTTAGTTTAATTCATGTGTATGTGCAACAGGCTGAAGTCTATGCTTCTGCTGCTAAATAGACCACAGCCAAGAAGGAGAAAAGTTTTTAGACCCCATTTAACTTATCACAATCTACATGATGTGGACATTGTTGAGCACTACAGGGTAGGCAGAGATATACTACTGGAACTTTGCAAGCTCTGTCATCCTCAACACAGACCCACAGCAAACTGAGGGGAACCAATGCCAGTGGAGACAAAGGTATGTGTAGCACTTAGAATTTTAGCTGCAGGAACCTTTCTGAGACCAACAAAGGACATGCTGGGGGTGTCACAGGCATCAGCATTCAGGATCCTCCATCAATTCTTGAATCCTATGCTGCAACATGCCAGTGACCACATATATTTTCCCCATACTCCTGAGGACTATGCCAAAAATATGCCGGAGTTCTGTTCTGCATCACACTACCCTGAAGTAGTGGGTGCCATAAATTGCGCACATATAAAATTTAATGCACCACCCAGGGAACAGGGAAAGCCCTATATAAATAGAAAGGTCTTCCACTCTAATAACTGCCAAGTCATGTGTAATGCCAAGAGAATAATCTTGCACGTGTGTGATGGCAACCCAGTCAGTTACCAAAACTCATATATCTGGCAGACCTCACAACTGTAATAAGAAAAAACACAAATGGCACGAGTTGTAGAAGGATATTTTCTAGCACCAAACTATCTGGTACCTTGGCATTTCGTCTTCAAGGATACATGACATAAGATTCCCATACTTTTTATACCAGGTGAACCCACATCAATTATTTAATTATCAAATTACTTAATTATTCAATTTGTTCATTTAAAAAATACCAAAACCAAATACCAAACATTTTATATGTGCAAACTTTTCATGATATCTTCATAAAAATAATATCAAAAATATCAAAATTACCAAAAATATCAAACAACACAATAATTTATCAAACGACACAATAATTTATCAAACGACAGAATAATTTAAACTGCTGTTTGCATCATTTAAACTGCTGCTTACATTGCTTAAACCAAATTCACTTCCAAATTATGCCCCCTAGGGGTTAAAGTACCAAAGTTCAAATTTAATTTGCTTTCTAGTATATTCAACTTATACTTAAGCTCACCACCTCTCACACAAAAGGGGCTGGCAAGAACACTGAAAAAAAAATGAACTGTCATCACCTCCATGTGTCCTTTATTCAACGATTCTTTTAAATTAGAATATCTGCTATAATAGAATTTTACCATCCCAGGAAACAAATTACCAACACTTTCATCAAGACACACTCAATGCCATAAGTCTTGAATTATTTTTTTCATAATTTCTGAAAAGGGGAAAATCTGGAAACAAAATATAACTCTTTTCCAAGAAACAAGGTTTCAAATTACTACTTCCTACCTTATTAATTCTAGTTCTACCAACTTCACCTATAATAACCTGCTTCATAGCATTGTTTAACTTTTTCTTATTATAACCCCTTACTACAGGTCTGTCTTTAACTTCAGACAAATAAAACTCCCTACATTTGTCCTCCGAAGTGTTACATGTGAGTCGTTTAAATTCTCCCAAAGGAAGAGAATCAGTCAAATGAGGGGGATGCATGCTCTCAGCAAACAAAAAATTGTTCACTGCTGTGGGCTAACTAAATGGCCTATGTTGAATATTATTGAATTTGTCTACATAAAATTCTACATCCAAAAACTGAATACTAGACTTTCCCATGACCATAAAAAACTTAAGACCATATGGATTTTTATTCAATTCCAAGATGAAATTGTCAAACTCAGAAGGCAGGCCCTTACAAACAAAAAGTAAGTCATCAATAAATCTCCTATACAGCACAACCTTTTCTCTCCAAAAAGCAGTGCTATATATAAGTAAATTTTCGAAATACCCCATGTAAATCACAGCATAATTAGGTGCATAAGATGCACCCATTGCCGTGCCTTTCCTTTGCAAATAAACACTTTTCTCATATTTAAAATAATTATGAATCAAACAAAATTCAAGAAGATTAACAATATATGCTGATTTAGGACCATCACCCATCATATCATAAACTGCCTCCAGACCAAACCTATTTTGGATGGAAGTATAAAGAGAACTCACATCTACTGAAACCCAATAGTAGTCCTCGCTCCACTACATATATTGAAATATTCACTGTCTGTGCCATGCTACACAAGATTATTCTGAGGAGGCAGCTTCAGCAGGATTCACAAGGGTAAGGGGCACACATCTCACCACCAATGGCAAGGTCACCACAGCCACAAGCAGGTAAGGAATCAGAGGGGGGACCACCAGCTTCTGTGGGTGTAGGCAGACGTATGCGTGCTCAATATGCCCTCACACTGGCTAACAGGCGATGCATGGCACACTCACTCACAACCTAAGAGGCTAAAACCTTCCTCATATGTACATACATATAGTAACACTGATGCCAGGTACTGTTAGCATCAGACAGAGTCATCCCTGAACTAAAACTGTTGCAACACTGGATTTACAAGTTAAGTGTTGAACCTGGAGTCTATTGTCTAATGATATGAATGAATGGCATACTCTTGATTGCTGTTACTTCGTAATGTAATCAAGTAAAAGGTGGGTGATTTGTACAGAAATGACTTTAACATGTGACAGCAGAGACTTATGTGACTATATGTATCCTGTATCAAGTAGTAGGCCTCAGGCATCAAAGATTCATGAAGTCATACCTCTCAAAAGTCCTGATGGTCGCAGAATGTGCTCAGTTTAGCACCATACTTTTGTCCTGGAATATCATTAAAAAGGGACATTAGAAAGTAATGTGACACATTTCAGTTTCATACTTCACAACTCTCACAAGATCATTCACAACACTGATGCAAAAATACAATGCAGAAAAAGCAAAGGAGGCTCCAGACCACAGCTAATGAAAACATAAAAGTTTTAATCCAAATGGTGAGCGCTTTCGTAGTCCAAGGCTACTTCATCAAACCGTTTACTCACACCACTTTCTTCTTATTTGCTAGTATACTGATGCAAAATTTTTATCAACTGCCTAACTTTCTAACAACAAAATATGTCAATGTTACAATTAGCAAAACAAACACAGTTGGCCAGTAGTGAAATAATTCAGAATGAGAATAGAAACACCCAAACAGAGTGTAAAAGGAAAAACTTTAATGAACACAAACTGGTTTCGGCACTCCAGTGCCTTCTTCAGTGTGGGAAAAAAATAGACATACAAAAGCCTGTGAAGCATCAATATTTAAATATGATTTAGTACGGTATGCCATCCTTGAGAATTGCTTCTGTCCCCAATTATCCTGTCAATGACCATAAATGAAAACTGTGCATTCTGATGTTTGAGTACATGACGATAAAGAGCATTAGTTTCTTTCTTATTTTTGATGTCACTTCGATGTTTATTGATACGAGTTCTGAGTGGTCTCGAAGTTTGGCCTACATAGAAGGCTGAAAAATGACAACTAGCCAGATAGACCACCCAGTTGCTGCTACAGTTACCAAAAAATTTGCAGTCAAATACTTTACTGGTGTTACGACTGGAAAATTGTTTCGATTTATTTATCTGTTTACATGAACCACAATGGCCACAGGGAAACGTACCCAATAATTCATCCCCTGAAATAGTTAACTGTTTATAGATTGCTCCCTCACTTTCAATATGTTTAAAATGAGAGAACAAAGACCCAAGGGTTTTGCCTCTATGGTAGGAAAACTGACAGGCTGGACCCAAGATGGTTCTTAAATAATCATTAGCCAAAAGGATGTTCCAATGTCTATTTATGGTACCCTTAATGGCATTAAAATTCCTGCCATAAGAAGTGACGAACCTAATGGCATGCTCAGAACCATCCCCAACCCATGTCCTATATTGTAATAAGGTGTTCCTGTCCATTTGATTGGACCAGTTCCATGCCCTTGAAATATCTGGTTGTCTGTATCCTCTCTGTACAAATCTCTGAAATAAATCTGAGCCAGCCCTATCATAATCCGGTTGGGTAGAACTGAGGAGTTTGATACGCATAAATTGAGAGTTAGGAATATTTTTGATGGTGTGGCGTGGATGCATGCTAGAAGCATGTAGTAAAGTATTATATTGGGGATATTTACGAAATACCCTGGTACTTAGGGTATGATCCCTATTTCTGGAAACAGTAACATCCAAAAGATAGATTCTAAATCAAAAGTTACCATAAACTGAATACCCCAAATATTGTGGTTAAGATAATCTACAAATTCCTGTAAATATCCAGCATCTGCACGCCACACCATCCAACAATCATCTAAGTATCTGCGCCATATGTCAATTTCAACTAAGTAAATGTTATGTGACTGGTCATAAATCATGCATTCCTCAAAAAATGCCATGAATAAATCGGCATAAATGGGAGCAAAAGATGCTCCCATAGCCGTACCCTGGATCTGCCAGTAACATTGTCCCTGGAAATATGTATTGTCAAAACATGTTTGGTCTTGAATATAAAATCTGTTTACGATGGTCCCGCAGATAAGGGTGGAGCTGTGGTGGCTCTGAATATGAGCCAGTATCTTAATGAAGGTCAGTCTCAATTGTCAGACACCAAATGTTATATGTACATGGCCATAGATCCTACTCCACATTTTAAGAAGGAAATTGATTCATTTTTGCATCTAGCTTTGGAGGAAGGGATAATTACCAAGAACTGTGTTTTACAACTTACAGTTAAGGACCCCCGTAAACAGATTTTATATTTGTTACCAAAAATTCATAAATCTCTAACTAATCCTCCAGGCAGGCCAATAGTTTCGGGAATAGGTTCGTTGACTGAACCTTTATCCGCATTTCTGACTCAATATCTCAAACCACTTTTGACTTTTGTCAGGGCAAGATTGCAAGACACCACACAATTCCTCAATATTATTCAAGACACTCAACTGGAGCCTGGCTGGTTCATGTGTTCTTTGGATGTCAAAGCATTGTATACCAGTATTCCGCATTGGGTGGGACTTCAAGCATTACAATATTGGTTGGACAGAGCAAACTTATATTTACTGGGGTTTAATATGTTGCTCATTTGTATGACTGAACATGTTTTGACAAAAAATGTCTTCTATTTCCAGGGCAATGTTACTGGCAGCTCCAGGGTACGGCTATGGGAGCATCTTTTGCTCCCATTTATGCCAATTTATTCATGGCATTTTTTGAGGAATGCATGATTTATGACCAGTCACATAACATTTACTTAGTTGAAATTGACATATGGCGCAGATACTTAGATGATTGTTGGATGGTGTGGCGTGCAGATGCTGGATATTTACAGGAGTTTGTAGATTATCTTAACCACAATATTTGGGGTATTCAGTTTACGGTAACTTTTGATTTAGAATCCATCAATTTTTTGGATGTTACTGTTTCCAGAAATAGGGATCATACCCTAAGTACCAGGGTATTTTGTAAATATCCCCAATATAATACTTTACTACATGCTTCTAGCATGCATCCACGCCACACCATTAAAAATATTCCTAACTCTCAATTTATGCGTATCAAATGCCTCAGCTCTACCCTACTGGATTATGATAGGGCTGGCTCAGATTTATTTCAGAGATTTGTACAGAGAGGATACAGACAACCAGATATTTCAAGGGCATGGAACTGGTCCAATCAAATGGACAGGAACACCTTATTACAATATAGGACACGGGTTGGGGATGGTTCTGAGCATGATTAGGTTTGTCACTTCTTATGGCAGGAATTTTAATGCCATTAAGGGTACCATAAATAGACATTGGAACATCCTTTTGGCTAATGATTATTTAAGAACCATCTTGGGTCCAGCCTGTCAGTTTTCCTATCGTAGAGGCAAAACCCTTGGGTCATTGTTCTCTCATTTTAAACATATTGAAAGTGGGGGAGCAATCTATAAACAGTTAACTATTTCAGGGGATGAATTATTAGGTACGTTTTCCTGTGGCCATTGTGGTTCATGTAAACAGATTAATTAAGCGAAACAATTTTCCAGTCATAACACCAGTAAAGTATTTGACTGCAAGATTTTTGGTAACTGTAACAGCAACTGGGTGGTCTATCTGGCTAGTTGTCATTGTTCAGCCTTCTATGTAGGCCAAACTTCGAGACCACTCAGAACTCGTATCAATGAACATCGAAGTGACATCAAAAATAAGAAAGAAACTAATGCTCTTTATCGTCATGTACTCAAACATCAGAACGCACAGTTTTCATTTATGGTCATTGACAGGATAATTGGGGACAGAAGCAATTCTCAAGGATAGCATACCATACTAAATCATAAGTAGAAGTATTGGATCATCACGTTGGGTGCGCTATTTCCACCAGGTCTCAATGACCACTTATAACTGTATTTTTTGAAACAAGGGCATGTTATGATGCTTCCGTAGGTTAATTTCTGCCTTATGATTTTTGAATTTGGTTCCTAATTGTGTTTCTATATGTATGAATAACAATACATATTAGATCATTATCTATATTTATTAGATATATTGGACCTAGGGGTTTAATTAAATTCTTTGTGCATTATTCCTACAATATGTCAACATTAACGTTTGGATAGCATATGGACTTTAGCCAAACTACCATACTCTGTTTTTGATCATTATATTTAGTAGTTAATATATTAACTTTTATATTATCTGTTCACTATTTACCTTTTATTTCTCATTTTTTACATTATTTATGAGTTCATGTTTATGCATTGATTTATTGGAACAATCCAAGATTCTTATTGGTGGTGGTTTTATTTAAATATTGATGCTTCACAGGCTTTTGTATGTCTATTTTTTTCCCACACTGAAGAAGGCACTGGAGTGCCGAAACCGGTTTGTGTTCATTAAAGGTTTTCCTTTTACACTCTGTTTGGGTGTTTCTATTCTCATTCTGAATTATTTCACTGCTGGCCAACTGTGTTTGTTACTTGAGTTCTCCTGGCCGTGCAGAACCCACGTGCATAGCAGTTTTGTTTGACCACAATTAGCAAAACAACACCACTAATGCAGATATACTAAGGACTAAGTCAGCTATGAACCCTGAGTATCAGATACAAATGTTATGTATCCCTGAACCCAAAATGTAAAAAACAAGGATATGGCACAGCTATTATCACTTGCACAGGGTGTTGTGGGGGAGGGCAGGAAGCCTAGACTAACACAAAAGGTTACTGAGTGTGTGTCTGAGTAAGAAAGAGAAGCAGGCATACATTTGGATAAATTAAAAAAAAGCCAGTGAGACAAAATGAGCTTTAAGCTTCATGGCTGAACCATTAAACTGTCTTGTGTGTATCTGTATGGGTCCTCCAGGTGAAACTGGTGTGTGAGTGTCTGCATAAACACAGCCAAGCTCTGTGCTAACTTTACATCTTGTTATGTCAGATAGGTGTGAGCTGTGCATGGTTGAGGTGGGAGTTCATTGTTTTTGTACCAAACCATGAGGCTCAGGAGTTGCACTGGCACATCCATGCCCATGGTCAGATGCACTACTGCTATCTGAACATGACTGATGTCTGCTGGATGAGCTCCACTCATGAGGACACCCAGGACCACAACCCCATGGCCTGCCATGTCTGGGTGTGGACACCTCAACCAGTGATGGAACAGTGGAAGTAGTGCCACTATGGGAGCGTGATCGGGCATGGCCATGTTGGCTAATGGCAGATGATGTGGCTGACCTATGCCCACAAGAATGTCATCCCAATCCTAGCAGATGTTCCACCACAGATGCCACCTGTTCCAATGTGTCATTCATCTGATCCATTGAATTGGCAACACAGTGGAGGCAGTCACGCATGTCAGCCTGTGCAATATCTACAGCATTTCTCTGGAGAATCTATTGGAATGTGCCTGCACCTCCATGACAGCCCTAAACATATATGGAGTGGCACGGGAAGGCACACCTGGATCAGGTGGAGGATGGACAGCAGGCCCCCTCCGAGCAACCTGAACAACCCTCCTGCGTGCCACTTTGCCCACACTTTGGCTACAGCCAGAGTCAGCATGCACTGAAGCCGCAGTAATGACACTTCCCTGATCAAGTGTCTCACCCTCCACCTGTCCAGTATCTGAGGGCTCACTGGAATGGGTTGGCATAGGCTATTGGCTGTGTCCAATGGAATTCAGGGGATGGCTGAATGTCACCCTCAGTGTCAGATTCAACATCTGCCCTGACTGCATCTCTATTTGGCCATCATCATCATCAGAGTCTGACAGTACTCTGACATCAGGTGGCAAGAGTCCTGCACTTCCACTGTCAGGATCACCTATGATAATAAGCAACAAAGACAGGAAAGAAAGTAATAGCTACACTATTGCAATCAGATGTATGCTAATGATGTAACAGTGGTGGCAGTACTACAGACAGTACAGAAATGCACACAACATTCCTGACATCCACATCACACATATGAATAAAATTAATATATTTATTTGAACTGCTCATTACCACTGGCAAAAATATATATTTGGCTTACCATGTGCAATTGATGCTATGCTTCCCATGGACGCTGGTCTGGAAGAAGTTAAGCAGAAGTTAAGGACAACAGCATCACAATTAACAGTAACACAGGGGTTAAAACTTTTTGTAATTTATATGTCCATTAATGATACTTTTAACAAGAACTGGATGACAAGTCCAACCTAAGCCCCTGTATAATCAATCAGAATTTGTTTTTAACTATAGCAATCTACAAACACTCTTCCAAACAATTTTTTTGCTAAACAGAACTTACATATTGCTGTCAATATTTACTATACAAGAGTATTTAACAAATGAGATACATAACCCTAACTGGAAGCTCCTACCTGTCACTGAAACAGTAGCACCAATGTCAAGGACTTGCTGTTCTGCAATTTCCTGGGAGCTGTCTGGATCCCTGACAGTGCACAGGAGCTCTTTGTTTGCTGCTAGTGGTGGCTCTGTAACAGGTCCCCCCAGAACTCATCAGATCATGGGCCACTGCAGTTGCTCTTTTTCTTGCAGGTGAAATCATGTCAGTGGCCTTATGGCACACCTGATCATATGTCTTGCTGTGGCTACTTACTGCATTCACATCAGCAACTATCTGCTGCCAAATCTGCATTCTTCCTGACATATCTCCACATCCCCTCTCAAGCAGAAAGACACCATGTCACATAAAAGCTTCCACAATGACCTGGTTCTCAAGGTTTACTTGTGGCGTTTTATCCACTTTTGCACCCTGTTGTGGTTACTGGTTCTCAAGGTCACTGAAGGGGCATTTTTTTGGGGTGGAGACACCTGGGTGTCATACTCCTTGGTGACAAAACACAACAGAAGAGTAATACACATAAGTATCACATAACTAAAAGTCCTGTTTCCAGATAACACATCAAAGGTAGAATTTCACTATTATGCACTGAAGAAACATAAAACAGTCAAGATATTGAAATATAAAAAGAATTGTGTGGTTGTACCATATTACATTTGCACACAAAGCATAGTTGGTTGCAAAACAAGTTGAGTAACAATAGCAACATATCCTAGTTTGTACCAAGACAGAACTGCAACTTTGCTACTCCCAAAATAAAAAGAACATCAAATGACACACTTTTCCAAGACTACATCAGTGAAATGCTAAAAGTACTATCAAATAAACTGTACCTGAAACACATATACACATTTACCACAGAAAATTCCATTTTATACAATTGCCAGTCATGTCTACCTGTGGCCGGCACACCCCTAGAAGTGTGTATGGGCCATCCTTGAAGGCTAATATCTGTGTGTCATTGACAATATAGGACATTTACATTTCATGGAAATTACAATAGAAGAGTGTAAAGAGAAAAACAGTTGTAACATTATCACGTGTGATGAGAGTTAATAAGGCTGTGCATTTGAGAAAGTAAAACTCCCTGACAAGCATGCCTGTGCCATCAGTATACTTATAAGAAATGCATACAGATAAAAGTAGAATTTGTAGAATTTGCTAATGTATATATATATATATATATATATATATATATATATATATATATATATATATATATATATATATATAAACTGATTTTTCTTGCTGCCATTTCAGCATATTCTGTATATAGCTGAAAAATGCAAGCATACCTTATCAAGATCAATAGTCTTCTGTGCAGATAAATCCCAAAGTAATATATTCTTTTGTGTTAGCCACATAAACAAGTCTCCTCACCTTTAGGTTCACAGCTACATGGTTCCCTTTTTGTAGTGCAGATTCAGGGCTATGAGCATGGTGAGGATGCAAATGAGGTGTGAACTCTTTCAAATTGCTGAATCCCAAACACTTGGCTCCGTGTATCATATGTAAACATAGTCCAGGTACTCCCTCAGTGTTTCATGCTAATGGATTGCAACTGTGAATGATTACTGGTAGGGAGAAGGAAAATACAACAGCAGTTCAGACTCCCCTTCCTCCAGTGGGTGTGTCAGCCAAGTTGACTTACAAAGTGTAGATGTAATTGTATCAAGGTTTGAAATGTAAATAAGCTATGCACAATTCAGTTTCTGTTCAGTAACATCCAACCTCCCTTTCATTTGTTGACAACTGTATATTATTATCATTTCATATCCTCACACATTTTAAGGACAATAAGGACAATAATACAGAATGCCTGACAGACTGCATGCCTCACATTACTGCTCAGATAAGACAGGAATGAGCAACAAACACAGAAAGATAAGGCAGAGCTGCGTTTTTGCAAGTAATAGTAATATATGGTTGTGTGATCACTCAGTGCACTTCATCTGAAATTAATACATGTACAAATAACTGTCATATGGCTTATTAGTACTGTGGATGATGTTGCATTTGGTTGTATGCAGAATTATTTCAGTTCCCTGCTGCAAAGCTGTTGGTGTGGCAAAGAAGAATAAGACCCCCTTACTGTGTTCTGAAGGCATTGGAGTGAGAGTTGAAATACAGACCTGTGTCAAAATATTTCACGTATACCAATAAACATTTTGTAGAGTTTATTTCATAGATTTGTTTTCTTCATTCCAACTACTTTTCTGTTTTTTTTTATTTATAGTGTTTGTGCAGTGCGCTGCTTAGCGCAAAGAAGGAAAATGGAGAAACAAAGTTTAGCTTTGCTTATCTTGTTTGTGCTGTGCTTAGCAGTGTGCAAACCCAGAATAGTGGCCCACACAGGAAGCAGACAGAACACCTGTAAACAGGGAGTCTGTAACAGTGTAAAGGTAAAAAATGATACATTATTGCAATTTTTGCTTTCCATCATGCAACACTATTAAATGATGTTGCATGGCTGTTAGCTAGGTTCCCCAACACCTGCCGCCATCGAACACCTGCATACAAGATGCAGGCAGTCAATAACTGAAAATGGATACATTCAATTAATTCTATCGGGCACCATACAAACATGCTAAGCAGCATTGTGAGGTGGTACCATACAAACATGCTAAGCAGCATTGTGAGGTGGTTAACACATAGAACTTAAGAATGACTAGGAAATTATGCAACTGTCATGTAACTATTCCTGTGGCAGCAAGTGTAAGTGTATGGCTGTCATGCAGATGGTCCTGGGTTCTAATACAGGGAGTGCAACATAGTTTCAATGTTGTGACAGTCCAGTTTATAGCAGTGAACAGAAAACTATACATGTGTTATTTTAACATTCTTGTGGCATAAGTTAAGTCTAAGGCTCTAATACAGGACACTCCAGACATTTTTACTGTTGTTCAATTTCCCTTTATATTTAATATCAATTATAACACTTTAGATACTGGAGCTTATAAGAAGTATATGTATGAGGGATAAGACACCCTTATTATGTTTTCAAATGCATGAGTGAGGTTATATTGTCTACTATATTTATGTAAGTATAGTTCTGCTATCTGGACTTGGACGGCCCTTCTCACTTAAATAAAATACATACACAAGTGAATCTACATACAAAAACCTTGTCAGGTCACATACATACTAGGATAACACCTCAAACTACCAGTTATATTTTGGAATGATTTATGACTATGTCTGAGCAGCACTTCTTCTGTGGCAAAGATGGAAAATCACCACTGTGGAAGAAAATTTTTGTCCCTTATCCATAGGTTTGAATCCCATACTTTAAAAGTCAATTTTATAAGTGCATAAAGCCAAAACAAAAATGTGTCAGGTCGTGAAAATGATGCCTTTAGTGCATGTCTGCAAAGTTACCTCACCTAACAGTTGTCTTCCAATTTTAAAAATGTATTTCCAACCTACAACAGCAAACACCCCTCAAACTATAGTTAAGTGTCAGAGTAACCTTCCAATTTCAAAAACTGCTTTCCTCTCTGCTTGGCATTGTTTCTTGGGTTTACACATTAGTAAACACAATAACAGGAATTGGCAGGAAATCATTACTTGACATTGCTCTACATTTGGTATAAGACATGTCTGGTTTTGGTGTTAGAGGGGAAGGTGCCCAGTTTAGGGCACAGAAGTGGGGGTGTTCCAGAGTGCAGGCTGGTTACTGGACCCCTGATAAATTGCCACAGCCAAAGGCTTATGCAGGGGGACTATTTTAGCTCCCAGTACAAGTCTGAGGCTTGGAGTAGTCTGGTTAAGGGTGTATCCAGTGTGACTGTCATCCAACACACTGGAGAACAGTGAAAGCACCACTTCAACAACCTACAAAGGCACAAGAGGGATATCCTCAACCAGCAGTTGACTGAATTTCAAACTGGTGACATCCCACATTTGTGTAAGTATGGTAATAAAGAGAATTTTTAATAGATCAAAGGCTAAATATAAGCAAGTCTGGTATGCATAATGCTCTTCTGTTCTTCTGTTTGCTTTTCACACCTAATTCTGACATAGATTTGAATTGTCAGGCTCATGTTGAATCTCTGGAGAGACTGAGAGAAGCAAGTGGTATGTATACAGCACAATAGACATATTATTGTAGGTTTAAAAGTTAATGATAGATTTTTTGGTATTCTATACAGTAATAGCAAAGTTAGAATTTATATCCTAACTGTAAAAGCAATCATGCATGCATAAGTCTGTAGCACAAACCAACTTTAGTACATAGCAGGAGAATACATTAAGCACTCCAGCACTCAACGGAGTAAGGTGACACTGATGACAGTCCTGTGGGTGAGGTCTAGATTCTCACTGCCTGCACGTTTGGCGAGCATGATCTTGCATTGTCCCCATCTTAATCATGGTGTCCCCCAACCATTTGTGTCCCTCACCATCCCTGTGTCTTGTCTTGTTTGTTTGCATTTGCTTCCTCACCTACCCAATTTACCTGACCCAGAAATACCAACATCCCTTACTCTGCATTTCCCTCTCTTACTGATTTTAAAAAAAATGGGCACCTGTCCCACAAAAAATATCCCATAGATAGCTCTCCATTTCACATGTCTTCTTGACATACTTGATTTGGTCCTGTTGGCTGTACAATATGATTATGTTGTTGATCCAAATTAAGCTAATTTTCTGTACATATTTTCAATTTACACTCCTAAAGAAATGGATAGCTATGGTTCTTTCCTACCTCCCT